>NC_083228.1:115979474-116290497 GCF_032191835.1 Heteronotia binoei | reverse complement strand
TGAACACTTTTATCCTGATTTCTGAGGAATCCAAAGCAGTGTATAGTGCCTGTGTTGTCAGAATAAGCCTGAAAGCAGTTTAAGTTGAGAGAAAGTGAGTGACCTGGTGTCACCCAAAGAGCATCCTTACTGAGCAGGAATTTGAGATGGAATCTCCTGCGTTCTAAGTCTTTGGGCCACTGTGTGTGTTCAAGGCTACTCCCTTGTTAGATCAAGAAATAAGAAAGTTACTATGCATGTACAAGATTGCGGGATCATAGCGAACACCTTTGTGTAAATCCAGCCAAATGGGTATAGTTGAAGAGGGTCTACCAATACTTTCTCATAGACTCAACATTCTCTTCACCACCACACAGGATCTGTACAAGCCTGCCCTCACTGTGTCAAGAAGGACATAAGAGCCCTGCTGGATCAGACCTGTCGCCCATCTAGTCCAGCACCCTGTCTCACATAGTAGCCAGCCAGTTCCTCTGGGGGCCCAGCAACAGGCCCTCCCCAGATGTTGCCTCTTGACACCGGGATTCAGAGGCTGACTGCCTCTAACCATGGAGATTCCCTTTAGTCCCTGTGGCTTGTAGGCAAATCATCAATGCCTGTGGTCATCACTAGGGGCATGCAGTATTCCCCCCCCCTGCCCTGTTTTTCATGGTTTGAGTCTCTTGGACCTGGAAAAAATTCAGGATTCCTGAAAAATCCTGGATCCCTATACCAGTACAGTATTTGTATCTGAAACTTTTTGGGAAAATTGTTTGGGGGTTCAATAAATCTAAGAAGGCGGGGTGGGGATTGTACACCCTAAGCTGTCCCGGCAGGGAACAGTCTACTCTCCACTGGCACAGATAATCCTTAGGCTGGCTTCTGCAGCCCCTTTTAAATTTTAAAGGAACTGCAGTAGAAGCCTGACAAACAGCTGATTTGCCACTATTTTTCAGATCTACCCAGCAATTCTCTAATACATCTGGGATTTTTTCAGTTTTCCCAAAAAATCTCAGAAACCATTGGGGTACAGGGAACTGGGGTCAAAAACTGATTAGGGCTACCTCAGGGCTCAGCTGTGGAGCAACACCCAGGAGAGAGAGGAAGAGACAACACAAGAGACCTGCAGGAGGCAAGAGCTCTGTGCAGCACACCAGTGTGAGAAACAATGGCACCACAGGAGGGAACGAGCCTGGAGACTGCAGGGCATGGTTATGGTCTTCATGAATTTGCAGACACAACAGATGGACTTGCTGCTCCACAATCATGAGATGGATTGGGAGAAGCTGAAGTCCCCATGTTCCAGGATAGGCGGGATCTGACATTATACTCGGCCCTTTTTTGAAGCTTCATGTGCAGATTTCCAGGTGCCATAATGGGAATACAGGAGGATGTTAAGTGATCTAATAGGGGAGTTCCTGACGGGCTCAGGGCTATCAACTGTTGAAGAGACTGGTCAGGCAAGCGTTTGGGCTGTCAGATCAACTGAGGCTGCAGTATAGAAAAGCAACTCCCAAGCCCAATGAGACATGCAGCGTTCATGTCACAATTAACCAGGCTGTTGGGGCTTGTGGGTTGGAGCCACTCAAGCCCTTACTTATGCCCAGCTGAGAGGCACCCTAATCACAGAGCAGTTTTTCAGGCTTTACAATCTGACATTGCTGCCCTTGTGCAGGCTAGCGATCCAGCCTAACTGATACGGCACTTTGCAGACCAGCTTGCGGCACAGTCTCGCTCTGAGCTGGTGGGACTTAAATCTTGGAAGCCAACAACTGAGAGAAGGGAAGGGCAGTGGCCAAGAGGGCCTGAGCTGAGTGGCCAATCAAGTTTTTCAAACCACTCTTGACAGGCAGTGCCCTGTATCTAAGATGGAGGGCAAGCCTGGAGTGGCCTCTGCACCAAGGATGGAGAGCTGCTTTAGTCATGAAGGGGGGCACATCAAGACACACTGCCAAAGTTTCCACAAAAGAAGTTGTGACAGTACTAGAGCACACTGAATTGCTGAGAAGGCTCTTGAGAGTTGGGAGTCAGAGGGAGAGGAGACTGGATGCTGAGATTCGCCCTGGTTGCTGGGCGCTGAGATTCGCCCTGGCCGCTGGTCCCTGGAGGCCCTCCAGAGGCCCGCGGAGAGGCCGCCGCTGGTCCCTGGAGGGCCTCCAGAGGGCCGCGGAGAGGCCGCCGCTGGTCCCTGGAGGGCCTCCAGAGGCCAGCGGAGGCGAAGCTCTGCACTTGCTTCCAATAATATACCGAGTTTGGTACAAGGTGCTGGTTATCGCCTTTAAAGCCCTATATGGCCTGGGACCTGCCTACCTGACGGATCGTCTCTCCCCACATGTTCCCCAGAGAGTACTGAGATCGGGAACCCAAAATCTTCTCGCTATCCCTGGGCCAAAAGAAGCCCGCCTTAAATCTACTAGGGACAGGGCCTTCTCTGTTATGGCCCCTACATGGTGGAACCAGCTGCCAGAGGAGGTGAGGGCCCTGCGGGACCTTATTCAGTTTCGCAGGGCCTGTAAGACAACCCTCTTCCGGCTAGCTTATACCTAACTGATATGGGAAACTAATGTAGCTTTACCAGATTCTTGCTATACATACTGTTATAAGGTTTGATGTTTTTAAGGTTTTAAATGTTTTGAATGTTTTAACTGCTTATATATTTAAATGCTAATTTAATTTTATGTCTTATTATCTGTTGTGAGCCGCCCTGAGCCACCTTTGTGGGAAGGGCGGGATATAAATCATAAATAAATAAAAATGCAAAAACACTGGGTCTCTGCCTCTGCAGAGTTGTCACCTGCAGTCAGGAAAGGGGCAAAGGAGAAGAACCAGCCAAGCAAGAGAATTCTGCTAATGAGACAGGCTTCCTCAGGAATACAGCCAGCAGATGCGACCCCCCCCCCCCCCAAGCAAAAGGTATGATAAGCCCAACTCCCTCCCCTATTCGTAAGGGGGGGAAGGTAAAGGTAGTTCCCTGTGCAAGCACCAGTCGTTTCCGACTCTGGGGTGACATCATGACGTTTTCATGGCAGACTTTTTACAGGGTGGTTTGCCATTGCCTTCCCCAGTCATCTACACTTTCCCCCCAGCAAGCTGGGTACTCATTTTACCGACCTCAGAAGGATGGAAGGCTGAATCAACCTCAAGCTGGCTACCTGAACCCAGCTTCTGCCGGGATTGAACTCAGGTCGTGAGCTGAGAGCTCAGACTGCAGTACTGCAGCTTTACCACTGTGTGCCACGGAGCATTCTTAAGGAAACTCAGCTTAATTTGGAAAGGCTGCAGACAGAGGTGGCAGTGGATCTTCCACCTTGGAAGGCTTTTAAGGAGGTGCAATGTAATTGTGAAAGCTTGAAGGAATGCTGTTTGCAGGATGATGTGTCATCTGAGCTTAATGGGGTTGTAATTGCCCGATTTATGTGGAACAGGGGACTGTTGTATACTCTATACCTGCCAAAGGCCCATCCAGAAGGGACTGAGCCAGTCTGGCAGCTTGTTCCAAAGGTGGCCCGTGACATTCCCTTTGCTGGACATTTGGGCATAAAGAAGACATTGGCTAAAGTCACCCAGTTCTTTTATTGGCCTGACAGACACGAGTATTCAGGCTTACTGTAACACTTGTGAAGCCAGGCAGAGAGTAGGGTTACTGCAGGATAACCCCGCGGTGTCTTTGTGACCATTCCCAGTTGTCAGCCAAGTTTTTCAGTGGATTTCTATTGACATCATGGGCCCCCTGCTTCAATCTAAGTCAGGCAAGCAGTTTATCCTCTTCATCATGGACCCTTCCTTTCATTAACCAACATTTGATTTGAGTTCCATCACTGTGTCTTACGTCAGGGTTTTGCTGAAATTTAGTTCAAATTTTGGATGGCCTGAAGTGATCATTTCTGCTCAAGGGACAAACTTTACCTTCAAGTTAATGCAGAAGAAATATGAACTGGCAGAAATCAATTACTCATCTGGGGTGACTCATCATCAAAACACTAATGACCTTGTGCAAAGGTATGTTCAGACTTTGGGCAAGATGTTAACGGTGTATGCAATGGAACACCCAGGCAACTGGAATGGGGCAGTGCCATACCTTATTTTTGCTGTTAGAAACACCTTCAGCTAGTCTAGGATGGTACTCCCCAAATGAGATAATTTCCAGGAGGAAATCTTGGCCACTAAGCCTGCTTAAAGTCTTTTGAGAAGGCCCTCAGGCTGCTGACCGCCCTCCCAACATCGCTGAGTACCTGGCCAGACTGAAATAGACCATGGAACAGTTCTGGGAGTTGGCGGGGGAATTTCTCAGGTGGGCACAAGAGCAGCGAAAGACGTATTATGACCATCAAGCCAAACCTAGGGGAGGCTAGCTGTCAAAGATAAAATGCCAATGTTAAGACCAGATCATGGATCTAAGTTGACTGCTGCCTGGGAAGGTCCATATGTGGTGCTACAGAAGCTGGAAAATGACAATTATCTGGTTAAATAAATGTGTGTTTTTTTCCCCAATAAGAGCTGAGGACTGGTTTAAATCTCTTATGCATACTGAAGATTAATTGAGGCATGAAGGTGGTGGTGAACAGTGCTGCAGATCTTCTTCGTGGTCTCTGTGCTTCACACTCATGGGATAGTGCGCCTGCGCCGATCCCCGAATCGGTATCTGCAAAAGCCCGGGATTTTTTCGCGCTCGGCGCCACCAGGCATGCGCAGGCGACCCACTGCGCATGCCCACCGGCGCCCGCGCGGCAATCCCGCCAGTTCCTTTCTGACCGCTGCGCTAGAGAGGTTCCCTTTCTGATTCTCCGGTCGGTGAGAGCGATTTTTTCTCTCGTTCCAGCCCGTTTGGTCTTGTAAATAGTTAGTTAGCTAGTTATTAGTGTTAGTTAGTGATAGTTAGTAAAAAAAAAAAGAAAAAAAAAGAAGAAGAAGCGTTTTCTTTGTTGTCCGGCGGATCGCCCTTTGGGGTGGTCCGTTTCCGTTTTTACCCCCCTTTCTCTCAGGCGTTTCTGAGCAGAAGGAAAAAATTTTCCCGCGCGACCGCTTATGGAAAGTCGCTGGGGGTTTTTTAAGCGCTGCCGGGCTTGTGGGAGGAAGATTGCCCCTCCCGACGGACATTCCCTGTGCCTGCTGTGTTTGGGGGAGGCGCACAGAGTTGAGTCGTGCCCGCACTGCCTTCGGTTCTCGAAACAGACCAGGAAGAACCGTGCAGCTCGATTATCGGCAGCGCTCACCGAATCGGCGCTTCGACCTCATCGACCGATGGAGGTTTCGGCACCGAAGTCGACCGACACCCCGGCACAGGAGCTTGCATCGGCCGATGCTGCTCCGATTCTGACTTTGGAATTGCCGGAAGAGCGTGGCTCCACGAAGCGTCCCCACGAGGGTTCGGTGGATGCGCCCGCTACAAAACGCCGAGAGGACTCGGGGACCCGAGCTCCGAAAAAGGCGAAATCGAAGGAGAAGCGCAAGCGACCCCGCACTCCTTCTCCGTCGGAAGGCGCATCGACGTCGGCAAAACCGCCGAAATCGATTCGGGTCTCTCCGCGCAGGAGCCCAACAGCCCAACAACGCCTGTCGGCGTCGGAGCAGGAGCCGGAAATTGACCTCACCCAACGGTCTTCATCCTCAGGCTCACGGCGTCGGTCGAGCAGCGGATCGACGTCGGGGGTAGACGCTTCGGCACCGGTCGTAGACCCGCCCTTCAAGCCCCGACCCAGACGGGACCTATCCTACACCCCGCAACGCTTCCCAATACCACCATGGGAGCAACGGCGGTGGCAGCCTCCCTACTCCAGATACGAATCCTGTCGGTGGTACCCGGAGGACTACCAAGACTGGGAGCAAGCTTCGGAGTTTTCTGCGATGTCGAGGGTCTCGCATCACTCCCGAAAGGCGTCGGCGTCGGTCCCCCCGGATCGACAGCTAGTCCCGGTCGAAGCTCCTCCAAGACTATCGTCGGTACAACTTCAACCGCGAGCGTCGACACCGAGGCTCTCCGAGCATTCCACTCAGCGTGACTCCTCGTCATCGGAGTCGGACAGTGAGATCCCTGATCTGGAACCCTCACCTGGTTCCAACACGGCGGAGGATCTTCCGATCTCGCCGTCGGAAGACCTAAAATCCTATGGCGACCTCGTGAGGCGCATCGCTTCCACCCTCAGACTGCCTGTGACCCAACCGGAACCCGTAGTGGATGACAACGTGTTCGATATAATGCAGAGGAACACGTCCACTGCGGTGGCCCTTCCAGTCACCAAGGTGATTCTTCAGGCCATCAAAGAATCTTGGAAGAAGCCTTCCTCGACACCCGTTTCCTCCAAACGCCTGGACCATATGTACAGGGTTCAGGAGGCAGGTGCTGAATTTCTGTTCACCCACCCACGTCCGAATTCTGTGGTGGTCTCCTCCTCCTCGAAGGCAAGGAAGGTGCACTCCTCCCCACCGGACAAGGAGGGTAGGAAAATCGACGGGATGGGCCGCAAGGTCTATTCAGCGGGGGCACTCGGCATCAAGGTATCTAACTATGCAGCCTGCATGGCTAGGTACCAGTATGCCGTGTGGGAACAGCTTTCCCCCTTCCTCTCTTCACTAAGTGAGGACAAGAAGACGGCGGCAATGAAATTGCAAAAGGAAGGTCTCGCTGTAGCCAGACAGCAACTGGCTGCAGCGAAACATATGGTGGAAGCCTCAGCCAAAGCCATTACATCGGCAGTTTGCATCAGGCGACACTCCTGGCTCAGGTCGACGGCACTGCACCAAGACACCAAGACCTTTATCGAGGACTTACCCTTCGAGGGTGACGGGCTCTTCAGCACTACGACCGACACGGCGCTGCAAGAGTTTGACAAGAGTGTCAAGACATCCAGAAACTTGGGGGTCCAACCTTCCTCCAAGTCTCCGAAGTCAAAACAATGGTCCAAACCTTGGACCAAGAAGCCCTATCAGAAGTTCTCCCCTGAGCAGTGGCGTCCTCGCTCGCAGCAACCTGAACGGCCACCCTACTCCGGCAACGGCAGAAACCGTTATGGGGGCCAGCCTTCTAATAAATCTAAGGGGGCTCGGCCACAGAAGCAGGGGGTTTGACTTCCCGCAAGCACGCGTCATCGCCCCCACTGTCGACCATTCCATTCGCCTACGCCCTTTCCTGCCTGCCTGGGAGTTGATCTCCACAGACAGGTGGGCTCTGTCCATTATTCAAGAGGGCTACAAGATAGAGTTTATCCAGACCCCAAACCAGTCCGTGGTAGTTACCACTCCCCCTTCCCCACCTCTGCTGGCGGAGGTGAGCAACCTCCTACAGAAACAAGCCATAGAGGTTGTTCCACCGGAGACCAGGGTGGGAGGTTTCTACTCCCGCTACTTTCTGGTTCCCAAAAGGGACGGGGGTCTACGGCCTATCATGGACTTGCGGGGTCTGAACAAATTCATTCTATACCAGAAGTTCAGAATGGCTACACTGCAAACGATCCTGCCCCTCATCAATCAGGGGGATTGGATGGCGACCCTGGACCTCAGGGATGCTTACTTTCATGTCAGCATCCATCCCGCGTTCAGGCGTTTCCTACGATTTGCAGTGGGTGCTCGTCACTTCCAATTCAGGGCCCTGCCGTTTGGACTGTCTACTGCTCCTCGGGTGTTCACGAAGCTGATGAGTGTGGTGGCTGCTCATCTTCGCCTTCAGGGAGTCGTTGTTTTTCCGTACATCGACGACTGGCTTCTTGTAGCGAAGTCGAGGGAGAGTTTAACTTCTCACATCGCCATTACTCTGCGTCTTCTCGGCACCCTGGGGTTGCAGGTCAACGTGGAGAAGTCTCATCTCACCCCGTCAAAGACAGTTCAATTCATAGGGGCTCTGTTGGACACGGATCAGCACAGAGCGTTTCTTCCCGCTCAGAGAGCAAGGGACATCATGACTCTGGTACAGCTTCTCCAAAGGCGACAATGGGGCACAGCACAACAGATCCAGCGGATGCTGGGACTGATGGCTGCGACGACGAGCGTGCTGCGCTTTGCAAGGCTGCACATGAGGGGCCTACAGCTATGGTTCTTGCGCCATTTTCGCCCCCTCAGAGACTCACCTCGGAAGAGGTTCACCATCCCATCCGAGGCTCTTCAATCCCTGCAATGGTGGGGGTCGGAGAGCAACATCTGCCAAGGGGCTCCCTTTCATCTACCAACCCCTTCCGTGACCATCGCCACCGATGCTTCCATGTGGGGGTGGGGAGCTCATCTGGAGGACTTATGTGTGGGGGGCAAGTGGCCACTAAAACTCGGCCAGTACCACATAAATTACCTGGAACTGCTGGCGGTCCACTTTGCCCTTCGATCCTTCCGCCCTCTGTTAGCGGGGAAGACCGTGGCATTACTGACGGACAACACCACTGCCATGTGTTATATAAACAGGCAGGGAGGGACAGTGTCTCGCAGGCTATGCTCACTGGCATTAGATCTCTGGAGGGAGTGCCTCCAGTGGGACATTTTTGTGAAGGCTACGCATCTGCCTGGGGTCCTCAACGTACAGGCGGACTCTCTCAGCAGGGGTGCAGCATCCCCACACGAATGGGAACTGCAGTGGAAGTTCCTGGAACCAGTATTCCAACTTTGGGGCTATCCGCAGCTAGATGTTTTCGCCACAGCGTGGAACAAGAAGTGCCCCTTGTTCTGTGCCAGGGGGGGTGCGGACCCGACTTCCCTGGGAGACGGACTCCTTTTTCAGTGGGAGGGTTGGTTCCTGTACATGTTCCCACCCTTACCTCTGCTGACGAGAGTGGTCCACAAGTTAGTGCAGGAGAGACCACGATGCATTCTGGTGACCCCGTGGTGGCCCCGTCAGAGCTGGTTCCCGATTCTGCTCCAGCAGTCGAAGGGGATCTTTTACCAGTTCCCGGCGGAACCGGACCTGTTGTCGGCCCAGGGCGGACACGTGCTCCATCACAACGTGCCGCACCTGAAGCTGACAGCGTGGTTCATCGACCACTAGACTTTTCCACCAGGGTTCAGCAGGTGCTCCAGAGTAGCAGGAAACCTTCCACCCGTGCCTCTTATGAGAGGAAGTGGAAGAAGTTCAGTGACTTCATGGCTGACTCTCTTGTGCCACCCAACTCGGTTGGACTCCCGGCAATTTTTGAGTTTCTTTTGTCTTTGATCGATGAGGGGTTAGTTTTTTCCTCCATCAAGGTTTATTTGGCAGCTATTTCTGCCTTCCATGTTTCGGTCGAGGGTTACTCTGTTTTTGCACACCCGCATTCCAAAAGATTTTTAAAGGGCCTGTTCCGGCTTCATCCCCCCTCTAGATCCCCTCCACAGTTGTGGGACCTGACTTTGGTTTTGGACAAGTTAACTCGCCGTCCCTTTGAACCCATGGCAACATGTTCCCTGCAGCTCTTGTCCTGGAAGACTGCATTTTTAGTTGCCATCACGTCAGCACGTCGTGCGGGGGAGCTCACAGCGATGCGGTGTGACTACCCATACCTTGCCTTTAGGGAGGCCGGAGTTTCTTTGGCCCCGGACATTACTTTTCTCCCGAAAGTGGTTTCCCAGTTTCACCTTAACTTAGAAGTTTGGTTACCCACTTTTTACCCTAGTCCTTCCTCGGACGAGGAACGGAGGCTACATGCACTGGATGTTAAGCGTGCCCTCCTATTTTATTTAAACCGTTCAAGGGGTTTTCGTAAGGATAACCAGCTTTTTGTCTCCTACTCTGCCCCCAAGTTAGGGTCCAAGATTTCGTCTCAAAGACTTTCCAAGTGGCTTACTGAGACGATCAAACTTTGTTATCTGTTGGCTAAAAAGCCGTTACCTGGACCTGTGCGTGGACACTCCACTAGGGCGATGGCCACGTCGGTGGCATTCCTGAAAGGTGTGTCCCTTTCTGATGTCTGCAAGGCGGCTACCTGGTCTTCTCCGCATGCCTTCATGAAGCACTACGCGCTGGACGTGCATGCTCAGCAGAGGACTCGGTTGGGAGCTGCGGTGCTACAGGCTGTGTCTTCAGGCTGACCGTCTTCCCGCCTCCAGGTATGCTTTGCTTGCTAATCTCCCATGAGTGTGAAGCACAGAGACCACGAAGAAGATAGACAGGTTGCTTACCTGTAACTGTAGATCTTCGAGTGGTCATCTGTGCATTCACACTACCCGCCCTCCTTCCCCGCTGCTGACGGTCTCTCTCTCTCCAGAAAGGGGCTTTCAGCGGTCAGGGAGGAACTGGCGGGATTGCCGCGCGGGCGCCGGTGGGCATGCGCAGTGGGTCGCCTGCGCATGCCTGGTGGCGCCGAGCGCGAAAAAATCCCGGGCTTTTGCAGATACCGATTCGGGGATCGGCGCAGGCGCACTATCCCATGAGTGTGAATGCACAGATGACCACTCGAAGATCTACAGTTACAGGTAAGCAACCTGTCTTTTTATACACAGCAGAACAAGTGCTATGCTTCTTGCTGCCTTGGCTGTTTTTTTATGTAGTATCTGCAGTGTGTTTTTGAAAATCCGTTTGTTGTGTAAAATGTATTAGGTCATTAAAGTCTAAACACTTAGTCATAAAACTTGAAGAAGAGATGATCATCATCCCTCCCTTCCTTCCTTAATTTTCTGTTAGTTTCTTTTTGCCAGAAGGAAAACTGGCAAAATGTAGGGTGTGTGGCATGCACGGCATTTCCCAAAATGTGGTGTGGTGGCTGGCTGCAGTTGCCAGGTTCTGAGAACTGAAAAGCACATGTATATGCATGCAAATCCATAGACTGGCCATTGGTACTTACCGTGAAGGGTCCTTCTCCTCGGAGGTCAGGAGGCCATCTCTGTGGAAACTGCCAGGAGGAAGGCGGCTCTTTGAGGACCCTGCTCCGTCTGGTATGCTGAACAGGCACCTCTGTCACTGTCAGCCATTGCCAGGGCCAGCTGATGTGGAGGGAATGGAGTAGATGCAGACTCCAAAATGGCCACCACCAGCTACTGACAGCCCTGAAGGACTGGCATGCTCTACCAGCAAGCAGCACTTCTCGGCCTGTCATTCGGCTGCCGCTGACTGCTGTTGAGATGGATAGCACAAACAAGCCACGAAGGCATGTTGGCCCCACCTGAAAGAAGATGGCACTTCTTGGCCTGTCATCTGGCCGCCAGTGTCACTGACTGCCGGGCTCCGTCGAGACGGATGGCACGAACAATCCATGAAGTCATGTCAGCCCTGCCTAAAAGGTATGCAGGCATCACAGCTGCGGACGCCTCTAACTCCTTGTCAGTCAGAAAAGCCTCTGAGTGTTCTGCCTCCACAATTTGGTGAGAGAAAAAATATTATACAGGAGCACTTCAAAAGTGCAAAAAAATATCGATCCTCTGTAGGCCTCTGAAGAGAGGGGGGGAGGGCGGCAGAGGAGAAAAGTGGTAAGATATAGAAAGGAAACACGGAACATTCTCCTGTGAGGGAGAATGCAGCAGATTTTATTTGTTAGTCTTCACCAAAAGGAGTTAGAATATAAGGCAGAATAGTGAAGGAATTAAAGGAAGTATATAAAGGTAGTTATGAGGGAAAAAATGTAAGAAAAAGCTAGAATTTGAGTTAGATTAAGGCAAGGCCTGATATAAGCTGCTCTCCCTGTAGAGGCAGGAAAAGAACTGGAGGGTGGGTCATTCCAAAGGCGCCAACAGGAAATAGAAAAAAGTATTTCCTGCCTCCCTGAAGGATGGATGGGAATAACCCACAGAGATGGCCTCTGCCTCAGAGGAAGAATGGCACTAGTTTGGCTTGTGGTTAAACCTATGGTCCATCAAAAAAGGAGTGTGAGTTAACCTGCTGTACTAAATGAACCATAGAGGCCATATTGTGGTCATCTGGCACATTCATCTCTTCACATGCCATGAATGCATATGAGTAATCTTGGGAACAAGTAATCTTGTGTCACTGAATCTATGAGGCTCTCATTTTTGTAACCACAGTACAATCCTACACAGACCTGAGTATCTTGCCGAAGTATTTAATTGCTAACGTTCCCTTATTCTGACCATGTTAAATAGATTATAGAGAACAAGAGGTAATACAAAATAGGATGCATCAGTTAGAACCAGTATTTTTGCAAAATTCTACAAGTTTCCACTTGCAAGGAGAAGTAATATACAAATCCTGATGAAGATAAATAGATCTGGAGATGGTCATTGCGTGCTTGGATGAGAAATCTAAGAATTAGTACCTTAAACTGCATAATGGAAAGAGGGAAAGGATAAAATCATAATTAAATTAACACCAATCAAAAATTCATTCCCATTGAGAATGTGGGAGGATAATACTCCTGAAGCAGCAAACAGAACTTGATTTTGAAAGCTCCTCTGATGAGGCCTACTACTGCCTACAAGATGGGGTTAAGATGATTGACAAAATCAAATGCCTGGAACAGCAAGAATCACTTAAAAGTGTATTGGTACCATGTTTAGTAAAACAAAATGTCTATGTAACTGATTTTCCAGATGAGATGCATGCTTGGGATGTTTATGGGCTGAGACAAAGATCATTCAAATATATGCTTGTCCAGTCAACACACGCACTAGGAACTCAAAAGCTTAAACTGGAACAATATGCTAGAGCTAGAGTTTTTGTTTTCTCATGAACAAAGGAAAAAGGGAAGAGACTGGATTTATGCCAAGTAAAAGAGAAGATATTGGATTTATACCTCACCTTTCAATACTCAAAGGAGTCTGAGTGGCTTACAATCTCCTTTCCCCTCCCCTCCCCACAACAAACACCCTGTGAGGTAGTTGGAGCTGAGAGCTCTCCCAGAACTGCTCTTGAGCAGAACAGCTCTGTGAGAACTTATGACTGACTCAAAGTAGGGTTGCCAATCCCCAGGTGGGGGCAGATCCCCCAGTTTGGAGGCCCTCCCCCCACTTCAGGGTCATCAGAAAGCAGGAGGGGGGAAGGAAATGTCTGCTGAACACCGCATTATTCCCTATGCAGACTGATTCCCATAGGGTATAATGTAAAATTGATCTGTGGCTCTGGGGGAGTTGTTTTTTGGGGGCAGAGACACCAAATTCGCAGCATAGCATCCAGTGCCTCTCCTCAAAATACCCTTCAAGTTTCAAAACGATTGGACCAGGAGGTCCAGTTCTATGAGCCCCAAAAGAAGGTGCCCCTATCCTTCATTATTTCCAATGGAGAAAAAGCATTAAAAGGTGTACTGTACCTTTAAATGTGATTGCCAGAACTCCTTTTGGAGTTCAATTATGCTTGTCACAAGCTTGCTCTTGGCTCCACCCCCGAAGTCCCTTGCAATGTTCCCGCTAAGCTGCAGAGTCTTGTGAGCAAAAATTCTACCATGTGAGCTCCTGGCATTAAAGTTGTGGGCTACTGCATGAATTAGTGTGCTCTGGGTCAATCCTTCCTGAGCTAAGGCAAAAATGTGTGAGCTGGAGGCTAAAAATCTGAGTTAGCTCACGCTAACTCAGTTTAGAGGGAACTCTGGTCCCCAGATATTTCTTGAATCGAACTTTGCAACCCTAACTCAAAGTCACATCAGCAGGTGCATGTGCAGGAGTGGGGAATCAAACCCAGTTCTCCCAGATAAGAAACTGAATACTTAACCGCTACAAACTGGCTCTCAAAGGAGAATTGCTAGCTGATCTAATTAATTGAATGAGCTAGTTGAATTAGCTAGTTAATTAGCTAGTAACTTAATAAGCTAGTTTCATGCATGAGGGGAAAATTTACTTTCAGGATGTGGACATTTTTGCTTTAGCAAATGTAATGTAGTAAATGGTACCTACTGGTCACACATCCCTCTCAAAACAACCCAGCTGGGGCCCAAGAGCTGGATGAGTGTCCACTGTGATCAACACAACAACCAGCAACAGAATTGGGGCTTTTATTTTTTTGCAGCAGGAACTCCTTTGCATGTTAGACTACACACCCCTGATGTAGCCAATCATCCAAGAGCTTACAGGGCTGTTCGTACAGGGCCTACTCTAAGCTTGAGGAGGAGTGGCTACATCAGGGGTGTGTGGCCTAATATGCAAAGGAGTTCCTGCTACAAAAAAAGCCCTGAACAGAATTGCGTATAACATTCTGGGGTCAGAAGGGGAAACAAGTTCAGGTAATAGGTGCTCAGAAGTCATTGATATAGGATATCAATGTCAAATGCAAAATGCACTATTTCCTAGCAATAAAGCCTCTTTTTAATGCACCTGATCATCTCATGCTGTTGGTCACTGTAGTTCAGCCAAGGATTACCTTTTCTTAGGGCAGATGAATAGCCCTATAAATTAGGGCTTGCTAACCTATAAGTGAAAATGAACAGCACTGGCCTAGGAAAGTAACTGGGTTATGAGACCATCTGGTTTATCCAAAGGATGCTCATTCATCTCAAGAGCAAAAAGGTAGGGAAGAGGACTGAAAAGTAAAGGAAAACAGTGGGTCTGTTCCACTGGTGGTGTTTTTGTCCAGTGCAAGAAAACTTCCACTGACAGGAGTCTTTGACTGATTTTGCACTAGGGCTTGGTCTGGATAGAGAGCCCTTTTGTTCCCAGGGTTTCTCTCCATTTTCGCATAACCTGCTGCGGAGCTTCTAGTTGGCAGGCTGCTTTTCCACAGCTTGTCATAGCATCTCGCATGCTGTGGAATAGCTGCACGCCAACTCACAGCTTCAGGGCAATTTGTGTGAAAACGGAAAGAAGCCCCAAGAGCAAAAGGGCTCTCCACCTGGAACAAGCCTAGTGCGAAATCGGTCTTTCTTTCATCAGGGAAGGCCCCTTTGTGCTGACAAAAAAGCATTGCAGCCAGTAAATAGATCCAGGAAATCCGACTCAGTTATAGAGTTGGAAGGGATTTCCAGGGTCATCTAGTCCAATCCCCTGCACAATGCAGGAAGGTCACAAGTACCTCCCCACACACACAAACACACACAGTGACTCTTGCTCCAAGCCCAAAATATGCCCCCCCCCAAAAAAGGATCCCTGGCAAAACTGGCCTGGAGAAAAATTGCTTCCTGACCCCAAAATGGTGAACAGCATTTCCCTGGGTGAATAAGAAAGGGTCATGAAAACTAAGCACTGATGGTCCCATCGTTGTGTGGCCCAGGGGGCCGGCGCAGCGGCACGCTGAAGCAGCCTGTCGGTCACTTCCGGGTTCCTGTCCTGCATCTCGACCTGTGTTATTAGTGACAGGCTGCTTCGGCGTGCCGCTGCGCTGGCCCCCTGGGCCACACAACGATGGGACCGATGCCACAGGGATGGGCTCGAAACACTCTATAACCCCTCAAAAGAACAGCAGTCTAGCTCGCTTCCCCCGAGCCCTGCCGCCATAAGCCTCAAGGGGGCTCATTTTGCGGCACCTCCCGGCGGGAGGGTGGCACCCGCACGGGACACATATCAAATGAAAGGGGGCGCAGGGCTATCAGAAACAGCCGGCGGAGGGAGTCACGAGACCACCCCACTGGGGGATCCACACCCCGAAAGTGATGAAGGTGGCGCAGACAGAGCCAACAGAGCCAACAGGACAAAATAAATAGGCTGCATTATGCAGCACAGTTGAGAAAGTGCCTTATCCCATATACTGATGAAGTAAATACAAGATCTGAGAACAAAATTGCACCAGAAGACACAAACACAAAGCTCCCTTACACTGAATCAGTGCTTGGGTCCACCAAAGTCAGTATTATCTACTCCAGTCACAAACACAAAGCTCCCTTACACTGAATCAGTGCTTGGGTCCACCAAAGTCAGTATTGTCACATAAGAACATAAGAGAAGCCCTGTTGGATCAGGCCAGTGGCCCATCCAGTCCAACACTCTGCGTCACATAAGAACATAAGAGAAGCCCTGTTGCATCAGGCCAGTGGCCCCTCCAGTCCAACACCCTGTGTAACATAAGAATATAAGAGAAGCCCTGTTGCATCAGGCCAGTGGCCCCTCCAGTCCAACACTCTGTGCCACATAAGAATATAAGAGAAGCCCTGTTGCATCAGGCCAGTGGCCCCTCCAGTCCAACACTCTGTGCCACATAAAAATAAAAGAGAAGCCCTGTTGCATCAGACCAATGGCTCATCCAGTCCACCACTCTGGTCACATAAGAACATAAGAGAAGCCCTGTTAGATCAGGCCAGTGGCCCCTCCAGTCCAACACTCTGTGTCACATAAGAACATAAGGAGGGAAGGAAGGGAGGAGGAAGGGAAGGGAAGGGAAGGGAAGGAAGGAAGGAAGGAAGGAAGGAAGGAAGGAAGGAAGGAAGGAAGGAAGGAAGGAAGGAAGGAAGGAAGGAAGGAAGGGGGAGGGAGGGAAGGAAGGAAGGGGGGAGGGAGGGAAGGAAGGAAGGGGGAGGGAGGGAGGGAAGGAAGGAAGGAAGGGAGTGAGGGAAGGAAGGGAGGGAAGGAAGGAAGGGAGGAGGGAGGGAAGGAAGGAAGGAAGGGAGTGAGGGAAGGAAGGAAGGAAGGGAGGGAGGAGGGAGGGAGGGAAGAAAGGAAGGCCGCCCCCCCGCTTTCGGCCCCCTTACCTGCTTCCAGGGCGGCGGAGAGTCCTGCGGCGGCGGCGGCGAGTCCTGCGGCGGCGGCCTCTCCTTCGCTTCCCTGGCCTCCGCCGGGCCCCGCGCGCGGGCGGGGAAGGCGGCGAGGGAGGGAGCTGCCGGCGCTGGCCTCTGGAGGCCTCCAGGGACCAGCGCCGGCTGCTCCGCGGCCTCCGCTGGTCGCTGGGGGCCCTCCAGAGACTCTGGAAGGCCCCCAGCGACCAGCAGAGGCCGCGGAGAGGCCTTCGCTGGTCGGCGCTGGTCCCGGAAGGCCCTCCAGAGTCTCTGGAAGGCCTTCCGGGACCAGCGCCGGCTGCTCCGCGGCCTCTCCGCGGCCTCCGCTGGTCCCTGGAGGCCCTCCAGAGACTCTGGAGGGCTTCCAGGGACCAGCGGAGGCCACGGAGAGGCCTTCGCTGGTCGGCGGTGGTCCCGGAAGGCCTTCCAGAGGCTCTGGAAGGCCTTCCGGGACCAGCGCCGGCTGCTCCGCGGCCTCCGCTGGTCGCTGGGGGCCCTCCAGAGACTCTGGAAGGCCCCCAGCGACCAGCGGAGGCCGCGGAGAGGCCTTCGCTGGTCGGCGCTGGTCTTGGAAGGCCCTCCAGAGTCTCTGGAAGGCCTTCCGGGACCAGCGCCGGCTGCTCCGCGGCCTCTCCGCGGCCTCTCCGCGGCCTCCGCTGGTCCCTGGAGGCCCTCCAGAGACTCTGGAGGGCCTCCAGGGACCAGCGGAGGCCGCGGAGAGGCCTTCGCTGGTCGGCGGTGGTCCCGGAAGGCCTTCCAGAGGCTCTGGAAGGCCTTCCGGGACCAGCGCCAGCTGCTCCGCGGCCTCTCCGCGGCCTCCGCTGGTCGCTGGGGGCCCTCCAGAGACTCTGGAAGGCCCCCAGCGACCAGCGGAGGCCGCGGAGAGGCCTTCGCTGGTCGGCGCTGGTCCCGGAAGGCCTTCCAGAGGCTCTGGAAGGCCTTCCGGGACCAGCGCCGGCTGCTCTGCGGCCTCTCCGCGGCCTCCGCTGGTCGCTGGAGGCCCTCCAGAGTCGCTGGAGGCCCTCTAGAGTCTCTGGAGGGCCTCCAGGGACCAGCGGAGGCCGCGGAGAGGCCTTCGCTGCTCAGCGCTGGTCCCGGAAGTCCCTCCAGAGTCTCTGGAAGGCCTTCCGGGACCAGCGCCGGCTGCTCCGCGGCCTCTCCGCGGCCTCCGCTGGTCCCTGGAGGCCCTCCAGAGACTCTGGAGGGCTTCCAGCGACCAGCGGAGGCCGCGGAGAGGCCTCCGCCACCGCTGCCAGCCCCGCGCGTGGGCGGGGAAGGCGGCGAGTGAGGGAGGGAGCGTCCCTGCGCGTGCGCAGGGATGCTCCCTCCCTCACTCGCCGCCTTCCCCGCCGGCGCCCGCGGCCCACCGCCTCCGGGGCTGGCTAAACCAGGACCTCTAAATGGTCCCGGTATAGCCAGCCCGGGAGGCGGGAATAGGGGGCCAAAACCGGGACATTCCCGGGCTCCCGGGACGGTCTGGCCACCCTACTGAGCAGAATGGCTACAGCAGCAGCTACCGTGCTGGTGGAGAAACTCACCACTACCAACTACAACGTCTGGTCGTTGAGGTTAGAGCGTTTCCTGAAGAGAGAGGGGCTTTGGGACTGTGTGTGTCAGCTCTTCCCACTGATCCCACGCTGGCAGAGGCTGTACAGGACCAAAAGGTTCTAGCCACTATCATACTAAGCTTCTCAAACGACCAGCTGGTGCATGTCCGTGGGCACCAGACAGCAAAGGAGGCTTGGGAAGCTCTCAAGGCTGTGTATGTGCAGAAGTCAGCAGGCTCGCTGATATCCCTGACTCAGAGGCTCTACAGGAAACGTTTGCTGGCCGGGGAGTCGATGAGGGACCACCTCGACGGCATGTCTATTTGTTTCCAAGAGCTAGAAGCGAGAGGGAAAGTGGTGGCTGAGGAAGAGAAAGTCTACATAATATTGAGCTCTCTGGACGAGAGATATGATATGCTGGTGATAGCGTTTGAAGGGCAAGATGCCGACAAGCTGACTTTGCCTTATGTGACCGGCAAACTCCTGGCAGAGGAACAGCTGGAAAGCAAAAAAAGGAGCAGACTGACTGGAAAGAAGACAAGCAGAAGTCTGTGGGAGCTGTTTCCACCTGGCAGGCCAAGGAGGAGGAAAGAGCCTTGCAAGTGCGGAGGAAGCGCTGTTATTTGTGTAATCAATTCGGGCATTTGCGAAGGACTTGTCCTCAACAGCAGTAGAGGAAGAGCCGGCAGCAGTCTTCATGGACATCACAGGCAACTCTGGTGAGAACTGGCCTGGGGCTGCAGAGTGTGCCGTGGATTGTTGACTCTGGGGCTACGCAGATTTTTTGCTGCAAGCAAGACCAACTGCAGGACAGCAGACCAGCTAGTCAAAAAACAGTAAGCTTAGCTGATGGCCGAAGTGCTTTGCTAAGGCACCGTCCATTTTCCTGGACTTAATCATACTTTCTGTAATGTGCTGTGTGTGCCAGCTCTAGAGAGCGTCTCAGTCCTGGCAACAGCTGGGTTCACAGTAATGTTTGATGATAAGGGCTGTGAAATCTTAAAAAAGGGTAAAAGGCTGGCTAAGGGTGTATTAAAAGCAAATGTTTATGAGCTTGTGCAGACAGTGGGGAAGGCACAGACGGTGTGGAATAAAGAGCCGCACAGCAGGTGCATTCACCGCTTGCACAGAAGGCTCGGCCACGCCAGCTACAATACTATAAATAAAACCTTGGAGATATTGCAGAGGGAAAAGGGTGATAAGTGCAATGTGTTCCTAGACTGTAATGTCTGTAAGGAAGCCAAGTCAAAGTCATTTCCAGAATCTAAAAGGAGTGAGCGTGTGTCAGAGAGACCGCTCCAATTAATACATGCAGACCTGGTGGGGCCATATGCACCCAGTGTTTCTAAAAATAGATTTGGTTTGGTTTTGGTCGACCACAGCAGGTTTGCGTGGGTGTATGATATAAAACATAAAAGCGATGTATTTGCTACATTCAAGTACTGGGCTAAAAGCGTACAGAAGCAATTAAATGCTAAGATAGCCGCGCTCCATACAGATCAGGGAGGTGAATTCTTAAGTAAAGACTTTGCCAGCTATCTGAGGCAAGAGGGCATAGCCCACAGGGTTGCCAACGTCTCTTCTCCGTGGGAAAACGGGGTGGTTGAACGCAGAGCAGCCGTTCTCCAGAATATGTGCCACGCTTTACTAGAAGACAGTGGTTTGAAGCTGGCATATTGGGGAGAAGCCTTGAAAACATCCTGTTATATTTCTAATCGGTTGTGGACTGAGGCTCTAAATGATATACCCTACAGGGTCCTATATGGGAGAAAGCCAACCCTGGACTACCTTAGAATCTTTGGGTCTAAGGCATGGGTAAACATTCCTCTAGACAAAAGGAGGAAGGGTGGTGCTAAAGCCAGGAAACTAGTCTTTGTGGGCTACCAAAACAGCATGAAGTCCTACAGATATGTGGACGGGCAGGATGTAATAAAACTGAGCAGATCTGCCTCGTTTTGCGAGGATGATAATTGGTCTGTGATACATGCCAATGAAATGCCCAAGGGAGCTGAACTGCAGCTGTCTCTGAAAAGTGAGGAGGGGCAAAAGCCAGAAAGTAAGCAGGTTCCCTCACTGAAACAGGAGGAAGAAGCTGCTAGCAGTTCAGCCAGTTCAGCCAGTGTAAAAGTGCAGAGCTCTGAGGCTGTAAAGGGTGAGCCAGCTGAAATCAGGGTCTCTGCAAGAGAAAATAAAGGAGTACCGCCGAAGAGGTACGGATATGATAATGAAATCCATTATCTGGGCAATGGAAGTTATCTGCCTAATGGAGAGCCCAGGTGTTACCAGAGTGCACTGGATTTAAACTTTGGTACTTCTCCCAATGTGGGGGAAGGAGGTTACATATATGAGGATGAACCTAAGAATTATCCCAATGTACTAGAATTACTGTATGGCAAGTCTCCCAAGGAAAAGGGAGAGACATAAGCAACAGCCTGGAAAGAGAGGCTTTAAACAGTAACTAAATGAAAAGGGTTCAATGTGTAAATGAACAGATGCTAGAATGATAAAAAGGAATGATGTAACATCAAAACACAAGTGGCTCCAAAATGTGTATTAAGCTGAAGCAACTGTAAAATGTAACTGTTAAGCAGAAATATAATGAAATTCCAAACTGTAACTGTTAAACCAAAATGTAAAAACTGAAAGCTGTAAAATGTGTGTACTGGAAAAAGAATGTGCCTTTATACTAAAAAAGGTACGGTACCGTTCTAACAGACCGAGCCAGCAGAGATAAGGGGAGTGCTCAGTCTGGGAAGTGAGCCAACTGATAAGAATGTGCTTGCAGGGTAATTAGCAAGCAGAGCGAAATGTGTGTGTATCAGCACAGAGAATCAAAGAATGAAATACTGAACTGTGACAATTGTAAATAAGGAAAGAAATGTAACTGGATGTATTAATGGTAATATGAACAATATGAATATGGAATATTGTGATATATTGCAGCATGGGCCTATAATCTGAGAAGGGGTGTCGCTTGTATATGAGAGAAGTGACAGCTTATAGCACATGCTGGGAAAGTGAAACCAATGCTGGAGGCTAGATCATCTAGATGACAGTAGGTGGCTGGGTGCCAGGGATATTGCATCAGCCAGCACAGTCAGCATGACACAGCAAGTTGCTGATGGGCTGCTCAATGTATAAATGTACAAAGACACTTTGGTGTGTGTGGGTTAATGAAGTTGGAGTGCAGCGGAGCATATTGTCGGAGTGGAGAGTGATTGGTGTGTAAATAAATGTATATAGTGGTTTTACAACTACTGTGTGCAACCTTCATTCTTGCATCACAAAGGATCACCCTCTTGGGCTCTAAGCGCATCGACACTCCCGAGGAAGCCTGCTCCACTGAGGAACCATTCTGTCAGGAAGTTCTTAATGTGCAGTGAAAAACTCTTTTAAGTTCAACCTGTTGGTTCTGGTCCAACCTACCGGGGGCTACAGAAAACAATTCTGTACCAATTCTGACAGCCCTTCAAGTACTTGACGATGGTGATCATATCACCTCTCAGTCGTCTCCTTTCCAGGCTAAACATACTCAGCTGCTTCAACCGTTCCTTGTAGAACTTGGTCTCCAGAGCTCTTACCAGCTTCATTGCCTTCCTCTGGACATGTTCCAGCTTGTCTATATTCTTCTTGAAATGTGGTGCCCAAAACTGAACATAATACTCCAGATGAGGTCTTACCAGAGCAGGGCAAAGCAATACCAACATTTCATGTGATCTGGACACTATACTTCTGTTGATATAGTCCAAAATTACATTTGCCTTTTTAGCCACTACATGATACTGTTGACTCATGTTCAGCATATGGACCACTAAGACCCCTAGATCCTTTTTGCACATACTACTGCTAAGACAAGTCTCCCGCATTCTGTAGCCATGCGTTGGATTTTTCCTACCTAAATGCGTAACTTTACATTTATCCCTGTTAAAATTCATTTTATTGGTTTTCCAGCCAGTTTATTGGTTTTCCACCCAGTTTTCCAGTCTGTCAAGAACATCCTGTATCATGACTCTGCCTTCTACTGTATTTGCTACCCCTGAAAGAAAAGAAGTAAAACAATATACTGATATCCAGGAAGATACCCCTGTACTTATTCCCAAGCCATGCACCCCTGGAATGTGATATTGCAATGTAACCCTAGAATATTAATATGACACAGCAATGCCCATTCCTTCTTAGCCCAAGGCAGGCTGTAGTGTGGTTCTGGTTCACAAGCCAGAACAACATGGTGGCCAGCTGAAAGGTTAAGAAGCATCCATCTTTCTGCTCCTGGGAATGAAGAATTCCAGGCCCAGTGAGGTGTACAAATGTGGGCAGAGCTGTAAAAATTCCTTCACGCTTTTGGCAACCTTTAAAGTCCTGTTATCAAAGATAAAGACGTTAACCCAGGAACTCCAACACAAATAAATGGCTTGTATATATATGTTCTGGTATTCTTCAGGGCAAGACAGCAGAAACACAAAGGTTAAAGGTTAAGTGCTCATCTTGTTGTGAATGTGTGGTACAACTGCAAACTGATCTCACAATTTTGACTTTGAACAAAGTTTTTGTTTTTCTTTAATTAATTGCTAAGGCCATCAAAGTCAACCAGTCTCCTGAATACCTGATGGATGCCTATCCATGTCTGACACTAAGGGAGAAATCTATCACTTTTGGGGAGCTTCAAAGGAATCAGTTTTGGGAAAACAGGGCCATAAAAGTCATGTGGCCAGTGTAATTAAAATTCCTATCTTGGGGTATGGATCTATGATATGAATGATCTCTGATTGGATATTCCACATATGACACTCTGATTTTCCATTGGTGTGACACTCTGCCCCCTCATTGGGTAATTGAATTGCTTGATGTGACATAATTTACCCTAGAAAACAGGCCACAGAAAAAAAGGAAAGCCATACCTCCTACCCTCACCCCCCCTTCCTCTCAAGAGAAATCTCCCTCCAGAGGCCTTGCATTTCCTCTGACCGAGCCCATCCTGCAAGATCTAGGTATTGTATCACCCCATCCTGTTTATTCCGTTAACCTCTTGTATTCCTTTTGTATGCTTGGAATTGTTTGATTGAGATGTAACTATTTGAAACCCTATGCCATAATAAAATCCATTATTAACCAAAGGATTTTCAGTGGTCTATCTCCGTAGACATAGACAGAGATCCTGTTCACCTCACCTCTCGTAGGCCTACCATTTTGAGCTAAGAAATATTAATATTCCCCAATAAAAAGTTATTTGAGGTGTAACAATCTAAGAGGAATCCAGTGGCAGCTTAAAAACAAACAAGAAGTCTGAGTAGATTCAAGGCCATGAAATCTTATGCTAAGATTGTTAGTCTTTAAGGCACCACAAGTCTCTAGTTTAATTGTGCAGAGACAGACTAACATAGAAACCACTCTGGAAATATCATAAAATGTCACTTTAATTGGAACAAACATACACAGATAAATATGCTTTGAGACACTCCTTAAAACGCAAGATGAGCTGAATCAAATATGTACCTGGAAGAAATGAATTCCAAAGACACCATGCCAATAAATAAAATGAGCATGAGCCAACATATGTCATTTTTGGATTAACTAAGGGATTTGTTCCATAGGAATACAGAGTTTGTGTACATCCCCTGAGCCCAACAGGAAACTGAAAACCAAGGCAAGGTGTGCTTGCAAGGAGCCTCATTTGAAAGAAAGCATAACATGTACAATTTACCCCTTATAGGATACAGAGGTTAAGATATATTAATTTACAGTGGGCTGGAGCCAAAGGTGCTCTTTGCCGGTTGAATGGCATATGTGGCAGCATAACTGCACTTCTGATGGATGGAGGTAGCAAGTTCTGGCAAACTTCCTCTCTGCAAACATCACAGGGAAGAGGGTCCAGCCTAGCCTTCTTCCTGATGAGCAGAGAGTTAAGCATGCAAACGAGCAGTCGCTCATCTTTAGTCATAAGCGGTCCATTCCCAATGCCACACCTTGCAATTATCCTCAACAGGTAGCTCTATACTTTGAATTTAAACAGTGCTTCCTCCATATACTCCAAGCACTTCACGTACATCTTGTTAGTAGCCTATAATGTCAGTATACCTCATTAAGCAAGATGGTCATTCATCCCAGTATCCCCAGATAATGTAATGGCTTGTTTAGGGCCCTGGAGTGAATTCTCAACTAATATGAGACTTCAAACAGGAAAATGCCAGCTCATAGCATAACCCAAGATCTCTCAGCAAACAAGTCTGCACTCTGACTTCATGAGGGAAATGTACAGGTAAAATATTCCCACTCCTACCCATGGTAATTCCTCAACTTCATCTGTGTTCTAGCCCAAATGGACTGTGATGCAGCTGCTCTCTCAATAGCATGGGGCTATTCTGAAACCATATTCCAAACCCTCTCATGCCACAAGTTGTGAACTTATACTGGCACAGTGGGCATTCCGCTCGGCAAACTCAAGGACAAATTATAAGCAATTAACATACTGGACCATTGCTGATTCACGTCCGTGTCATAAGTGATTTACTCAGTCTGGTAGCCTAAAGAAAAGAAAGGCGAGCTAATGCTAGCAAACATGTCTTGCTAAGGATTGTTGTGTAAAAGCTAGAAGAAAAGAGAATGGGTGACTATTTGAACAAGAAGTCCGGAAGTGGGCAGGATACAGAAACAGCAAGAAACAACAGAGAAGTAAAAAAAACCCACAGGTTTATAATTGACTGGATTCCTCCAGCTTCCACACCTCCCTTAAAAATATTTTTAAAATTCATGCATAAAAGAGCATTGTCCAATTTAGGTGTTACATCCGCTTTCAGCTACCTTTCAGCTACCTCTCTTTGGAAGTACTACACCTGAAAATTCCAAGACAGAGTTATTTATCATAACTAGAACTAGAAATAAGGCTCTTTGCTGTGATTCAAATGTCTATTTGTGTCTAGTTAGCTTGAGACTAATTGAAGTCACTTGTTACAGAGTTTTCTTCTTCAGTAGTCTTCCCAGTTCATTTTTACAGCTCAAGATCATCACAAGTAAAAAAACAAACAGGCATAACACAAACACATTGAATTATTTCAACAGGACAGATTTAAACAGTTCCTAATTTCCCTATCAAAAATAAATAGGAATTAATAGGGCTTAACTCCAGTAGGCTACAAATAAGACCATTAAATTTAGTTGGGTGGTGATTAAACTTTCCAGATCCCCAAGTTAATTTGCTGAGGACTGGAATCTCTGTCCATAACAATCCCATGGGCAAAACAGCAGAAGACTAGGGACTTGTGGCTTCCTTCCCGCCTCCACAGCTCACTGTTGCAAAAATCTGTCATCAAAATTAGCAGATTTCAAGGAACAATGCAAGGGGCTATAAAGAGAGGAAACATGCTTAGATTTTTAAATATTTCTATTTACACAAACACGTTAAAGTCACATAGAGAACCCCCAGGACCATCATGGCAAACACAGACAACTGTTGTCTCAGGCTACTTGACCAGTAACTGCAGAAAGAACCTAAAAGCCAAACGTAAATGGATTGGAATGAACACATAAGCTGTGAAGACCAACATGGTAATACTAGTGGCGGTAAAAACGTGTATCACTATTTGTTCCCAGGGCTCCAGGTCAACGCAACAGGAGAGCAGCAGGTACTGGAAATAAAACCAGTAGAAAGAATCCTTTACACGCTTCGCTGTTTTCATCGCCATTAGTCTTTGCTTCTGGAAGTTTGTCCTACAAGATCAATAAAGTATGAAAGTTTAAACCAAGCTGAGGAGAGAGTAAAATAAAACATTGTCTGGGGTTTAAAAATGTTACTCCCATTAAATATATAGTAAGCACAGTTCATTGGAGACAGCCACTAAAGACTGAGAAGTGAACTGAAGCAAAGTTTACATTGTGCTGCAAACTGATCACTGACCTAGCAGAGTTGCTCTGGTTCTGGGTATTTCCTGCTAATGGGGTCTGATTAATTCCCATTAGCTAGACAGGTGCTTTTGGATTCTCCAGTCTTTTGCCAAATAAAGACACATGCCAATTCTAGGATGGTGATCTAGGGCCAGTTCAAAATCACATAAGTACTATATTTGTGAACTGTCGTGCTCAGTCAGTTGCCCTCCCACCAAATGGCCCTGTAAGAACAACATCGACATTGACTACTTGATTAGAAAGAGAAAATGGATGAGAATTTATGTGACAAGTCAGATTAAGGCAAGGTTGTTGTTTTTTCAAAGTCAGCATAGCTTAGACCTGTAAGTTAACACAGCAGCAATGTTCCCTTGGTGAAGCAAGACTGCTTATGGACTACATCCAATCAGGTTCCCCCCGCCATTCAATGCCTTTTCTAACTACAGCCCGTCCCATATGGCTTTTGTCTGCAGTACCATCATCTGCAACATAGTCTTTCTTCATGGTCCTTCATCCTTCAACAGCTGAAAAACTGGTTGGACTCAACCCTATGCTTTTAAGTGTGAAATCATAATGTAAACCACCAAGTGAAGGGCACAGTCAATACTAGTGCACATTTTTTTTGAAAGCAAAGTGAATACAGCAACTTCATATGCACACAAAGTTAATTTGTTCATGCCCTGGGGCATTAAAGACTGAGTGTATTTGCACCTCTATAAACAGAGGCCGGTTAATGACTCAGGTGTTGAAAGCTCACTAATGATGTATGGAAACCTATAGGAGATATCTAAAGCTATTTTAGAATTCTGTATTACCATATAAACCAAACTAGCTACACTAAAAAACCAAGAGTTTTATCCAAGAGTCCCTGGCAGTATTTCAGCCATCATGTGGTACCAAGCCACAGTTGATAGAATCTATATGGGGAAAGTTATGAAATCTATTCTAGTCCCACATAGTTGGATTGCTGTTTCTGGATTCTATTTAAATTCAGTCATTCAGGTATTGCCTCATACTGGGCAAAAAAGTTGTGTACCAGAGTGACTCCCTGCATCTATCACAGTTTTCTCATCCAAGTGGTGCCTTTCATTTTTATATTAGACATTCAGACTACAGGTCAACCTAATATACTATCATCTCTATGGCAAAAACCCCACTCAAAATATTACCAACCATCCCCATTACTTCTTGAGCTTCTAGTTGCATGCTAACACACCACAGGAGAAGTGCAGTTTCTGTGTGAATGGGTCTACTAAAAAGAACATTCTGTACAACATGCTCTTTGTCGACCCATCCATAGCGAACCTCAGGAACAGGTGCGTTGTAAAATATATGGCAGAATGCACGGTAAGATGGGTATTTGTCGTATACAGTATATCAGCCTGGAGCTCGAACCTGTGGATCCAGTTCTCTAATAGGAGTACTTTCCTTTGGTACAAAGAGCCTTCCCACAAGAGGCCTCTTGCATTAGAGGCTACTGATGCCAGAGGAAAGCACCCCCACTAGCAGAACAGATCTATGAGATCCGTCCTTTAATGTTTCCTGCTACACTTAAGCAAAGACACAAAAAATTCATCAAACAGGATTAGTTGTACATTTATACCTACAACTGGCAGACATTCATAAATGTTCCACATTCTTTGTGCAAGCCAACTTCAAATTAGTAACTCTTTTTTTTATTACCTGTATCCAGTTATAACTTCATGAAGATTGGTCATTCTCACCACTCCTAGGAAACAATAGAGAAGCACAGCAATTTTACAAGAACTGGAAATGTAGCACAACTGTCTAGGTTTATAAGTAAGAGTCCTAAGGAACTTTATACAAACTAGAGAGGCTATTTCTATATTCTTTTTCAACAAAGCCAAGCTCAAACCAATAGTCCTTTTTATACAATATAATGGCAACTTATCGTTCCATCTGACAGAGCAGCAAGTCCCCGCCCTGCTTGCTGCATACCTATAGTGTATGAATATTAGAACTACTCGGCTGAGAAGGACAATAAAATTGTATGTATAAAAAGAGTAGTTTTACAGACCCAATAAGGAGGCTTATTTTTACAGACCCAATAAGGACACCAGTCATTTTACGAAGATTTCTAAATAGCCATCTGGTCTTCTGAAGTAAACGAGTTTCACTCCCAGCAATCAAGTACAGGTGTTGGTTTGTTTCCTTTGAAGCCACAACAGCAGTAGTACAGCCATGTGTGAGCAATAAAGCAAACTGCAAAATTGTTTTGTGGAAAATATACATGCTGAAGCACCCAGGGAGCAATCGTGAGCAGGTATCAAAATAAAGTCTTTCTGTATACAACAGGCCTTACTCCCAGGAAGGTGTTTTTTTGAAATTAGGACTGCAGCTGCAAGCACATTGATTTCTGTACTTATTACATTTTAAACCTGGTCTTCTTTTCCATATAGCTCAAGGTCTTCCTGCCTCATTTTTCCAGATAACATAAGAACATAAGAGAAGCCATGTTAGATCAGGCCAATGGCCCATCCAGTCCAACACTCTGTGTATATATATATACACACACACACACACACACACACTCTGGCTAATAGCCACTGATGGACCTCTGCTCCATATTTTTATCTAAACCCCTCTTGAAGCTGGCTATGCTTGTAGCCGCTGCCACCTCCTGTGGCAGTGAATTCCACATGTTAATCACCCTTTGGGTGAAGAAGTACTTCCTTTTATCCGTTTTAACCTGTCTGCTCAGCAATTTCATCGAATGCCCACGAGTTCTTGTATTGTGAGAAAGGGAGAAAAGGACTTCTTTCTCTACTTTCTCCATCCCATGCATTATCTTGTAAACCTCTATCATGTCACCCCACAGTCGACGTTTCTCCAAGCTAAAGAGTCACAAATATGTGAAATAAATTAAGCTGAGAGATGATTAGTTTACACCAGGTAGGGTTGCCAGGTCCTACCTGGCCTCCAATGGGGGGGAGGGGCTCCTGGGTCTACTAAATTATATCAGCTCAGCATCTACCTTAAAATCCGTCTTGAATTATATTTAATAAAACCTGACTCCCATCATATTTTTTCAATTACTTTCTCCTATGTGGCCACAGGGGTATGATGAAGAATTTCATCTGTCTGCTTTATTATGTTATGGTTATTTTCCCATTTTTTGTGTGGAAAAATATTAGAAAGTTTGTCAAATCTTAGAGTTCAGCAAAATTCTCACAAGGCGGTTGAACAATGGAGGCTAGGAGCAAGGGTTTTTTGGGGGGAGGGGCTTAAGAAAGAAAGAGCACAACAACATTTAGAGGTTCCAGAGCTCCACTCCTGTGAGCTCCTGCCCAAAATGAGACCTGATAGCGTCACAGCTTCTGCTTTAATGACAAATGTTTTAATGACAAAGAAGGGTTGCCAACATCCATGTGAGGCCTGAGATCTCCTGGAGAAAATGGTTGCTGGAGGGGGGCAGCTTCTATGTCCAGAGGTCCTTCCCATCCCTAAACCATCCCATCCCCAAGATCCACCCCAAATTTCCAGGAATTTCCTAAACCAGAGCTGGCAACCCTATGGCAAACTATTAATAGAATAGAACTTATGGAATAGAACAGGACAGAAGGGCAGTAGTGCAAGGGTGAGCTGCAAAAGAGGAGATATAAACTCTGGCTTGAAGAGAAGAAAGAAAATAGATAATTAGAAGATAAGAGACACATGGCGTAACAAGTCATTTATGGTACAATCCTGAGAAGAGTTACACTCTTCTAACTCTACTGGAGTGCCTTCCCCCCCTTTAGTCACTCCTCCCCCATGCGCACAATTTCCTATCATACATACCTGGAGGTCTTCTCTTGCCAGAAAAGATCAAACTTTCAGGTAGGCCTGAACCTTTCGATTATTGCAGAAAGGGGAGGAGGGGACTCTGTACTTTTATATCAGGCAATGGGCCTGGCATGCCTCAGACAATGTCAAGACAAAACTAGTTTGAGCTAGTTCTAAAATGGATGGCTGGATTTGGAGGTTTCTGTCCAATCGGAAAGAGTCATTCAGAGTCACATGTCTCTTCCACCAGCATTGTCCTGGGCTCTGCCAGGATGTTGAAAAGTTCCTAGATTGAGGAGAAATTTACCTCAGCATAGGGAAATTTAGTTAGAAGGGGGAGGGGTATCATTCCTTTTTAAATGTTTCTTAGGAAATGGCAAACAGGCAGCAACCCAGCTTTGCCACTTTCAAGAGAGCTGTAGTCCCTGTATTTGAATGTACACAGTGACTCCAAAATCTCTCCCCCCTCCTCTCCCCTTCTAAGATATACACAGGTTGCCAACCTTGAAGTGAGACCTGAAGATATTTCCCAAAATTACCACTCATCTGCAAACTACAGAGATTAGCACCCTGGGATAACATATGCCCCGCCAAACTGTGCCCTTCCCATGCCCTACCCATCAAATCTCCAGGAATTTCCCAACATGAAGTTGACAATCCTATTTCACACAAACTGATGAATACTCAAGCAGGCATGCTTAATTGAGAACCTGTGGCAAGGTTGTGTGTGTGAGTGTAAGCGTGCATGCATGTGCTTATACTGTGTTTTCTGTATGGAAAAAACAATGATTGGCAAGTTTATCATATCATTGGAGAGAAGTTTTGTTTTTTTAAAAGAGCAATTCTTATGAATATGGAGGAAAAGTGAATAAAGGGGGGCGGAAAGTCTACAAACAATATAATTGAGACACTGAGCTTTTAAACATCAGGAATGAAGGTGTTATAAAGTGAATTCAGTCAGCTCTTAGTTAAGCAAGAACGCTTTATTCGGAAGAAAACAGTCACAAGAAACACAGGCAATGCAGCAAACTATATACAATCTGGCAGTGGATAACCATGCCCCCCTAGTAGGCAACAGTTATTTCCTATTGGTCTCTCCAGGATCATTCATTTGCATTTGTTGAAGAAATGCCTTGCATCCCAATTGGCCGGTTCCAAGAGAAAGGTCAACTAGAATGTAGGCATCAGGATTCTCGAGAGTAATGGAAGCGTGCTTCAAGCTCACAACACTCCAACAGCAAGAACTGAATACATAACAGTAGGTACAGATGCAGATAGTTCCCACTAAGATTCAATGAGTCAAGGTCTATGTTAAAGCACCCCGTTCCCCTTTCTGGCCTGGCCTCTAATTGCCTTCCATTTCTCTTACTACAGGGGAGTCCTAAATTTACAAAGCCACCTTCACCTCCAAGCCTTGCATCCATATATAGACTTGTGGGACTGGACGGGGCCCACTGGCTATCCAGTCTCTGGTCCATCCAGCTCTGCCCTTCCCTCTCACACATTTCAAATCAGTCTAACATGTTCCCACAAGAAGGTGAATTGCAGAAATATAGAGCACAAATTGTTCAAGAGAAAGCCACAGCACACACCCATGAACATGCAAAAGTGGCAGATGCAAGCCCTGTTGACAAGTTACAGAGACATGCACAATCCATATACAGTTCACATTTGATTGTTTTTTGTATATGTACTGAGTAATTCTCACGTTACATTCAACACACATTCAGGTGAACATGTGATTGAAACCCCACATTTATCCATGTGCTGATCCCCAGTTTAATGTGTAAAGCAAACAGGCATTGGCTTTTTCTTACAAGCAGATATATGCAGGTTTTACGTGTTTTCACTATAACATGTGAACTGAGTCAGACCAGTGTTCTACTGAGGTAAGTACTGAATGGCTGGTTGAACTTGGGGGTTGAATCTGGGACCTTCAAAATGCCAAGCAGATATTCTACCACTGACTCATGGACCCTCTCCTAAGGCATATTCCGAAGAAAGTACTTGCACCCCACACAACAGGAGACTTGTCAGTTATTAGAAAGTAAATAGAACAATACCAAACTGAAGTCATCCTTGACATTACCCCTTTACGCCACTTTACAAACCTTGATCCAAACCTGCACAACTTTCTTTTACCGAGGTTGACAGAAATACTGTGACACGCTAAGTGAACATGCAAAAGTGGCAGATGCAAGCCCTGTTGACAAGTTACAGAGACATGCACAATCCATATACAGTTCACATTTGATTGTTTTTTGTATATGTACTGAGTAATTCTCACGTTACATTCAACACACATTCAGGTGAACATGTGATTGAAACCCCACATTTATCCATGTGCTGATCCCCAGTTTAATGTGTAAAGCAAACAGGCATTGGCTTTTTCTTACAAGCAGATATATGCAGGTTTTACGTGTTTTCACTATAACATGTGAACTGAGTCAGACCAGTGTTCTACTGAGGTAAGTACTGAATGGCTGGTTGAACTTGGGGGTTGAATCTGGGACCTTCAAAATGCCAAGCAGATATTCTACCACTGACTCATGGACCCTCTCCTAAGGCATATTCCGAAGAAAGTACTTGCACCCCACACAACAGGAGACTTGTCAGTTATTAGAAAGTAAATAGAACAATACCAAACTGAAGTCATCCTTGACATTACCCCTTTACGCCACTTTACAAACCTTGATCCAAACCTGCACAACTTTCTTTTACCGAGGTTGACAGAAATACTGTGACACGCTAAGTGCTCTGGTCCCCTCATCTGTGCAGGCTGCCAAAAAAACCCAGGAGGTCCAAAAGGCCACTATACCTCCCTTTCTCTCTCTCTCTCTCTCTCTCTCTCTCTCTCTCTCTCTCTCTCTCTCTCTCTCTCTCTCTGTGTATCTCAGCCTAATTTATCTCACCATGGCTTTCCCTTATATTAGGGAACTGGTAGTTTGTAGTGTTGCCACACATTATGTCCCATCCACAATATGGCTTAGAGACTGTTGTACAAGGTATTTTAGTTGTTTTTCACATTAAAGTTGATTACCAGAACAAGAAATGGCTTAAAACTTTAACTTTGGAGCCATAAATATTGCACCATTTCAAGTTCCTTAGATGAATGTTCTTGCAACAGGCAAATAAGCATATAAACAAACAAGCACATAAGTAAGTTATCTTTGCTCCAGAACATTGGCTTCACCATCACAACATTAATTATATTGCATAGCAATACGTTACCTAGAACATCTGGCACAACCAGTGATCCAAACTGAATGCTTCCCAAATAAATGCCCTACATGACCCCACGTAACAAAAAGTCTTCTAATATTCACAACTGATAAAAGTAGTATGGAGCATATCTTTGTTACCATGGAAGCTAAAAAAACTGCCAGTCACAGAACAATCTCAAATATATTGAAATAGCCAAGCTTCCTTCTGCAATAATAACCTAGACACAGCTTGCCTAAGCAGCCTTCATATTTGACACTGTTACTGATGGGTGCAGTCCAAGCCTCCACCTATATGAGTTTTGTTCATTACTAACATGGAGTGGAGAAGAGAAATACTAACATTTCCAAAGGAGCAATGGAATCTATATCAACAGTTCACAGAACACCAGCCAGTATTCTTTATTCTGGTAATCCAACCCTAAACATGTTCATTTGAAGAAAGTTCTTTTAATTATAGCAAAACTTACTTCCTTCTCCAAGAACTCAGGGCTGTAGTCTCAGAGCCAATTTAAACATTAGAAAGACTACAAAAAGTGCTGTGTATGCCTGGCATAACAACAGAAGTTCCAAGTGTGCACTAAATTAATGTGTAAACTGCTTGCACATGAGCAAAGAAGCTTTTTAGTGTTTTCCGAATGGAATGACTATTTGAATCCTTTGCCTTTAGCCATGCTTGCTGGTCATCATGTTTGCAAGGAAGTCAGAGTAGTTGGTCCATTTGTAGTTTTTAAATGGCACATGGATAAACTTCTCTTTTTCCCTTGGGATACCCATATATTCAGATTGGACTGCGAGCAAATTAAAAGGTGTTGGCTAGGCTTCCCAAATCCCCTGCCTGGGCGGGGGACCCCCGATTTGGAGCCTCCTCCCCCTGCTTGGCAAAAATCCAGAAAGCGGGGGGAATGGCGGCCCTTCCCACGCAGCCTAGAACCCAGCAGCTTCTCCTCTCCCCTTCTCACCAATCCCTGATGCTTCTCCTCCTCCCTTCCATTCTCTTCTCACCTCTGATCGCAGCAGCTTCTCCTTGCTCCTCCCCTTCCCACCCAGCTCCATTGCAGCAGCCAGAGCTTCCCCAGGCTGCTTCCTGTCCCACCCCAAAGGACCATGTGCCTTTGCACCTCTGGAGGTGGTGAAAGGCTTCAACTTTCTGTGTCTGTGTCTTTGTTACTGTGAAGAAGCTGGCTGGTGAGTAGAGAGACAATCCCCTACATCAGATCTGCGAGAAGGGTGTGTGTGTGGAGGAGAAGGAAACGTCGTCATTATTCCCTATGTGAAATATTTCTCATAGGGTATAATGGGAAATTGCTCTGGAGGTTTCGGGGGCTCTGGGGGAGCTATTTTTTGAGGTAGAGGCACCAAATTTTCAGTATAGTGTCTAGTGCCTCTCCCCAAAATACCCTCCAAGTTTCAAAACGATTGAACCAGGGGGTCCAGTTCTATGAGCCCCAAAAGAAGGTGCCCCTATCCTTCATTATTTCCTATGGAAGAAAGACATTTAAAAAGGTGTGCTGTCCCTTTAAATGTGATGACCAGAACTCCCTTGGAGTTCAATTATGCTTGTCACACCCTTTTTCCTGGCTCTGCCCCAATGTCTCCTGGCTCCACCCCCAAAGTCTCCTGGCTCCACCCCCAAAGTCTCCAGATATTTCTTGAATTGGACTTGGCAACCCTAGTGTTGGCCCTTAAAACAACTACACCCAACATGCTGTTTTCTAATGTCCACTTGCTTCTCCACTGCTCTGCTTACTAACCCCTTCCACACTTTTTCCTCATCCTCATTTAAATCCCCCGTTTCTCTTTTTAACTCATTCATTCCATTCACTTTCTTTACTTCTCTACTCTTTGCCTTTTCTGTCTTTCACATTCTTTCCCTCTCTTTTCTCCATGCCTCTTTCTCTCTCAAGTGTCTCTGTCCTTAATCCCCACCCCCATGCTAGTTCCCAGACAGCTCTGAGGTGTGCTGCAGGTGAAGGGAGGAACAGAACGATAGTTATAGAGAAGAGCCAAATTCCAGCCACTTCCTGCAAAGTCAGATAGGAATCACAGTTTAAAGTTTAATGGATTCCTAAACTCATGATTTGTCTATGTTTGTGCACTGGAATTATGTACTTGCCCAAAGCTACATTGTCACTTCACCACCAGCAGAAAGGAAGAACGAAAGAACTGCTCTCCCTATCAGAAAGGAATGGAAACATAATGGGGCTGTTCAGTATAATCAGTTGCCGCTGCTATTTCATACCAGATTAAAAGTTTCTGATCAGACAGCAACATCTGCCTCCGCCTCCCAGTATTAACTCGTAGTAGCCCCCCCCCCTTTTCTGAACCAGAGTATTTTGTTACCTGCTCCTTTGCAGTGTTTTTTGAGTTCTCCAGTTTCACCTCGTAGTTTCCCTGTCTGGATAGTTCAACTTCAGGATGTCTGAAGGCTGTCCTGGAGCAAAAGGAGCCTCAGACATCCCGTTTATGGTCACCATTTTTTTTTTACTATGTAGCGATATGTGCATAACTGCAATAATGTTTTAACCTATGCACATATGCTTATAATGCGCACATGTACATAATGCGCATAAAAGGGGGGGAGAATGCATGGTGCCATCGTGTGAATGGCAGAAGACGGTTTCACCGCAGGGTGATTCTAACTGCAGTATGGCAGTCTGATCGACAATATTCGGAACAAAGATATTTGGAATAGAACCGGGTCAGTTTAACACAGACTCAACACGCTGTGTGAACAGGGCCTATAAGTCTCAAAATATAAGGAAAAGAAGAGAAGGCAAATATATTCAGATTTATTCAGAATGGAATCTGAACATATTGTATCTGAACATATTGTATATATTTATTGTTTATTTTATTTAAATGTATTGTATACTTTTCCTATGTACAGAGATATGTTGTGTGCTGCCCTGAGCCCAATTTCAGGAAATAGGCAGGATGTAAATTGAAGTTATTATTATAAAAAATAAATTTATTACTAAAATAAATTAAATTTTATTATTATTGTACTCCACCACTCTCAGCCTCAGAAACCCACTCTATAGCACTTTCCATAGCTAGAATACCTTCCCATGCAACCCAAATAAGGCCACCCACTAACATTTCTTTCAGCTGGCTAAATACTGGAATACTTGAGGTGAATGTTTTCTTGTTCCCTTCAAAAACTTTTCTCTCGTAATGTTTCATTTAATCAAAATGACTTTTTAAAAATATGTATACATTCCCCCACATGTAAGCTCAAAGTATATTTACAGTAAATAGCAGATTCTCCTACGGTTGCCAGCCTCCAGTTGCGGCCTGGAGATCTCCCACTTTTACAACTGATCTCCAGTTGGCAGAGATCAGCTCCCTGGAGAAAATGGATGGATTCTAAGGCATTGTACCATACCAAGGCCTCTCCCTTCCCCAAACCCCACTTTCTCCCAGATTCACCCCCAAAGTCTCTAGGTGTTTTCCAACTCCGACCTGGCAACCCTAGAAAGAAAGTTATGATCCCACCTATACTGAACTTTTAAGTAGCACCATGAAATGTATTTTAATTGTTAATTTTACTGTTTTAAATTGTAATTTTAAATTGGGTTTAATTGAATGTTAGCCATCCTGAGTCCACTTGTGGAGAGGGCGGGATAGAAAACTAAAGTAATAAATATAAATAAATAAATCCTCCCTTCCTCTGTAGTAACAATAACGTGAGTGGATGGGTGTTGGGGTGGGGAGAGAGAGATAGGTTTTTTTCTCCTTCAGAACAACTGATGGTTACCTCAGAAGGTAAAGAAGAAGAAGATAGAAGATATTGGATTTATATCCCGCCCTCCACTCCGAAGCGTCTCAGAGCGGCTCACAATCTCCTTTACCTTCCTCCCCCACAACAAACACCCTGTGAGGTGGGTGGGGCTGGAGAGGGCTCTCACAGCAGCTGCCCTTTCAAGGACAACCTCTGCCAGAGCTATGGCTGACCCAAGGCCATGCCAGCAGGTGCAAGTGGAGGAGTGGGGAATCAAACCCGGTTCTCCCAGATAAGAGTCCGCACACTTAACCACTACACCAAACTGTTTGTCTGCTGCTCTTTGAGTGGGGAGATAGGAGCAGAAATATCTCATATTGATTAAACATCGTATATAGTCTCTAGCTCAGGGGTGTCAAATGTGTAGCCCAGGGGCCAAATCAGGCCCCCCAGAGGGCTCCTATCAGGCCTGCAAGTAAGTCTGCTTCCTTCTTCATCTCTCTTGCTTCCTTCTGCATTTTTTAAATCTTTAATTGTGTTTGTCTGTGTCCTTTATAAAGTTTGTATCTCTGCTACCTGGCATTACATTTTATGGCACACATGGTCTGCCTCAACAAGGTCTCATTTATGTCAGATCTGTCCCTCATAACAAATGAGTTTGACACCCCTGCTCTAGCCCTTTTCACTGTAAACAGTGATGGCCATTTTGTGCGAATAGCTTTGAAAAGTGCAAATGTGTACCCTCAAAAGATATAGGTATCTAACTGTGTCTGTGCTGAAGTTTGAAAATATGCATGTTGTTCTATTTATACAAACTGGCAACCACGTGCATCAAGAAGATAATGTGTAGTGTGTTCTCCCCTTTTGTGCCATTTGAGTACCACAGTTGTTATCAACTGAAAAAAGGTTTCAGAAAATCAGCACAGACTGAGGACAAGCATATATGAAAATAAAACAAAAAATCATAATTTTTTTGTCTTCCAGCAGCTGGGCCCAGTTTATTCTCACCTTCACTATGTAAAAGACAGTTGTACATACCAAAAATCCAAACATGATTCCAGTTGTCAGACTTACCCCTCTCCATATTTCCGGCATGTATTCTGTTCTATTATTAAAATGCAATCTGTAATTAAATATTAATTATCAGTCATTTAAGAAAAGTTACAAAACTGCTCCACTGATCTAGGGATTGGAACTTTTGCCATGTTTTTTACTAGACTAGCAAACAAAGTACTGGAGAATCTTCAGTGATTTCATTTTATAAATGACACCAATTTCGAAAGCTTTTTTTTGGGGGGGGGGTGTCTGGTCAGAGAACAGACCGGGGAGGGGGAGGAGACAGTTCAGTTGCTTTTCAGATGTACTTCAACTTATCTTCATACAAATACTAACAGATCTAGCAGGAGAGATAATGGGTGAGCCAAGCTCTTCCCTTTCTCAAGCAGGGAACAGAGATTTGGAGGAATAGAACGCTACAGAGTCTTCAAGAAAGAGATTCCTGAAGATCTCCAGGAAAAGCCTCTTTGACCTGGCAAGACCTGCTCAGGGGATGGGGAAAAGAAAGATGACACAAATTCCTTGTAGCAGGAAGGAGGGTCTCTTTTCCTTGGGTGCTGAGTTCAAGAGAGGACACAGACCTCTCCATTGACCATGTGCTTGCCTAAGAGCCAGAGCAAGCGTCAAGGTAATGCTCACTCTGTAGACATCTGGAACGCCTAGGGCTTTCTTTGTAGAAAAAGCCCAGCAGGAATTCATTTGCATGTTAGGCCACACCCCCTGATGCCAAGCCAGCTGGAACTGCGTTCCTGTGCATTCCTGCTCAAAAAAAGCCCTGAGAATGCCTAAGATAAAGAATTTATTCTATATTTTAACATCTGATAGAGCATTTCTAGAGATGGACAACAGATTTGTGTTTTACCCATTTCTTTCAGAATTCCTTGCTCAACCTGGTGCGGTGCTAAAAGTATGCTTGTAAACATTTTCTTTTTGATAAATACTTCATAACAACTTCATAACTGCTGGCTATGGTTCTCTGTACCACAAAGACCTCCACCATCTTGAACACAGTATTTTTAAAGGGGCATCAGGGGAAGGCAGGCAGTTGGCAAGCGGCTATTCCTCCAAGGGTGCACAAGGCACTAAACGGCCCCCTAGTGACCAGATATTGGGCAGTGGGAGACACAGAGGCAAGGCCTCAGAACTTGGAAGGGAAAAGGCAATTCCATACAAAGATCAAGGGGGAGGACTACCCTAAAGTGGGGATGGGTCTCTCCAGGTGCTGAGAAAAACTTAGGACGGCAGGGTGGAATTGGGCCTGCAGTCCAGAGCAGGTACATTCCGCCATAATAGCAATTATCATAGCTTAAATAACATAAGTATTTTAAATGAGATTTGTCAGAGTTATCACTTGTTTGAAGTAGTCCATCAGGAAATATGTCCTCTTTTTTGCTTTTTGGATTTGGTAACTCTAATTGTACTGTTCAGATCAAAAGCATTCCCTAAAGGTTATCCTGCAATTATTTATTTGTTTGTTTAAAACATTTATTAGCCACCTTTTTTCCTTATGGAACTCAAGATGGCTCAGAAATGTGGATAAAACACATCAAATGAACTAATTAAAAACATAAACACAAAATTTAAAATCACCACTCAGGAAACTTAACCAAATGTAACTTCTTAACTTTGCCATGTTCCCTTTGACAGTGCTTAAAAGGGGAATATTTCTGCTGAAGACAGGCTATGGGCAGAAGAGGTTCTTGAAAAACCCACACCGAGCCATGGAGAATTTGGAGTGGACAGATTAAATGGGTCAATTTTGAGAGCCAGTTTGGTGGAGCAGTTAAGTGTGCGGATTCTTATCTGGGAGAACCAGGTTTGATTCCCCATTCCTGCACATGCAACTGCTGGAATGACCTTGGGTCACTCACAGTTCTTGAAAGAGCTGCTCTGCTCAAAGAGCAGTTCTCATAAGAGCTCTCTCAGCCCCACCTACCTCACAGGGTATCTGTTGTGGGGAGGGGAAAGGAAAGGAGATTTTAAGCCGCTCTCAGACTCCTTCAGGTACTGAAGGGCAGTGTATAAATTCAGTCTCGTCTTCTCCTCTTCCTTCTCCTCCCTGGCCCTTTGGGAATAGGGTTGTCAACTCTGGGTTGGAAAATACTTGAAGATGTAGTGGGTGGAGCCTGGGGAGAGTGGGACTTGGGGAAGGAAGGAACCTGATTGGTTGTAATTCCAGGAGATCTCCAACCCTACTCAGGAAGCACCCACCAGTGCTGATTTTACTTAAAAAGGGGGGGGGGGGTCCATTTGAAAAAGTTTTCATTCTTTAAAAGGGAAATGTCAACATCCCAGTTTTTTTAAAGCCCATTTTAAACCATTTTGTGGTGGGGCAATACAGTACTTCCACAATTCACCCACGTGCCCCATCTTGGCTACAGGTTCAATGGAGTTTGTTAGAGGTGCCAGCCAATCAGTGCTGTGCAGCTGACTTCTACTACAGAGTCACAAAGCCAATTTTCCCTGAGCTCATTCTTGGAGAAAAGATGGCTCATTGGAATAGAATGGGGTGAGTGTGCTTCCATAACAGTCCCATCATTCGAATGACATACGTGCCCCCAATCCTTTGATACACATTTTGTTTCTAAGGTTTGGTTCCCTAGTTCTACAGTTTAGATGTCTGACCAACATAAGCCTACATAAGCTTCCCACACAGGCCTTATAACCTAGCAGGGGTGTCAAACATGCAGCCTGGGGGCCGAATCAGGCCCCTGGAGGGCTCCTATCAGGCCCCCCAAGCAACTGGCTGTCATCTGCTTCCTTCTCCCTCTCTCTTGCTTCCTTCTGCATAACGGCTTGCTTTTCCAGGCTTGCTCAATTACACAGGAGCTACAGAGCAAAGCCTCTATTTTCTCCATTGGCTGAGGATCCTCCCTTCTGATGAAAAGGGCAGAAGGAGAGCTTGCTTTGCCAGGCTCTCTCAATCGCACAGCAGAGTTATTGAGCCAAGCCTCTTTTCTTTCTTTTGGCAGAGACTCCTTCCCCTCCTGGTCCCCTGGGGAAGGATGGAAACAGCCAGAGTTTCCCTGGATCCCATGGGAGAAATACAAAGAAAGCACCTTTAAGACCAATGGGTGCTAATGTTTTAAGAATGTTTTATTTTAAGTTTTTTTTAAAAAAATATTTTCATTATCTTTGTCTGTGTCCTTTATAAAGTTTATATCTCTGCTACTTAATATTAAATAGATACACTCACGGCCTGGCCTGACATAGCCTAGCCCGACAAGATCTCATTTATGTCTGATCAGGCCCTTATAACAAATGAGTTTGACACCCCTGACCTATAGTCTTCATCCTCTTCTGTTCAGACAGCTTTAAATACCAGAGCAATCCTCTAAAGCAGGCCTCCCACCCACTCCCAGCAGTGAATCAAGCCTTATCTGACCATATAAATATTGACTTCCATCTGAGGCCTGCCGCTAACTCTATTTCACTCATCTCACTGTAGGCTTCCCAAATCCCCCGCTTGGCCTGGAGACCCCCGATTTGGAGCCTCCTCCTCCCGCGCGGCAAAAAAGGGAAAGCGGGAGGGGGGGAGAATGGCAGCCCTTCCCACCCAGCCCCGATCGCAGCAGCCAGAGCTCTTTCATTTTCTCAGGCTGCTTCCTGCCCCCAGTCAGCTGGCCGGTGAAGGGAGGGGAGCCCAGCCCCGCCTCCAAAGGACCATGTGCCTTTGCACCTCCGGAGGTGAGTGAGTTCTGCCGGCTTCCTATTCCATGCCATAAAGTGCCCAGCTGGTGTGCCTGTGTTGCTGTGAGAAGCTGGCAGCAACTCGTGAGTAGAGAGGCCAGTCCCCTGCATCAGATTTGCCAGAAACGGGGGGGGGGGAGGGGGTGAAGAGGGAAACGTCTTCATTATTCCCTATGTGAAGATCGATGCTCATAGGGTATAATGGGGAATTGATTTGGAGGTTTCGGGAGCTCTGGGGGAGCTGTTTTTTGAGGTAGGGGCACCAAATTTTCAATATAGTATCTAGTGCCCCTCCCCAAAGTATCCCCCAAATTTCAAAACGATTGGACCAGGGGGTCCAATTCTATGAGCCCCAAAAGAAGGTGCCCTTATCCTTCATTATTTCCTATGGAAGGAAGACATTTAGTCCCTTTAAATGTGATGGCCAGAACTCTCTTGGAGTTCAATTATGCTTGTCACACTCTTGTTCCTGGCTCCGCCCCAATGTCTCCTGGCTCCACCCCCAAAGTCTCCTGGCTCCACCCCCAAAGTCCCCAGATATTTCTTGAATTGGACTTGGCAACCCTATCTCACTGTCTGAAAGAAGACAGAACATCAAACTAAGCAGAAACACAAAACCAGACAGAAGGGGGAACAATAGCATCAAAACTGCAAATACATTCTGTCTGTTTGTTTACCAGATACTAATTAGAGACTGACAAATTTCTCCAGTCAGTCAGTAATGTTCCTCATTCTATTACAAACCTTTTCTCTAGAGATCTGAGGGAGGAAAATGCATAATGCTGCATGCATTTCTTCTTAAAAACAAGAGAGAGAGACCTCATCTCTCTCTCTTTTTTTGGGGGGGGGGGACTTCACATTTCCAAATGAAAGGGAAAATATTTCCCAAAATCTGTTTCAAAAAGTATAAAATCAAAGTCTCTTACCTCTTGATAAATCTGGGAAGGGAGTCTTTTAAATGCTCTTCACTGCTGGGCTGCTCAAGTAAAACTGAGGAAGGCAATTCATCAAGCTTATTTTACAAGCTTACTAGTTTAGCCATCTCACACACCTCCCTGCCCGCCCATTTAAGTCCTACCTAAATGACTGCTTTGCTTTAATGAACTTCAGAGCATTGTCTGATGTGACCTCTCTCCCTCTTTCTCCACATTGCTTGTGAAACTATGACTGTAATCCCATGTAAAGCTGTTTGGCAATAAGCCCCACTAAGCAAAGTGGGATTTATTCAATGCAGGTGTACATAGGATTAAAGCCATAGTTTCAGAGCAAAAAGAGGCTCTGATCCTATATATTCTGCCATGAAAGAAAGTTCCACTGGAATAGATGGAATTACTTTCAAATAAGTATACTAAAGTTCAGTATGTGACTTTTGTACAAATGTACATTATCTCAGAGATCTACAGAGGGGGATAAAACTGCCCTTTGATTCCAAAATATGTGGTTTTTTGAGAGTGCCCATTGAGTTGGTATATATCCTAGGATTAGACCAAGAGTCTCAAATGCGCGTCCTGTGGGCCAGATCAGGCCCGTGAGCAAGTCTGCTTCCTTCTCCCTCTCTCTTGCTTCCTTCTGCATCACAGCTGGATTTGCCAGGATTTCTCAATCACACAGGAGCTACAGAGCAATGCCTCTATTTTCTCCATTGGCTCCTCTCTTGGGATGGAAGGGGGTGGGGAGGAACAGCTTGCTTTGATACTGACCACAATACTGCAAAGTGCTAATGCTTTACACATATTTTATTTTAGGGTTTTGTTTAAAAAAAAAAATCTTTAATTGTGTTTGTCTGTGCCATTTAAAAAGTTTATATCTCTACTAACTGGCATTACATTTTATGACATGCATGGCCAGGCCCGACAAGGTCTTATTTATGTCAATTCCAGCCCTCATAACACATAAATTCAACACCCCGGGATTAAACTATTGGCTGTGGTGTCTAAATTAGCAGCTGTTGTGAGATTGATCCTGGATGTAACCTCCTGCCAAAAATTTAAGCAGGTGATGTTACAGACCTCCCTGCCACGAAAAGTTTCAACTGCCCTTTTCTACATATTGAGCCTCTTTTAAAGGGACAGAACATTTTTCGTCAGGCCTATTGGCAACCATGTCAGTGGTAAATCATAACCCACGACATGGCAACCTCACAATCTATGCATCTGGTACCTTACTCCGCCCTTTCAAACAGCTTAGGGTAAAGTTATATCTTACTTCAAAGTGGGTCACACCAGTAATTTCTACTGTTTTCAAAAGTGAAAAGCACAAGGGAGGAGAAACGGCTGCTGTCAACATTCTGCCCTTCCGAAGTGTATTCAAGCTGCTGAGGAGGGCATTTTTATTTAGGTTAATTTAGGAAGTCATATGAACAGGGCCGGCACGTGGGAGTAGGCAAGGTAGGCAGTGGCCTAGGGTGCCCCTCGCCACAGAGGGGCAGGCACCCCCTCTCCGTCCCCACTCGTGCTGACCCTGACTCTGCTACATTCTTCCTTCACTCCCATTGGAGTGAAGGAAGAACAAGGCAGCCCCTGCCCAGCTGCCTTCAAAGCAGGAGAGGGCTGGGCAGGGGAGGCAGTGGAGCGTCCTTCCTTCGCTCTGATTGGAGCAAAGGGAAAACAAGGCAGGCAGACGCTGCTCAGCTCCCTGTGAAGCAGGCAGGGGGCTGACCAGGGGGTGCACTGCTGCGACGACGTCACTTTCGGGTGACATTGCACCACATGTTGAAGTCAGGGTGGTGGTGGCAGCACGGGGTTCTGCCTGGGTGGCAGAACCCCTAGCACCGGGGCTGCATATGAATCTGTATCTGTGGAAGCCCAGTGAGTAGGTAGAGACGCCTACCTTACCAGTAGTGATTGTTGTAACTTAGAGACACATCTTTCTAAGAACATAGAGGATGGGAGTTTCTAGAGGATATCTGCTGGCTAGCAGGGAGGAGCTGCAGGCAATAGGACTTCAAGAGCATTCATAGAAACTAGGGTAGTTAATTTGATTAATTTGATTTCTAGCCTGCCCACCCCTGCAAGCAGCCTCAGGGTGGGTAACAACAATTACAATAAAAACATTTAAAACAATAAATATAAATTTGCATTAAGAACAATGTCTAATATCAGATGGCAGCCAAAACATTGTAACAAGTTAATACATCCCGAAGAGGGTTTTGCATAGGGTTGCCAGGTCCTACTCAAGAAAAATCTGGGGAATTTGGGGGTGGATCCAGGGGAGGTTACAACAACATGATCAAATACAGTAATACAATATTGATGTAGTAAATGAATATAGTATCAACAGTTATTAAAATCTAACCATAATGTCAAATGTAATATAATAGTGCAACGAAAAACCAGTATTCCTGAGTCAGTGCCACATATGTGCACTATAGATGGTAGGTAGTAATAAGAAAGGTGGAACAGAATAAACAGTATATGATGGAAAAGGGGAGGCCAATATTGTTAGATTGCCACTGCCTCAGCCATAGTCCTGGCAGAACATCTCTGTTTTGCAGGTTCTGTGAAACTGCGATATTGTTACAGGCTTCCCACTTCCTAGGGTTGCCAAGTCCTCGCTGGCTGCTGGCAAGGGACTTTATGGTACCATAGAGTTTTCTCCCAAATTGCTAGAGTGGCCCTCCGCAAAACCATAGAGTTTCCTACTATTTCCAAGAGTGCCCCGCACGATGTGCCTGGCGTGATACATCACTTATGGATGATGTCATTGTGCTACATGATGGCGAGACTCTTCAGGGGGTGGGAATCCCCCCAGTAACTTCCTCCCTGCCAGCAGGTTGGGGCCCACCAAACGGGGATTCCCCCGCCCTTGGCGGGAACTTGGCAGCCCTACTGCTTCCGCACAGTTGCAGTTTTAGTTCTTTAGGAGGATTATGAGTCTATGAGACTGTAGTATTTACTTTATATACAAATGGAGGAAAAAGGAAAGGCAAAGACATTCTTTTAAAGCAGGCAGTGGATCTTCAGAAACTAATTTCATGTATTTTATTTATTTACTTCATTTATACCCTGCCTTTCTCCCCCATAGGCATTCAAAACAGCTTACATCACTCTCCTCGCCTCCATTTATCCTAACAGCCTTGTAAGGTATGTTGGGCCAAGAGTATGTGACTGGCCAAAAGTCACCCAGCAAGCTTCTATGGCAAATTGGGGATTCCGACCCAAGTCTCCCAGATCCTAGTCCAACCAGTATACCGCACAACCACATTTAAGAATATGTGAACATAAGAGTGTTCCTTGGGGCTGAATGGGGACATAGGATTATTATCTCACTACAGATGCTAATTTTCGGCTCCTAAACATTTCTCCTCTACTCTTATCTAGTGAATTACAATGTGCATTGAACTTCCACATCTCGAGTTCCTTCTCTGCAACACTCCTCCCACCTTCTGACTGGAATATAAGGACTCAGAGATTTCCATTCCAACTTGTATCTGATGAAGGGAATTTTGACTCTCAAAAGCTCATTTTGTTGGTCTTTGAAATGCTACTGGATTTGAATCTAGCTGTTTACACTGCGGGTTGCCAACCCCAAGTTGGGCAATTCCTGGAGATTTGGGGGTTGAGCCTGGGGTTTAGGAAGAGGTGTGTTTTTTTCCAGTGGGTTATAATGCCATCAAGTTCATCCTCCAAAGCACCTACTTTACTCAGGGGGAAAGGTCTCTGCAGTCTGGAGATCCGTTATAATTCCAGGAAATCTCCGGAACCAATCTAGAAGTTGACAACCCTATTAATACTGCCATAAAATATGTAGTGCCATCCTATGAAGAGTTACATGCTTCTAAATCCATTGAAAATTGGATTAGAAGGGTGTAATTTAGTACAACACTGGTACTGTGGAAAATCTGGAGAAAGGATACTTAGCTCTTAAAAGAAAATGACAGAAATAATAAACAGCATGACAGTTAAACTCACATAATAAAGTTTGAGTCCAACAGCATCTTTAAGACCAACAAAGTTTTATTCAAGGTATAAGCTTTCATGTGCACACGCACACACTTCTTCAGACACACTTAGAGTTTGTTTGTTGAATCTGAGGAGGTGACGATGGATGGATGGATGGATGGATGGATGGATGGATGGATGGATGGATGGATGGACGGACGGATGGACAGGTGAGTGGGTGGGTGGACGGCCGGGTGGGTGGGTGGACAGATGGTGGACAAATTTAAAATAATGAGCAATAAAGCAAAAATCATTCAAATAGTTCTTACAATATCATGCATTTAGGGTTGCCAGTATAGTCTCTGTCAAGAGGCTAAACTCCTAGCAAAGTCAGTCAAGGTCAAATGGTCACAGCAGAGACACCAGACTACAATGCATCCACCTCCTACAATGCATCCAACAGCCATATCAGCAGAACTGAACCAATGGTCCTAGTGGTAATTGGGGCAGAGGACTCCTTGAAAGGAAGCTACTCTGCAACAGCAATAGTGAAAGATGACACTGGCAGATGAGCTTTAGAAGACAATGGCAGTTTTGCTTCAGCTAACCCTGGCTTGTACTGTGTAGAAGAAGACAATGGTAAACTACTGATCACCTCTTACCTTGAAAACTGTTTTGATCAAATCACAATGAAGTTATTCCAGCCCACAGAAATGGAGTCCATCAAAATCTTAACAGTGTGCCAGTAAATGGCCTGCAGACTGAAAACTCTCTGTTTACATTCCATTTTTAAAAGGATATGTCAAAGATTGAAGCAACTATCAGAGCATTACATTAATTTCTCATGCAAGTAAAGTGATGCTCAAAATCTTACCACAAAAACTGTTACGTGTATGGAACACAAAATGCCAGAAGTTCAAGCTGGAAAAAGAAAAGGCACTAAAGATCATATTGCAAATTTACATTGATTACTGGAACATACAAGAGAATTTCATAAGAAAATAAGCTTGTGTTTTACAGATTACAGCAAGACTGTGTATGGATCATGAAAAGCTATGGATGGTTTTAAAATAAACGGATATTCCACAGCATCTATTTGTTTTGATGCACGACCTGTTTTCTGGACAAGAGGCTACTTTTAAAACAGAATACAGAGAAACATAATGGTTTCTAGTTGGCAAAGGTGTCAGACAAGGAAGTATTTCATCTCCTATCTCATCAATCTATGTGCAGAACGTTTCATAAAGAAAGTCAGATTAGATTTAGATGAAGATGGAATGAAAACTGGTGGAAGGAACAATAATAGTTTCAGATATGAAGATGACACCACATTACTGGTAGAAGACAGTGAAGACTTAAAATGACTACTGATGATGGTCAAAGCAAGAAGTGCTAAAGCAGGGGTACTGCTGAGCAACAGGAAGACAAAAGTAATGACTACTAGGGGATCACATAGCTAAGTTTGATGGGGAAGAAATACAAGATGGGTAGCTGTGTTAGTCTGTCTGTAGCAGTAGAAAAGAGTAAGAGTCCAATAGCACCTTAAAGACTAACAAAACTTGTGGTAAGGTATGAACTTTCATGAGTCATTGCTCACTTCATCAGATACAGCTCAAATGTGAGTGCATCTCTCCTATATATTGGAAATGACATTAGCAAGCAAATGGCAATAGAAGGTATGATTGGGTTAGGTAGGATATGCAGAGAGGTAGTATAAGCGTGGAGAAATCAGCATTGGTAATGAGACGGGAAACCAAGGTCTCAGTTCAGTCTAGGTGGATGCATTGTCTTGAGCTTTGTTATTAGTTACAATTCAGCAGCTGATAAATTCAGAGACTGTAAAAGAAACTAAAATTGTTCAAGATTTTCTGTTCCTTGGCTCAATCATCAATCAAAAGGGAGAATGCATCCAAGAAATCAGAAGGACATTGAGACTTGGAAGGGTAGCCATTAAGGAGCCAGAAAAGATTTTTAAGGGTAAGGATATGCTGCTGGTGACAAAGATCAAGACATTTATACTATCATATTCCTCGTTACTGTGTATGGGTGTGAAAGTCAGACAATGAAGAAAACTGACAGGAAGAAAGTTGATTTATTTGAAATGTGGAGCTGGAGAAGAGTCTTATGGGTACCATGGACTGCCAAAAAGTGGGTTCTAGATCAAATCACACTTGAATTCCTCCTAGAAACTAAAATGAGCAAACTGAAGCTATCATACTTTAGTCACATTATGAAAAGACAAGAATCACTGGCAAAGACAATAATGCTAAGAAAAGTTGAAGTCAACAGGAAAACAGATAGATTGATTCAATCAAGGAAGCCAAGGCCCTCAGTTTGCAGGACCTGAGCAAGGCTGCTAACAATAGGGCATTTTGGAGGTCATTAATTCTTAGGGTCACCATAGGTTGGAAGCAACTTGATGGCACTTAATACACACCACTCAGGGCCTGGAAATTGGAAGAAGATGGAGGAGACAGGAACTTAAGTCGGGATGATCCTTCCCACATCCATATAATGACATCACTTCTGGTGCACTTGGAAGTGACATCACTATTCTGGGTGGACACCCTAGCCTTCAACCAAAACTCTGTTACATTTGAAAAATTAAGAATGATCTATTTCCATTCAGCTTTGTGGTACGTCTTGTTGTTATTACCTTGGTTTACAAGGATGAGAGAACCTGAAGTAAGAGATGTTGCAGAAGAGCATTAGCATTGGGTTGTTACAAGTTGCTGGTAACCCTGGAAGAAATAGGAAGGGCTACTCCTGAGGAAGTTCATTGACGAAATGAGCCTATATCTGGGTGCTCATTGGACCTTTGTTGTAATATTGTTATGCGAGTGGACATATCTAGTGCAGCATAAAAAGATTATATGATTCTTAATAGGTTTTTCTTAAATGGTTTTATCAAACATTGTAGACAATACATCACAGTGTTTGTTTCTTTTATTGCCTGTTATATGAACTGTGATCCCTTTTTGTTGTTTATATCAAAGGGCAGATGGCATCCCTGCATGCATCTGATTTATGCTGGAATATGCTCTATTAGCCTCCTCATCGAGGGATATAAATCTGATTAAATAAATAAATAAATAAAATATCATTTGTTCCTGTTTTATTTAGTTGCTACAGACTAACAAAGCTACTCATTTGGCATTATAGTCTTTGCCATATTCCCAAAAGAAGATGAAATGGAGCTAGTAACAGTGTGACATGAGATATCCACATCAACCATACTTAATGAAGGCCCAAAGGAATATTGCCCTCTCCTTTCATCCATCCCCAAAAGAACATCTTTCTTTGGCACCAACTTGCTACTACCACCAGCCCTGGAAAATATAGAATCCAGCAGCATCTAATATTAATGTTCTTTCAGGAAGAGCTTCCATTACCCAGGGTGAGGGGGAAAGTGTCTCCTGGCCCTGTTCTCTCACTCAACAGAGGTCCTGGAAGGAGAAGATTATTTCAAAGTTCTCCCCAGTCCCCAGACTTTCATTCTCTCACATATCCTTACACATATTCTTTCACACATCACATAGAAGGCCTTTTCTATTTTAATTTTAATTTCTGCTTAAAGCGATAGCTGTACGAGCAGTACTAAGATAGATAGATAGATAGATAGATAGATAGATAGATAGATAGATAGATAGATAGATAGATAGATAGATAGATAGATAGATAGATAGATAGATAGATAGATAGATAGATAGATAGATAGATAGATAGATAGATAGATAGATAATGATGATGATGAGAGAGAGACAGACAGACAGACCACCTTGGGCAGATTCTGGCTATAAATCTTAACAACAACAACAATAATAATTCTTTCTTTCTCTCTCTCTCTCCTTACAACAATGCTGTGATGTAGGTTAGCTGAAAAAGAATTACTGGCCCAACATTATCTTCTGAACTTCTTGACACAAAAAGGGAATCTGACCACAGATTCCGCAGTTTAATCCTCTAAACACTCCATCCCATCTGTGCTTACTTAGGTCATACATTTTTCCTCCCTCTTGTAGACTCAGCTAACCAGGCCACACTGATCCACACCTTTGTAATTTCCAAGGGCTGCCTGTGAAGAGAGCTCAGACGCTTCAGTTAAAACAAACACACCTTTTTGCTGATTAGAATCTGTATATCACTATGTAACTCTCAAGAAAATTAAGAAAGAACTTTACCAGCTACTTATTTGATTCTGGGTTCAGTTCAAAGTTCTTGTTCTTACCTTTAAAGTCCTTCATGATCTGGAACTGGTATACCTCAAGGTCCTCCTGTCCCTGTATGAACCTGTATGCCTGCTTAGATTCTTCCAGCGGAACTCTGGTGATGCTCTCTGTCATGCCCACACCTCAATAACAAGATTCCATGCCTTTTTGGTGGTGGCACCAGTTTTATGAAATGGTGTGCTTGAAGATGTTCCAAGAGCACCATCAGCCATAGCTTTTCCAGAAGACTTTTAAAGGGTAATTTAATCTGTGCTTTTGTATGCGAACACCAAAAATTTTATGAGTGTTTCAGTTTTATTGTTCAGCTTGTTTTGAGATTGCTATATTTGTATTTATTCTTTGCAAGCTGTCCCAATAGTGGAATATATTGGTGTGCAAATTTTAAAATAAACAGATAAATATACTATACCTGCTCACAACTATTCTTCTGCCACACTGTTGCTGTTCCTCTGGGGTCACGGTGAACACAGGGAAATATTCAGTCTCTTGTCATTAGTACCCACTGATGAAACACCGACCTTCTCGGATTATTATCCAGCAGTTTGCTTAGCTAAAAGGTGCTCAGCAAACAGACACAATGTCATAAAAGACTTTAAAATTAAAATCATATTGCATTTAGGTTGTGGATCTGAGAAGGCTGAAAACAGGCTACTGGTTTACTTTGGGATCAAAATAAAGTAGACTAGGGATCAACAACTGGAAGCCCCAGGACCACATCCAACCCAAGTCCTATGGAATAACAGTTGGTCCCTGATTGCCAACACAGAGACAAGAAGGATATATAGAGGGAATAGCAACTTTCATGGGGATGTGGAATGGTATCCTGTAGCCAGGGCTGGCTCTGCCACTAGGCAAACTAGGTGATTGCCTAGGGGGTCAAATTGGGTGCCATCCATGTGACTTGGTGATGGTATCAGTGCAGAGGGAGGTGCCAGAAGTTAGCCTTGCGTAGGGGGCCAGGCAATCGAGGGCCAGTCCTGCCTTTAGCCCAAGGGTGGCCAAACTTGCTTTACGTAAGAGCCACATAGAATAAAAGTCAGATGTTTGAGAGCTGAAAGACATGAAAGTCAGATGTTTGAGAGTCGGAAGGAAGGGAGGAAGGGGAAAGAAAGCAACTTTAACTTTAAATGCATTCTCCAAGCCGCTGGCTGGTTTGGCTTGGAGAAGTGATTTAAAGAGACAAGCCAGCCAACAGGATAGTGTGAGTTTCAAGAGCCACATAATATGTGTGAATGAGCCACATGTGGCTCCTGAACCACAGTTTGACCACCTCTGCTATAGTCCAGTCTCGTCAAATCTTGGAAACTACAAAGGGTCAGTACTTGGAAGGAGACCACCAAGCTAGACTTTGCAGAGGGAGGCAATGACAGACCATGTTTGCTTCTCACTTGCCTTGAAATCTCCCCTTCTGGGGTCACCATAAGTCAGGTTGTGGCTTGACAGCACATATATAGTGGCATTGCTAAAGGATAGTTCATTTTGTCATGTATGGAAATAACCTATCCCTTCTCATTGTATGGCCCTCACTAGCTGTTCATTGGGAGTCTAGACCAGGGGTGTCAAACGTACAGTTCGGGGGTCGAATCAGGCCTCCAGAGGGCTCCCATCAGGCCCCTGAGCAACTGGCTGTCATCTGCGTCCCTCTCCTCATATCTTGCTTCCTTCTGCATAACAGCTTGCTTTGCAAGGCTTGCTCAATTGCACCCAACATAGAAGACAGGTAGAGTCAGCTGGAGACTCACTGCAAGCTGAAGACTGGCTGAGAGCCAGAGGATCCCAGTAATAGCCACTTGAAGCACCTGGTTGCTCAAGAGAAGTCAACATGCTTTAAAATGTCTGCTGAACTGCCATAAGCTGTAAATATCTTTCAAATGGGTGACATCCCATCATCTATTAAAATGAAATCAACAGGATGTTTCAACTTGGCAATTGCAGCTTGGCAACTGCAGCCCCAATGCACCAGCTAGCAAAACCAGTTTAATCATATATTTAATCCTATGGATTATTTGAGTGATTTTCTCGAGTGGAATGCAAATAACCTTCCTGACTAGTTTGAATTCCTTAAAAATGCATGTCCTGTGCAAGTTAGAACACTTGTGATTCCAGTCTATGCACACTTAATAGTAGCATCCCCAGATTAAAGTATAACTGTAATACCATCCATTCTTTACCTTCTGGCTGCCATCTACACTTCATTGGGGATTTCCTGCTGGTAATGGGGCAGTTCCAGTGGATTGCAATGTTTAATGCCGTATACATTAAACAACACCTTTTTAATGTACATTAATGTACATAATGACCACTGCTTCAAGCATTGTGTTTAATTAGGATGCCAACTTCTTCAATAAGCATGGACTGCAATGGAGGGAGAATGCCATAATTTTCTCAGCCTTTGAAAAATTAAAGGATAATCTGCACTGAATTATTAAGGTTGTTTCCACATGGAGTTTTTCTGTGTCCCCTCACCCACCCAATTGCTTTTTTTGATTTTTAAAAAAGAGGAAATTGTTTTTGGTTTCTGCTTCATCTTCTCGGTTTTCTCCAACTAATCTATGTTGTTTCCCAAACATGACTGGAATGGATTTCCATACCTCTCGCACCCAAAACTCCTCCATTTACCTTTATATGCACCATTTCCCCAGCACCACTAGGCTTTTTTTTTATTATTTCCATCAACACTCTGTTACAAACCCTTTGTTCACAGTTACCAACCATCTAGCTTTAGTTGCATCAAGGGAATTATATCCTTATTGCACAAAAACTCTAAAACTGGTTTCCATGTTTCATCATACTCTGATAAGGAAACTACCACACGAAAGTCCCCCCAAAATGGATTATGTGTAATCCTGCCCATCCAAAATTGTTCCCAGAGTTTCTGGTACCATTGTCTAAGTAAAGAGCTTGTGGGAGACTTCCAATTCCTGGCAATAACCAAGCGAGCCGAAGCAACCAACGTTGAGACAAAAGTTTTGATGGTTTTATCTATCATTGAATGAGCCCAAAGATCCAATAATAAGAATTCTGGGGAATAATGCAATGGAAGACCCACCATGTTGGAAATCTCTTTATGAATCTCCCTCCAAAAATTCTGAATGATATGGCATTCCCACCACATATGTAAGGTGTTGCCTTCCTGCTTACAAGATCTCCAGCATAACGGGCTCAAAGACTTGTTCATTAGGCCTAGTTTGTGTAGCGCTAAATACCAATTGGATAGCAACTTATAAAATTGGAGTTTAATACTCCAACAGCGAGATTTATCGGAGGGAAAGTTCCATATCTGTTTCCAATCAGATTCAGAGAGGGTAAGTTCTAAAGAATTTGACCATTTTTTTAATATGGTAGAGGGTCCTTATATACTGCTGCTACTACTAATTTATAAAGAACTGAAATCATGCCTTGTTTACCTGCATTCCCCTTCCAAATTAATTCCTCAAATGAAGTTAATGGCTGGAGTAAGTTTTTAGACCTGATTAGTTTAGTGATTTTTAATTGGAAATATCTAAACTAGGAGACCTTAATTCCAAACCTCTTTTCCATTGAGGGTTTAACCACTAGGCTTTTTGACTTTTTTTAAAAAAATGAATAGTAGTAGATAGTAGTAGTAGTAGATATATTACTGGGTGGCCCAGGCTAGCCTGATCTCATAATGTCACAGAAGTATGGTCTGCCCTGGTTAGCAGTTGGAATGAAAACATTTGGCTTCAAATGATCTTCAAACAACTGAAATACAACTTGAAGTTTTAATTAACAATGCAAACTGTTCGTTGACATTTTAAAAATTACAATGAAATCAAATATTCTCCTGATCCTCTATTACCCCTTTTCCTGTTCCCACAAACATCCTCTCCTCCCATATGCCACCTATTTTTTCAAAATTTCCCTTCACCCCGGGCTGGTGTGCCCATTAAGTGACCTTACGCCATTGCCTAGGGCGTGGCCCTAGGGGGCAACAAATTGGGCACCCCATGTGACTCACCGCTGCCACCAGGCCAGGCCAAAAGCTGGGAGGGTGGGGGCTGCCCCTTCCTCCCTGGTGATTTAAATCACCTGGGAGGACAACCAGGAGCAGCTGCTGCCCTTCCCCCACCAGTGAAAGGCCCGCCGATCAGTTGATCGATGAGGCCTTTATTTTGTGCATGGGGAAGGGCAGCAGCTGCTCGTAAGTACTCCCCCTTCCTTGCTAGCTCTCTTGCTCAGAGTTGCTCCTCCACTTGGAGATTTTGGTGGTGGCACCTGGGGAAGGTGGGGTTTGGGGAGGGAAGGACCTCAGCAGGATACAATACCATAGAAACCCCCTCCAAAACAGCCATTTTATCCAGGGGAACTGATCTGTATCATCTGGAGGTCAGCTGTAATAGCAGGGGGTCTCCAGGCCCCAACTGGAGGTCGTCAGCTTTACAACCATTATCTTCAAGTGTCCTTCAGCCCTCTAGGCCAGCTGCATGAACCAAAATGGTCACTTTCCCTAGACATCAGGTCAGAGGTCAGTCTCCACTGACGGATCCAGCCACAAGAGACCTCTTCCTGTCATCAAATCTCTTTCTCCACCCCCTTGATCCAGGTCTGCCCAGGTCAAGGCAGTTTTTCCTGACCAGAGAACTGTCTTTCTACAGACTCCCTAGCATTTGACACCTCCATATAAAATGTCCCCTGCTTGGAGAAGGGGGGGAGGGAGAAGAGGGACATTTAACCATCCCATTTTCTATCCTGCTGGCTCAATTAGCATTTGTAAGAAGGCAACTCTGGGCACACTGACTTCCTTCTTTCCAGCCCAGAGGACAAAAACATTTAAAACACACACAGGGGGAGGTTTTCCTGCTTGCCAATGTACAAGGAGAAAAATAAATTTCTTCATAGGATCCATTACCCCATTCATGTCTCTGAAGATCATCATCTCCCCTTTTTGAAAATCTAAAATATATTGGAAAACATTTTCATAAATTCAAAAGAGTTTGTCACTATTGCTCTGCACTGGTTGCCCAGGGGAGGCTCCCCCCCCCCCGGAAAAATCCAGGGAGGCACGAGCCCCTGAACCCCACCCCTACCCCACCCCCCAGTTTACGCCTATGCTATAGGCAGGGCTTTTTTGTAGAAAAAGCCCAGCAGGTACTCATTTGCATATTAGGCCACACCCCCTGATGTCACCAGAAGTTATGTTACCTGTTCAGTAGGTTATTTTCCGCATATTGACACAGAACAGTACAGTGCCATCAGCGCTGCATTCAATGGATGTGTGTTCTCACACAGCTGAATGAGAGACCTTGTTTCACCCCTGCCCCAAACACAGCCAGAGTCAAGTGTGGCGGAGTGGGCAGCTTCTCCTGGAAGGGGGCCCTCATGGGTGGCTCTACATCTCTCACTCTCTTCACAAGCCGTTGGAGGCTGGAGGTGGCAGAGAGGACAGAGTATATGCTCTGGGAGCATGTGGCTGCCTAGTGCTTTCCCTCTGCCAGAGACCTTTCTTGGAACGGCAGTCTTGACCAGGCCAGCCAGAACTGTATTCCTGTGTGTTCCTGCTCAAAAAAAAAAGGCCCTGGCTATGGAGTCACCATACCCTGACATACTTATTTATTATATTTAGATTTTAGATTTGTAAATCACCCTATCTCCAAATACATGTTGACTTGATGGCATTTCCGCCACCAGTAGGTGTTTTGCTATAGCATCACAATGCTATATCAACATAGCTACTACTGTTTTATTTACAAAGCCAGCAAAGCGGGGAGGGGAAACAGCAGGCACAAGGGGATATTCCCATGTGAGAATCTCCATAGAGAAAGTCCCCATATGGGGATTCTGTTGCTGCTGTGAATGCCTGTGTCTGCAGGAAGACACATGGATGCAGATGCTGCTTCTAGAAGGAAACAAAAGTATAGCTGTTTCTATGCAAATAGTAAAACTCTCCAGACTGCGATGAGAGTGCTAGCATGCTGGGTGCCAAATAAAAATATAAATATGGTGGACATTTCACTACATTCTGATATCCTGAGCCTTTAATAGCAAAGTGTCAACAGATCCAACTTTCCCCGGCCCAGAAATGCTAAATAAAGGGTAAGGTTTCTTTTGTTGGTTTCTACCTAGTAATGCAGCTATCAAAGAGAGAAGGTGGAGTTGCCAGATCAGTGAGTCAGATCCTTAATCCCTATTCACACAGAATTCCTGCCGCACCCATTTCTCTGAGCAACAGGCTTTATTTACTAGCTATTTGCCTGTTTTTCGGGTCTCACATTATCTGTCAACCTTCATTGCTAATCCAGTTCTCCTGCTGCCACAAAAGGACTCTTGTGAAACACCCTGTCAGGTCCTTTTTGATTATTTTCTTTTTGTTGTCAGTCCCACTAGTATATGTTACATTTGTTTCTGGTGACATTCAGACCTGAAGAAAGGTATCTTCAACGCAGTCACCATGGGCTCTTGGACAAAGATTACATCTGGCCCCCACAAACAACCTTGATCCAAACTATATATCAGAACAAAACAAATCAGCTGGCTCTTACCATGTGTCTATAATAGGACTTGGATTCAGCAGGAGCTCACAGGAGCACAGCTCCTGAACCTTTCTGAGGGTTCCCCCTCCTCCTTCCCACCTTGACCATTGAATAGTAGGTGCAGCTGCATAACAATCCCTGGATGAGCTCCATCACCTATTTTTCTACAAAATGACCCCTGGTCTATAATAAAAAGGATCCGCATTTCCATCTATCTGTCACAGGCAATGTAGCACAGCCCAAAGATGTAGCTATGGCTTCTGAGAATGATTAGGCAGCTAACATTTTTGACTGATGGGAAATTTGAATCCCATGAAAGATCATGTTGCATCTCCTCTAATCTTTGTGGGCTAGGACAGCTGTACCAAAAGTTGCTCGAGGGGCAATCATTGCTCGATTTCTCACTGTAAGGTACAAGAATTCATAAAGTAACTTTGTTTAGATTTGGGATCCAGCCCTAATGTACAGTTTGTGACATGAGCAACATCACTCAGGTGTTTTTTAGACCAGGCTGCCTTTGATTTTTAATCTGTATATATCGCAACCTCAAAATGTGGCTATTACAATTCTACATTTAATTTGATTTAATTTAATTTGCTATTTATACCCTGACCTATCCCGCAAAGTGGGCTCAGGGCAACTTACAATGTTTTATTACAACAACAATAAAACATTCCAATAACAATACATGTAACAAGGCTGTGAAGACCTATTGCAATCAATGTCTTAAGCATACAAACTAAGTGTAGGATTAAATCCTCAGTGCTAAATGATTTCTACATGCTCATCTGGAAAGGGAATTCTTCACACATCACACCTAGAGTTGTCTTCTCTGGGTAGGGAAATTCCTAGAGATTTGGGGGTGGAGGCTGCAGTTTGGGGAGGGGAGGGACCTCATGGTATGATGCTGGAGTCTAGCCTCCAAAACAGCAATTTTCTCCATGGGGACTGATCTCTGCCCACTGGAGATCAGTTGTAAATCTGTGAGATCTCCAGACCCTGCCTGGAGGCTGGCATCCCTATTTGATGCTGATGTACATCACAATGCCCACCCAATCCCCAGTGAACATCATGAATGCATTGGATGATGAACCCTTGGAGCTCAATCAGGCTGTCAGTTCATTCAGGTCACTATAGTCTACTCAGACTGGCAGCAGCTCTCTAGGATGGGGGTGTCAAATGTGAGGTCCGAGAACCAGATCAGGCCCCTGGAGGGCTCCTACCAGGCCCGCAAGCAACTCAGTGTCATCTACTTCCTTCTCTCTCTTGCTTCTTTCTGCATCACAGCTTGCTTTGCCAGGCATGCTCAATCACACAGGAGCTACAAAGCAAGGCCTCTATTTTCCCCATTGGCTGACCAGCACATGAAGAAACTTATATACAAAAGCTCACAATGCACAGCCATTTTATGTTTCCCCCGGGTTTTTTTCATAGAAAAAGCCCAGCAGGAACTCATTTGCATATTAAGCCACACCCCCTGGCACCAAGCCAGCTGAAACTGTGTTCCTGTGTATTCCTGCTTAAAAAAAAAGTATTGTGTTTTCCCTTGGGTCTTAGGCTCAAAGCATTGACTATGAGATTTCTGAAATGAATGCCAATAAATCAAAGTAGGTTTGCAACTTACACACACCTGAACAGCATACTCAAAGTTGCTACAACCCAGACATTGCCTCCAGATTTTGATGCAATAATTTAGAGTAAGAGATGTCAGTTCGCGGAAACTGTTAAATAAACAAATATTGCACAATTGCTAATCTTTTAAGCATTTTTTAAGGTTGTTTTTTTTTAAAAAAAAATCTTTGATTGCATTTGTGTCTTTTGTAAAGTTTATATCTCTGCTTCCTGGCATTACATTTTATGACACGTATGGCCTGGCTCGACGAGGTCTAATTTATGTCATTTATGTCTCATAACAAATGAGCTCTACACCCCTGCTCTAGGATCTCAGGTTGAAGTGTTTCCTATCACCTGGCGCCTGATCTTTTTTAAAAATGGAGATGTCAGGGATTGAACTTGGGACCTGCAGCATGCAAATCAGACACTCTGCCACTGAACCAGAGTCTCTCTCCTGCCTAGCCTTCTGAGCAACTCAGGACCTGATGCACACTTAAGCTGGGTTGGGACTGAAGGACCACATAGCGCTCAGGAGTTAATTCCCAGATCCCAAGATAGACACTACCGAGAAAACTTTTCTTCATTTTCCTTCACATGTCCACTGTTTATTCACATTTTATAATTTCTCAAATATTTTTACATTATAAATCAAAATAACAATTCTAATTACAGTATCTATGTCATGATGGAGAATTTGGAGAAGAAACAAATGTCCAAGCAAACTATCAACGGTCCATGAGCATGTTGGGGAAGGACAAAGTTGAGATTTTTATAGGACTTCTCACTCACCAGTTTGCTTAACCATGTAGACATTCTCTAGCTTGAAAAAAAACTGAATATGGATGCCAGCGATTACAATTTCCTTGCGGCTTCTACCGTGGAATAAAAAGCTTTACTTGATTCTGTAAATCCCGATGTTTCAATAGATTTTTTTTTAAGCAGAAGGCTTTAGAAAAAGAAGCAGCATGCTGAATATTTTTTTTTTTAAAAAAAATAAACCTACTGTATATGTCATGTTTCTATGATGGCAGAAACAGGGCTTTCTGTTCTTAAATCCAACAAATAAAAAATACATTCCAAAATGAGGTAGATCTGATAAGGAATAATCACCCAAACAAAATATATTATTATGGTAACCAAGACCAGGAGAAAGCCATGGAAGAACCACCATTCAAAGGGGTCCATGATGAAAACGAAGGTGTTGATTTTGAATTGCCAGTAGAGCCATAGGAGAGAGTTCTTTATGTGTTTAATATCCATCTTTGGTGGAAGACCATCAGTATGCTGGACCTAGTGGGAAGAGGAAAAAGAGTATTTACTGGAAGCATAGGAAACTGTGGAAGGACATGCATTACAGCATGAGATCATACAACACTACCTGAAACATTTACTATGTGAAAATTTAAAAACCCCACAGTGCCTACACAACATCATATTTTGTGCCGTTACCACAATCTGTTTGCCCCTCTCCCCAAACCAATATGTATCTTTGCTTGGAATAACATTCTTGAGGTTCACAAAAAGGTAGAGCCGTGCAACTGGAGCATCTCTGCAATAGCTCTTCAGTATCTCTTCAGTGGAAGAGGGAGGTGGGGACAGGGCTGGGTGAATGTTCTGGTTCTCATTTTGCAGTGCTGAAGATGATTTAATATATGTCCTTCCCTCCACTATGGAACAATGATGTTTGAATAGGGGTGACCCTCAAGCCCAAAACAGAGGAATGCAGTACAAAACTCACTCTGCACGCTGCCCCTTCTTTCCCCCCAATAACTTAGATTACTCTTCTTAATTATCTCATTTAACACTTTAAATAGCTAAAACCAACAATTCCTGTGAGGAGGAGGTGATGGTGATGATGATATTGGATTTATATCCCAACCTATACTCTGCATCTCAGAGGGTTCACAATCTCCTTTTCCTCCCTCCCACCAACAGACACCCTGTGAGGTGGGTGGGGCATGTCAAGAGTCACTCCATTTTGTTCCTCTTGTTATAGGTATCCAATTACAGAATGCTATGCTTGTGCTAGTTATGTGCTTTGATGTAGGCCGTTGCTTGCTGCTTATCTAAAGGGAGGATGGTATGTCTGGGAGCTGGTTAGTTGCTATTTAACCAAGGCCGAGGACTGGAGGAGATGCGACCCAGGAACTTATAATGGCACCTGTGGTGATGAGAGTTTATTAGAAACCCCGCGCAAAACCTCCACTTTAGCTTGGCGCACTTTGGCTTAAATTATAACCGTCAGGGCAAAGGTTTATAAGTTGGAGGGACTGGCGGGAAGGTCAGTTCCGACAATGCATGTGTATGCCCATGAAGCTGGAATAAAGATCTTGAATTCTACTTGTCTTTTCCTTGACTCTGTGTCTGACAGGGCTGAGAGAGCTCTTGCAGCAGCTGCCATTTCAAGGACAACTCCTACAAGAGCTATGGCTGACCCAAGGCCATTCCAGCAGGTGAAAGTGGAGGAGTGGGAAATCAAACCCAGTTCTCCCAGATAAGAGTCCAGATAAGAGAACTTAAGAATATACAGGGGGGCGGGGAAGAGTGAAAGTCCAGATGCTCAGAGCTGTAACTATCTAATTTTGTGCCTGAGGCAAGAATAAAAAAATCGTGCCTTCTGTACTTTCTTAGTACTTAGTAAAAAGGTAAATCCTTAAATAATAAGAAACAAGAATAACAACATGTGTTAGTCATGAGATCTGTATGCACGATTAACTAATGCATAAATAAGTATGCAAGTAACTCAATATTTTAAAAATTAAAAAAATAACTTTACCAGGCATGACCAATTTTAGAATGGAATTTTTGTCCTTTCAACGACATTGATGTTAAACATAAAACAGTATGCTTTCATTTATTTATTTATATTTATTTATATTTACATTTATATCCCGCCCTCCCCGCCTAGGCGGCTCAGGGCGGCTAACAACATTTCACATATTTAACAAAGGATAAAACTTTAAAATTTAACAATTAAAGAAATTAAACATAAAAACCAGTTAATTAAGTTAAGATATTTAAAATACATAATTCATTACATAGAATAAATCTGGCAGCAGTAAACTTGTTTGGCGCTGGTTCTGCCAGTTTAGATGGTTCCATAATCGTATAGTAGATGGCGGCTCCTTATTCTTAGCAACTCAGCAGATATCAGCATAGGCTTGCCTAAAAAGAGCGGTCTTGCAGGCCCCGCGGAACTGGTCAAGGTTCCGCAGGGCCCGCACTTCCTCCGGGAGCTGATTCCACAGTACAGGAGCCGCGGCTGAGAAGGCCCGAGTTCTGATGTTTTGAAGTTTGACCTCTCTCGGCCCAGGGATAGTCAATTTATTTTTGCCCATCGACCTCAGTGCCCTCTGGGGTTCATATGGGGAGAGACGGTCCCTTAGGTAGGCTGGTCCTCGGCCATATAGGTCTTTAAAGGTAATAACCAACACTTTGTACTGGACTCGGTAGGTAATTGGCAGCCAGTGCAGTTCGCGCAGTCCCGGCCGTATGTGCTCCCATTTTGGGAGCCCCAATAATAGCCTGGCCGACGCGTTCTGCACCAGCTGCAGCTTCCGAGTCCGGCACAGAGGTAGCCCCAAGTAGAGGGCATTACAGTAGTCCAGTCTTGAGGTGACTGTTTAAATGTTTAAAGTCTACTTACCACCAGACAGCCAGGAACATTAATACAAGCTGACTAGCTCTGATAACTTGAATAAGCTGAGCCATTTCTATTTCACATTTTCTCTGATGTCACAAAGCAGCCAACAACTATTCTCAAAAAAAGTAGAGAGAGTGGAGAGAGCAGGCTGTGAGGAACCATGAACCTACCACGCAAAGTTTAAACTTTGCAACTCTAGGTTGAACACAAGTTGATGAGGTGTGTAAGACAGAAGGTATCAAATGGAGGACAGATCCAGAGAAAATTAATTCTTGATTTTTGTCTCCATCTTTGTCCCTTCCACACTAACAACACACAAGCACAGTAATCAGTTTCTGAATAGATAATATCCAGGGCTTTTTTTGTAGCAGGAACTTCTTTGCATATTAGGCCACACACCCCTGATGTAGCCAATCCTCCTGGAGCTTACAGTAAGCCCTGTATTAGGAATCCTGCAAGCTCTTGAAGGATTGGCTACATCAGGGGCATGTGGCCTCATATGCAAAGGAGTTCCTGCTCCAAAAAAAGCCCTGATAACATTGGAATGATCTTAAGAGTCTTTTACTTCATTACAGTAGGCTTGTGTGCTATCATACTGGACCCTCAAGGAAAAAATGGTATGATCTCTGCCACCCCTTCCAACCACCTCTAGCCACAACTAGCCCTCCAACCTATTATTATTATTAGTAGTAGAAGTAGTAGTAGTAGTAAAAATAAACTTTGATCAATACTGCAGATTGCAATTCCATGCATGCTCACTTGAGCACAAACCTTACTGAACTCTATTTTCAAATAAATAAGTGCACAATTGACTTGACATGTCAAAAAGAGACCAGGGTAGAGGGAACTACCATGCAGTCCTATGCAGAATTACTCTAGTCTAAACCCATTAACTTCGGCAGATTTAAACTGGGACAGCTCTTCATAGGAATGCACTATAAGGATCCTACACCTTTTCCCAGCAATATTCCATCCAAAGAAACAAACTTATTAAAAAAAAAAACCATTGTGAGTCAGGGGGTTTTTTGTAGCAGGAACACCTTTGTATTTTAGGCTACACACCTCTGATGTAGCCAATCCTCCAAGAGCTTACAGGGCTCTTAGTACAGGAGGATTGGCAACATCAGGAGTGTGTGGCCCTGATGGGAAATAGGTCCCAAAAAATCCTGGATATGAATCAGGAGTAACCAGGGATATCCAGAACCAGCATTTTAAGACTCCCAAGACTGTTCATTCTTGAAATTTGCTGTGTTTCTTTGTTAGGCCTATTATGCATGCACATCTTACTGCAAATTTTCCAAGCAGTAAGCCTTGAAGCTTGACTTTGGATTCTGTTCCCATCTCATGCACCATTCTTTTTTCTCTAGTGTATTTATTCTGCAGCTACAATTTAAAAATACACCTTTCTAAAAAAGAGTGGGAACATCACTTATGATTGGGGGGGGGGGGTGGCCTTCAAAGTTTTTTTTTTAATTACACAATTGCCCTATCGCAGCTGTGCAGTAGCATCCAGCAATCAGTTTTCATTTAAATCTTCATGGTTCAGTTTTTGCTTATGCCTTTTAGCATGAATGAAAGGGAACAGAAAGGAATGCAGGCAAAGGGTGGGGGGGGGGAGACCCATTGTTGAAACTGACCAGACTTTTCCTGAAATTGACAAGCAGCTGCAAAGCCCCTCTTTTCATACTGACATGCACTAGGAGATTCTCTGCGGTGTTATCAAACACCGTGAAAAATGGGGGAAAGTCGCACTGTTTCATAATATGGGGGAACACAACAAGTGTACAGAATGCATGGTGGAACTCACCAGCACTGCAAGTTGTGTTCATTGGCAATATGTGTGTGTCTGCACATGCACCTGTGTAAAGTCAGCTGCAATTTCGCCACATTTTGCACAGAGCTGCAATTTGTATGGAGGAGGAGTCCTCTCGTAAAAGCTCTGGAGAGCTTTTTAATTTTTTTATTTATGTCGCTGCATTTATTTAATACTATTTCATTCTTTCTCTTCAAGAGCCTGATGCAGTTTCCAACGCAATTAAGACCCCATTGGCAGATACCCTTGCACTCAGATCAGTGGTGTCAATGGAACACTTCACTCTGGCAAGGGCCAGTGACAGAATGGTGACCAGGGGCTGCATTGGCTGCCTGGCGGAGGTGCAGAGACAGTTTCTGCTGCAGTTCCTCGCTGGGTGCAATTAAAACACAGGCATTCTGGGTGAGGCCCCAAAGGCAGGCAGATCTTTGGGTAGGCAGAGTGAGTTGAGTGGCTTCTTTCTTCCATGCCAGATCTCTTGCAGCAAAATTCCCATCTGCCCCAAGAGTGGCTGGTTTTCCACTACCATCCATCCACCTTCCAGTTTCAGGAACACCCAGCTCCCCCTCCGAGTCTCATGTTATTGTTTAAATCTTAAGATATTTGTTCCACACATTTCTCCCTTCTGGGAAACCAAGGCAGTTTAAAACATCTTTCTCTGTTTTATCCGCACAGCAGACGCATTAAAGTGAAAAATGTTTTCAAAGCTTTAGGCTTCACATTCCTCTCTTTCTCCTCATCTCATGTCAATTTCATTCCTCACTGATGATCCCCCGCATTTTGTTTGCATACAGCACTGAAATCCTTTTTTTTAAATTTTGCAATGGGGATACTTCCAATGGCCTCCTCTTCAATCCCCCTTTCAAGGCAATACCAGCAGGGAACTAAACCTCACACAGTTCCTCTTACATTCTTAGGTCAATAGCTGTTTTAATCTATAGAATGTGCCCTTGCCGCCTATGATGTACTCTATTTTATTGCTTCTTGGCTTACTGGTTTTATTGTATTGTTTTGGGGTTTTAATCTGTAGGTTTTTAATTGTTATTTAATTTATGTTGTGATCCCCCTTGAGCCCATTTATAGGAAAGGGCAGAATATAAGGCTGCAAAAATAAATAGATAAATAATAAATTCTCCCAGAGTTTCTCCCAATCTGAGAAAACTTATTGTGGACTTTTTAGTGGGTGAGAGCTTGGACAGTGGCCATTTCTGGTTGATTACATTACTAAAATTTGAGGCTGTTAGCCATTCATCTCTGGCTCCTGTTGATATGCATGCCACTCTAAGAGTCAGATGATCAGAGAAAGTTCGAGAGAACATTAACCAGTTGCTCCAAACAAGTAAATTAATGCAATTAAATTAACAACTGGTTGAAGCTGAAAACCCTTCTGAGGCCCTCCGAATTTATAGCAATATAACTTATGCAATAATTAAATTCTATAAACAGTAATCGACTGCTAAATCCAGTTCCCCTGTTTGGAAGATAGACCCATGGTGTGATAAGGAATGCCAAAAACTGAAAGGCCAACTGCATGCAGTATATTGCACTTATCATAACAGCCTTGCTGCTACTATCCCCCTGAGCTGCTTCGAACTGAAAAATAAGCTTAAAGATACATTGGCTCATAAGAAAAGACAATTATCTATTAAGAACTGGGATTTACTTATTAGTGCCTCTACTGCCCCTAACAGTAAGCTTTTCTGGTCATTAGTTACTGGTGCTTCTGACACGAAGAGTCACTGTTTTAGACATTCCATTCTTGCCGAGGTCTGGATAAATCACTTCCAACATTTATTTTTTGACCCTCTGACCCTTGTGTTGGATCAGAAAGAACAAATTCCCCCCAATCTACTTGAATAGAAGGGGGATAGTAGCAGCAAGGCTGTTATGATAAGTGCGATATACTGCATGCAGTTGGCCTTTCAGTTTTTGGCATTCCTTATCACACCATGGGTCTATCTTCCAAACAGGGGAACAGAAGGGCCTTAAGCACCTGTTACTTGCTTTTACTTCCTACTGCGCGACAAATTTCCTGTCTATAAACAATGTAAAATCACAAATAAATAGCCCCCTTAGTCCTAATGAGATTAATCGTCTAATCAATCAGTTGAAGGCAGGCCCAGATGGACGCCCACCATAACTATTTACGAACAATCCTGACTGATGGGCTTCTCCTCTGGCGACTCTCTTCACAGTGATCGATAAAACAGGGACCATGCCTGAAACATGGACAAATTCCATAGTTGTCCCAATTTATAAGAAGGGTGACCCATAAGTACAAGAGAACTATCGCCCAATTAGTCTGCATGACCTTTGATTTAAAAGGGGCGTTTGACTCTATTTTCAGGGACCTTCTCTGGAATAATTTGGACATCATGGGTCTGAATAAACGCATACTTTTTCCTATCCGTAAAATGTATTCCCTTAATAGCTGCCAAGTGCAGTATAATGGCGTAGGTGGATTAACTCTAAAGATCACTTCCAATTGGGGAGTCAAACAGGGTTGTATTATAGCCCCTTATCTGTTTAATTTATTCTTGAATGATCTAGCCCGCTCTCTAAATGCTATTAATGGTCACTCCCCTAAACCTGGGTCATATGTTATCCCTTTATTGCTCTATGCTGACAATGCAGTTGTACTGTCAGATTCACAGAAGGGCCTTAAGCACCTGTTACTTGCTTTTACTTCCTACTGCGCAACAAATTTCCTGTCTATAAACAATGTAAAATCCAAAATTATAGTATTTTCAAAGTCCTGGAAACCAAAAAGCTGGTGCCTCAAGGGAAATAATACTGAACAGGTGAAATCTTTCAAATACAATCATAACTGGACAGTACAACGCAAGCAAGCGGTCATTTCAGCAAGGTGTAGTTTGTCTGCGGTGGTTAGCTTTTTTAAAAAGAAGGGCAACCAATTTGTCCCAGCTGTCATTCATGTTTTTAATGCTAAACCAGTTTCTCAGTTGGGATCCCCATTCGGGTTAGCACCCTCAATTCCCAACTTGAGCAAATTCAGGCAGTGTTTTTACGCTGTATTTTGGGGGTCCCCAACTGTGTTAGCTATGCTGCAATGTGCCTAGAGACTGGAACCCATTTGATTGAGACCAGGGCACGGCTACTAACCATAAAGTTTTGGCTATGCCTACACTGTAGGGCAGACCCTGCTAATTATATCCATATGATACTAGTGGATTCCTTTGTTTCCAATTGGTATAGTTGGATCCAGAAGAAAATACATTCCATAGGTGTCTCTCTGGGAAACCTCTGTATGCTAAGTGAAATGTAGGCATTCAGAATCCTGAAACAGGGTTTTAGATATTGAGAAACAGCACTTTTGTTCTTCTAAACTTAAAACTTGTTCCCCTTTAGCATTTGGCAATACACAAAAATACCGGTATCTTCCAAGATTATGGGCTGCCTGCTGCCTACCTTTCCCAGAGCATTTGAGAGATATAGCTCCCCGGTTCAGAGTTGTAGTGCAAGCGTAGCCAGAATTTGAAGGTCATGAGCTAGTAACCATTAAGGACATGCCAGTTTCTAAACAGATAACTGCATATGGGACACATTTTGGCATGCCCAGAATTTTATGCAAGAATTTGGACTGGGCACGTTCGATAGCACCTTCATAAGATCCAATCCAGATTGGGATGCCATACAGAAGTTGTGAGATCACTTTGGCTTTGAATATTTTTATGGCAGCTGGCACAAATTGGTTACCTCTGCCATAAAAAAGGCGAGCTATGGCAGATGCACTGATGTTAGCTATCTTCACTGCATACTTGCGATGGGTAGACCATGTCACATTATATTGAAAATAAACACCTAAGTATTTAAAATACTTGACTTGCTCTATCTCTTTACCATCAATAACCCATTTGTAAAGTCTCCACTTTTTTGAGATAACTAAGATTTTGGACTTCTCATAATTGAGCTGGAGCTTATTACTAGTAAAATACAGAACACAATGGGACAGCAGATGTCTTAAACCCACTCTAGAGCAGGACAACAGCACCATATCATCAGCATAAAGTAACAAGGGTACATGTAATGCACTGAGTTTTGGACTACGGCAGTCAGGACCAGACAACTGAATAGCCAGGTCATTAAGGAAGAGATTGAATAAAAAGGGAGCCAAAATGCAACCCTGTGTCACGGCTGGAGCCGGGTCAGGCAAAGTCCAGGGGCAGTCCGAGGTCTGTAGCCAGTAAGCAGGAGGGTCCGAGGCACCAAATCCAAATCACTGTACAAGTATCGCAGGTCCTAGGTCCAGAAGCCGAGGTCAGGGAGTCCAGAAGTCACAAGCCAAAGTCAGGGAGTCCAGAAACCAAAGTCAAGCCGGAGTGGATGCTAGAACGTCAGGGAGATGACTAGTTGCTTCCACAAAGCCTCCTCCCAAAGCCTACAGCTATATAGCCCTCTGCTGGCTGTTGCCCATTTGGGCTAATTGCTGGCTCAGAGAGGCAGCCAGGATCCTGTTGCAACTCAAGCATCCTTGCTCTTAGAAGGGCCAGAATCCTCTCAAAACTCAGGGCTCAGGGAGCGTCTTGCTTGTGAGCGTGCCGCCCTCCTCCGATCCCTGAGGTCCTGACGGAGGCGGTCACGCACACGCGCCACCCGAGAGGGTGAGGCAGGGGGGCTGGGATCTTCTCCAGCAGGAAGCAGGGGCACTGGTGCAGGTGGCAGGGGCACAGTTTCTTCTGCAGGCTCAACTTCCTCTGCAGGGTCCCCAGCACCCATGACACTAGGTGTTTATATACTACCCTTATGCTGATCCTAGGTTGGAACTTCATACCCTCCTTATATGTTCTGTTTTTGCCATGTTGAGCACCGTTTCTCTCAGAAGAGAAGACTGAGGAAAAGTAGGAATTGAGCAGTTCCGCCCTCTCTTCATTACCTGTTACAATTTCACTTTCTTGCCCTCGCAATGGGCCAACCATGTCCTTGCTCTTTTTCTTACTCGGAACATAAGAACCCTTTTTTGTTGTTTTTAGCATCTTTGGCCAGGCTAAGCTCATACTGAGCTTTAGCTTTCCTAACTTTTTCTCTACAAGCACTGGTGATTTGTTTATATTCATCCTTGGTTATAAGGCCCTCCTTCCAATTCCTAAAGGAGTCTTTTTTATTTCTCAAGTCTTTAGAGAGCTGTCCATGGAGCCACTTCGGCTTCTTTAGGCTTTTTCCATTTTTTCTTCTCATAGGAATTGTCTGTGATTGCACTTTCAGTATTTTACTTTTAAGAAACTCCCACCCCTCCTGAACCCCCTTCCTCCTAAGTATTTCTGACCATGGGATTTTACCCAGCATAGTTCTAAGTTTATCGAAGTTTGCCTTTCTGAAGTCCAACCTATAAGTCTGACTACGTATAGCTTTCCCCTTCCCTAAGACTGTAAGTTCCAAAATCACATGGTCACTACTGCCCAGGGTGCCCACTATTTCCACTTCTTCAATCAATTCTTCCTTGTTGGTGAGAATCAAATCCAAGATAGCAGATCCCCTTGTTTCCTTCTTCACTTTCTGGAAAAGGAAGTTGTCAGCAAGACAAGTCAGGAATCTGTTTGACTTTTCATTTTTAGCAGAGTTGGACTTCCAACAGATGTCCGGGTAATTGAAATCTCCCATGATCACTGTATCCCTTCTCTTGGAAAACTTTGCAATCTGTTGTTTCACCCCAGTTATGGCACTCCTTTATGTTAGCAAGACTCAATGTTCTACCTTCAGCTGTCTGGGAGGTTTGCCAACACCCTTATCAGGAAAGATTCTGCCCATGTAATGGAAGGCACCTCAAAATGGTTGCCTGTGTCTTACTTCACTGTGATTTTTATGGAGAAGTGTGGGACTATATAATCAAACCTATTCTGTCTAACCTTTATGGATCACCTGAGGCAAAGTTAGTTTTCTTTCTACTCTATGACCAATGTTCCCATATCACAAGCCTAATTGCAACGTACCTTTTGGCAGCCACAACAATAAGGGAGCAAAAGATTAGCTCCCTTTCTTGATGTTTGACTGGCTTTTATAACTGAAGCTCTATGCAATTTTTCTATGCTGTAGTTTTTATCTCTATGCCAATAAAGTTATTTTGTATTGTATTGGAATACATTCTCCCTCCCTCCCCCTTTTATTTTTTAAATTCAGTAATCCAAGACTGGCGATAGTCTCATGCTGCTTGTAAAATAAAAATAAATTTAACAAGGGGGAAATGGATCTTGTACACCAATGAAGGGGGAGGTTGGTGGAAGGTACAGACTGCAGAGTGGGAGGAATGAACTCAGTGTGGGTGGTGGAGTGGCCTGCAAGGGATGGGGAAAAGGGGGGGGGAAGCCATAGGAATCCACATGTTTTTGAATTACTTTTGGCTTGGCAGCTAAGCAAAGGGAAAACTGGTACAAAAGCACTCTCAGAAAACCTGGAGAAACAGTGTCCAGAAAGCAAAATAAGCACTGAAGGGAGGCAAATCAATGCAAAAATTACAAAGAAAACCCAATGGACACTCATGGTGAAAGCGAGGCAAAACAGCCGTGCATAATAGCTTTTAGTGTCTTCTTTCCAGTGCTTAGGATCAGCCTGCCAGGTCGATTAGGCTTTGATCTGTGCTTTGAAATTAGTTCTTTGGGTCTTGCAACATTGTGTTCTATGTGTTTACAGTGGATTATCTGTTCTGACATTGCCTGAAATTCTTTGGTTGGTGCAATCAAAGCGGTCACCAAGTTTTTGTATTTTGTCTCTAGGAGGAGAGATTGTACCAAAAATGGCTCTTGATTATTGTTCTACTACTGGCCGTTGTTTGTTTGTTAAATTGTTGTACTTTGGTTACTTTGACTTTGGGTTGTACACAGGCTTGAGCCCTGACCTGGATAGCCCAGTCTCATCAGATCTTGGAAGCTAAGCAGGCTAGCCAGAGCTCATCAGATCTCAGAAGTTAAGCAGTGGCAGTCCCGGCGAGAATTTGGATGGAAGACCTCCAAAGAATATCAGGCTTGTGACACAGGCAGGCAGTTGGCAAACTGCATCCAAATGTCACTCACCTTAAAAACCCTACAGGGTCATGAAAAGTCAACTGTGACTTAACAACACTTTCCATCACCACATTGGGTTGGGTTGTTTAGTTTCATGTTTGTTGGGCTTGCAACAGTTTTCCTGTTTGGTTCAAAGGATTCTCCAGTTTGTCATTGGTTTGGATTCTCAGGATGTATGTTAGGCTTGCCACATTATCCCATGCTTCCACTTTAATTCATTAGTTCTGCATTGTTTCATTGGTCCAATTCACTTCAAACTTGGAGGTTATTTTATGGACAAGCGCCAGCAGCTCCATTGCAATCTGGGTGCAATTTTCTCAAAAACCAGCCTCTCCAGGCCTCCAGAAATTTTCCTCATAGGGAATAATGGTGCTGAATAATATTGGAATACTGGTGGAGGGGGGGGAGGAGTTTCCTAACACCCAGCCAGTATTGGGAACCCAGTTAACCAAAAACACGGATCTTTTCCAGCTCCTGATATCCAGGGCTGAAAAATGTCAATTCTTTTTTGAGGTGCACATCCTTAATTCCTTACCAGACAGCCCAGTAAATGTCCATGCCCTCCCAGAACAGACCAGCAAAAGCCCCCAAAAGGCCAGGCCCTGCCTGAGCTGCAAAGCACAGGAAAGCATAAACACACCCATTGCCTTGAACTTTGCTTACTTTCCATTGGTACAATTGAAAAGTGGGCAGCAGATTCTACTACCTTTTGAGAATGTGATTGGTCAATAAATTCCACAAGAATCCATTGATCAGGCCTCTCAGACTTTCATTATTGTAATATGCCCCACCTTCCTTCTATAGTTTTGCAATGGCCAGCCATGGGCTTTGACCCAGAAATCACTCTTTGCCTTTAAGAATAGGAAGGGAAGCTTGAAAGTAAGGAGAAACTCAAGAAAATCAAGCAGACAAGAAGACTAAGATTGATTAAGCAGGGAGCTGACAGCTTGCAAGCCTTAGACTGGTAGTGGCCCTGAGTCCGTATGGGAAAGGGCAGAATATAAATCGACCAAATAAAAATAAAATAAATAAGTTCAATAAGGCTTGTGTTTTGTTTCCTGTAAAGGAGTTAAACTGCAAAAAAACCATTGGGGCACTGCCCCCTTGGCCCTGATGGATCAGCCACCCCTGCTTTGGTTGGTTCCATCGGAATTTATAGAAATGTGTCCTTTAAATTGTGGTATGGCAGCTTGAGATAATAGCTGCTTTTCCCCCCTGCTGCGTTTCTCCACTTCGCGCACCTGAGGCAAGTGCCTTGCTTGCCTTGCAGCTCAAGTCAAGACTGGTTTAAAGTAGGGCATGCTGGCCAGCAACCTAATGCAGGATGAGCACTCCATCTAGTGGTCCCTAAGATGATAGACATCTCAAGGCTGTTTCCCATCAAACAGGTCAGCAGTCCTGCAGACAGTCTAAAGTAAGATTTTTATTTTTTTTTCAACCCTCCGCTAAATTGAGCCCAAGTAGCCAGCATTTCCTGTGCAGGGCTCATTTTGGAATGTACATGCAGCAGAGTTAGAAATAAAAAATGCCTCTCTCCTGCTTTCTATGTCACATTAACAGCAGATGGAAAACATTAGAGATTCACTGGGTTCTTCCAGAACGTCAGCATCCTTATGACAGTAACTGCCCACAGAGGTAAGGGAAAGAACCATCCTTTTGCTCTTCACTAATATTACTTCCCAGTACAGTCATAGAATCATAGAGCTGGAAGGGACCTCCAGGGTCATCTAGTCCAACCCCCTGCACAATGCAGGAAATTCACAAATACCTCCCCCTCTTACACACACCCAGTGACACCTGCTCCATGCCCAGAAGCAGTCCACATCATTGCAGAACCCCAGGTGGTTCTGATTTTCACAAATATCTTGTTTCCTTTAGTTCCGCCTAGATTTGAAGTAATGGTACTCAGCAGCGGTCAGAACCAATGTTCCCTCTAAGCTGCAGAGCACTGAGACCAAAAATTCTACTTTGTGAGCTACTGGCAGGGCTTTTTTTTGTAGCAGAAACTCCTTTTGCATATTAGGCCAGGCCACACACCCCTGATGCAGCCAGTCCTCCAAGAGCTTACAGTACTAAAAGCCCTGTAAGCTCTTGCAGGATTGGCTACATCAGGAGTGTGTGGCCTAATATGCAAAGGAGTTCCTGCTATTAAAAAAAGCCTGGCTACTGGAATTAAAGTTGTGAGCTACTAGCATTAAAGCTGTGAGTGACTGCATAAATTATTGTGTTCTGGGGTCATCCTTCCTGAGCTAGGGCAAAAATGTGTGAGCTGGAGGCTAAAAATCTGTGAGCTAGCTCACACTAACTCAGCTTAGAGGGAACACTGGTCAGAACCCTCAAGCAGGTGACAGAGACCCATTTGTGGGCTCACTCTCCCCCAGAACATTGACTCACCATACAGGAAGGGAAAATGTCCAAGTTCTGGAAGGCACCTGGGGTGAGAGGCAACAAGTATAGTCCAATTACAGTCCAGTTCAGAAGTCCAAGCATCAAACAAGGGCAAATCTGAAGAGCGCACTGACACCTAAACACACAGCACAGACCAACAGCTGACAAACAAGAATCGTGAACAAGTTGCTTCCACACTGGCTCATCCTTTTCTGGCTGCTTTTATCAGGAAAACAATGTGGTGCTTGTGTCCTGGCAGAGAGTATCTGTAAGGGTTCTAAGCAGAGTAATGGTAGATATAATGCACCATATATTTCTCCCTTGTCTGTATTGCTTTGAAGTGCCCTTCCTATCGCATTCCCACCACCAAAAGCTGTGGATGTGGATTTTAACTGGGTTTGTCATAAGACCAGAAGGATATAGCATTATGTTATATGCCCTATCACATATGGTTGCCAACCTCCAGGTGGTAGCTGGAAATATCCTGGGATTACAACTGATCTCCAGGCAATAGACATCAATTCACCTGGAGAAAATGACTGCTTTGGAAAGTGGTCTCTAGATGCCCTTGAAATCCCTCCCTTGTCCAAACTCCACCTTCCCCACAGTCCACCCCACCCCCCAATTAGAATAATAGAATCACAGAGCTGGAAGGCACCTCTAGGGTCATCTAGTCCAACCCCCTGAACAACGCAGGAAATGCATAAATACCTCCCCCTAAATTCACAGGATCTTCATTGCTGTCAGATGGCCATCTAGCCTCTGTTAAAAACCTTCAAAGAAAGAGAGCCCACCGCCTCCAGGTATTTCCCAACCTAGAGCTGGCAACCTACATCTGAGGTTTATCTAGTGCTATTCTGTGGTAACCTGCAGACTTAGTCATTATCCTAAGGTGTGCCTGGACTTGGGAGCAGGGTGAAAGGTGGGAGGGGGCACTTGCTTTTTTCCACTAGCACAGACCTCTGTATGTAAAGATACACCAGGGTTTTTGGTGGCGTAGTGTTATGTTGCCCTGCCCTGGAAAGCCCAGGCTAGCCTGATCTCATCAGATCTCATAATTACATAAGAAGAGCCCTGTTGGATCAGACAAAAGAATCCATCTAGTGCAGCATCCTGTCTCACACAATGATCAATCAGCTCCTCTGGACAGCCAACAACAGAGGCTGAGGCCCTTCCATAATGTTGCCTGCTGGCTCTGAGATTCAGTGACTCTGAATAAGAACATCAGAACATAAGAGAAGCCATGTTGGATCAGGCCAATGGCCCATCCAGTCCAACACTCTGTCACACAGTGGCCAAAAAAATTATACACACACACACGCATATATATATATATATATATATATATATATATATATATATATATATATATATATATATATATATATATATATATATATATATATATATATATATATATATATATATATATATACACACACACTGTGGCTAATAGCCACTGATGGACCTCTGCTCCATATTTTTATCTAACCCCCTCTTGAAACTGGCTATGCTTGTAGCTGCTACCACCTCCTATGGCAGTGAATTCCACATGTTAATCACCCTTTGGGTGAAGAAGTACTTCCTTTTATCCGTTTTAACCTGACTGCTCAGCAATTTCATCGAATGTCCACGAGTTCTTGTATTGTGAGAAAGGGAGAAAAGTACTTCTTTCTTTACTTTCTCCATCCCATGCATTATCTTGTAAACCTTTGTCATGTCACACCACAGTCGACGTTTCTCCAAGCTAAAGAGCCCCAAGCGTTTCAACCTTTCTTCATAGGGAAAGTGTTCCAACCCTTTAATCATTCTGGTTGCCCTTTTCTGGACTTTTTCCAATGCTATAATATCCTTTTTGAGGTGCAGTGACCAGAATTGCACACAGTATTCCAAATGGGACCGCACCATCGATTTATGCAGGAGCATTATGATACTGGCTGAGTCCTAATAATTCCCAGCATGGTGTTGGCCTTTTTTATTGCAATCGCACACTGTCTTGACATTTTCAATGAGTTATCTACCATGACCCCAAGATCTCTCTCTTGGACAGTCTCTGTGAGTTCACACCCCATCAATTTGTATTTGTAGCTGGGATTCTTGGCCCCAATGTGCATTACTTTGCACTTGGCCACACGGAACCTCATCTGCCACGTTCGTTTCAAACAATTTTTATTAGTAACATATGGTAATATATTCAATTTCTTACATCCTTAATAACTACTTTTTCCTCTATCCCATATATTACTTTCTACCTCCCCCTCCCCCCGTTACTTGACTCCCGCCGGTGTACTATACTTAAAACATTATTATTTAAGGTACCCTTAATAAGAACCAAAATTCATATCCTCCTCCCTCTTATACTTAGTCATTATCAAAAATTGTCCAATGCCCTTTTATTTTCCACTCCTTTTCTACCTATCTTCTAAACTTCTTCCATTCCATCTTGAATACTTCTAGATCATAGTCTCTTAAGGTTCTTATTAACTTGTCCATTTCACTCCATGTCATAACTTTTACAATCCAATCCCATTTCTCTGGTATTTTTTCTTGCTTCCACAACTGCGCATACAGTGTCCTAGCAGCTGAGAGCAAGTACCAGATTAAAGTTCTATCTTCTTTTGGAACCTCATCTGCCACGTTGACACCCAATCACCCAGCCTCAACAGATCCCTTTGGAGTGCCTCATAATCCTCTCTGGTTCTCACCACCCTGAACAATTTAGTGTCACCTGCAAACCTGGCCACTTCACTGTTCACTCCCAACTCCAAATCATTTATGAACAAGTTAAAGAGCATGGGACCCAGTACTGAGCCCTGCGGCACCCCACTGCTTACCGTCCTCCACTGCGGAGGCTCCCTTCAGTCACCATGGCTAGTAGCCATTGATTGATTTATCCTCCATGAATCTCTCTAATCCTCTTTTAAAGCTGTTTATTCCTCTAGCCATCACTCAGAAGCTGAGTAGGGTAAGCCCCGATTATTACTTGAATGAGAATCACAGAATCATAGAGTTGGAAAGGACCTCCAGGGTCATCTAGTCCAACTCGCACCAGTGAAGTCCAGGGTTGCTACACAGAGGCAGGTAATGGTAAACCACCTCTGTTCATCTCCTGCTGTGAAAATCCTACAGAATTGACATAAATTGGCTTTGACTTGACTGCACTTTCCATCACCACCAGAGTTATGTCAGCATCAATGGGGGGGTGTTTCCATGGGCTGGGTGTCAGGCATAGGTTCATTGAAGCTCACAAGTAAGCACACTTGGTATTTTGAAACAAAGTTGCATTTATTGGATACTTCAGAGTTACTTCAGCATGGCAGGTATTGGAACTGATTGGCATAAGAACATTGGCATAAGAACATAAGAGAAGCCATGTTGGATCAGGCCAACGGCCCATCCAGTCCAACACTCTGTGTCACACAGTGGCAAAAAAATTTATATATACACACACACTGTGGCTAATAGCCACTGATGGACCTGTGCTCCATATTTTTATCTAAACCCCTCTTGAAAGTGGCTATACTTGTGGCTGCCACCACCTCCTGTGGCAGTGAATTCCACATGTTAATCACCCTTTGGGTGAAGAAGGAATTCGGGGGCTAGCCTTACAGTGGCTCTCCTCCTTCCTCGAAAATCGGGGACAAAAGGTGGCAATTGGGGGGAAGCTGTCTCAGAGACACCCACTCTACTGTGGGGTGCCTCAGGGGGCAGTTCTCTCCCCGATATTGTTTAATATCTTTATGCGCCCCCTTGCCCAGATTGCACGGAGGTATGGGCTTGGCTGTCATCAGTACGCTGATGATACCCAGCTCTATCTATTGATGGAAGGCCGGACTGGCGATGTCCCTATAAATTTGGACCAGGCGTTACAAGCCGTGGCTGGCTGGCTCAGGCTGAGTGGGCTGAAGTTGAATCCAATGAAGACTGAGGTCCTTTGCGTGGGCCGGGACGGACCAGGAGGAGAGATCATTCTGCCGGCTTTTGACGGTGCGCCACTGATACCAGTGCGCAGGGTCAAGAGCTTGGGAGTGCTACTGGAATCCTCGCTATCAATGGAGGCTCAGATAGCTGCCACTGCTAGATCCGCCTTCTTCCATCTCAAGAGGGCGAGGCAGTTGGCTCCCTTCTTGGAACGCGATGACCTAGCAACTGTGATCCACGCAACGGTCACCTCAAGACTAGACTACTGCAATGCCCTCTACATGGGGCTGCCCTTGTGTCGAACACGGAGACTTCAGGTAGTGCAGAATGCGGCAGCCAGGCTGTTGGTGGGACTACCTAGATGGGAACACGTGCGGCCTGGGCTGCGGGATCTGCATTGGCTGCCAGTCATCTACCGTGTTCGCTATAAGGTGCTGGTTATCACCTTTAAAGCCCTATATGGCCGAGGACCTGCCTACTTTAGGGACCGCCTCTCCCCATATATTCCCCGGAGAGCGCTGAGATCTAGCTCCCAAAACCTCTTACAAATCCCTGGGCCAAGAGAGGCTAGACTGAAGACAACCAGGGAGAAAGCCTTTTCAGCAATGGCCCCTCGATGGTGGAACCAACTTCCAGAGATGGTACGAGCCCTGCGGGACTTGAATCAGTTCCGCAGGGCTTGCAAAACCTTTCTCTTTCAGCTCGCATTTAAGTCAGGACCAGACCAAATTGACTAAATTGTTTGTAGCCTTAACCATCTTATGCATAACTGTAACTGACAGTAATGATTGTATGACAGTATGTATAATTGTAATTGATAGTAGTTATAGCACCTGTTTTATCTATTTTAATTAATTTATGTAATTGAACTGTATTTTAAATCATTGTTTATTTTTTATTTTAACTAAATCATGGCACGCCATGTCTGTGAGCCGCCCTGAGCCCGCCTTTGGCGGGGGAGGGCGGGATATAAGAATAAAACTTACCTTACCTTACCTTACCTTACTTCCTTTTATCCGTTTTAACCTGTCTGCTCAGCAATTTCATCGAATGCCCATGAGTTCTTGTATTGTGAGAAAGGGAGAAAAGTACTTCTTTCTCTACTTTCTCCATCCCATGCATTATCTTGTAAACCGCTATCATGTCACCCCGCAGTCGATGTTTCTCCAAGCTAAAGAATCCCAAGCGTTTCAACCTTTCTTCATAGGGAAAGTGCTCCAGCCCTTTAATCATTCTATTTGCCCTTTTCTGGACTTTCTCCAGAAAGACATTTCTGACATTTCTGGCATTTAACCTTCTACATCAAAGCAATCGTTTCTACCCCTTAATTCCCAAAACTAAAGGTTGCTTTGCATGTGAGACTTTTCCCAACACTTCCCCCCCTTATCTCTTCAGTTGGTGGTTACATTTCCCGGAGGCAATGTCCTTGGGGCCTCCGGAGAGGAGGTGAGAATCTGGCACATACTGTCTACTTCAAAGAGACCTTGGCAACCTTTGATATTCCTGGGAAGTTGTTCTCTACTCTTCCCCCCTCCCTCCTTGCTACCCCGGCTTCTATGTTAGTAGGCATTTCTATGCAGTAGTGAATATGATTAGTAACAGCTTTTATTAATATCATAGATGAACAGAGCCTGACATACTGCCCCCCCTAAGCTCTTGCTCAGGGTTTGTCTGGGTGCAGTAGATAAAATTGCTTAAGCAGTTGCGGAGCATTTAGATCGGAGGCTTTAACCCATTCATTGCAGCTGGGCGGGAAGTAGCGCCAGCGCACTAAATAGTAAAGCACCCCCCTCTGGATTTTAGAGTCCAGGATCTCCTTGACTTTGTGGTGCTTCTGCCCCTTCACCAAGATGGGCTTGGGCTCCAGCCCATGAGGTTGCCACCTCGACCCACCCGGATCTCGACGCAAAAGGCTGCAATGGAAAACAGGGTGCACTTTACTAAACAGTTTGGGCAAGTCCAGTTCTACATTCACTTGGTTGATCACTCTCTTTATTTTAAAGGGTCCCAGGAACTTGTAAGCTTGTTTCCTAGACGCTTGTGGTAACGGTAAGTTCTTAGTTGAAAGGAACACAGTCTCCCCCACTTTGAAATCCCAACTGGAGCTGTGCTTTTCGTCAAACTGTGCTTTGTAATCCTTCTTGGCCAGTTCCAGGTTTTCCTGGATCACTTTCCAGGTTTTCTCCAGGCGGCCCCACCACTGCTGACAGTCTGTGGGCTTGGAGTCACCCGCCTCTCCTGGTAGCGAAGGGAATGGCTTCCCCTCATAGCCATTAACCGCTTGGAATGGAGTCATTTTGGTGGAGCTGTGAAGGCTATTGTTATATCCATACTCGGCAAATGGTAGCAGCTCCACCCAATTGGATTGTTGGAAGTTTATGTAGCACCTTAAGTACTGTTCTAGAAGCCCATTCACTCGCTCACTTTGCCCGTCAGTTTGAGGGTGGTAGGCTGAGCTTAGTCCTTGCTCCATTCCCTCCAGTTTGCAAAACTCCTGCCAGAAGTTAGCAATGAACTGCGGCTCACGGTCGCTAATGACCTTATCAGGGAATGAGTGGACCTGGACCACATGCAGGAAGAATAAGTATGCTAGTTCTTTAGCCGTGGGCAGTTTGCGGCACAGGACGAAGTGAGCTTGCTTAGAGAAGGTGTCCACTAGGACAAGGATCACCATCTGCCCTTGGGAGGGGGGCAACTCTACAATAAAGTCCATTGACACCACTGACCAGGGCCTCTCTGCCGTGGGGAGGGGCTGCAGTTGCCCAGGCACTTTGCCCCCCTTTCTTTTGGTCATGAGGCAGGTTGGGCAGGTCTGCACAAAATCGGAAATGTCCTTTTTCATTTGGGGCCACCAAAACTCCCGGTTCACTAGGTGGAGGGTTTTTACGTAACCAAAGTGACCGGAGAGCTTGTTAGTGTGGCAGTGTTGTAAAACCTCCAGCCGCAAGCTCTTGGGGACGTACAGTTTCCCTTTGTAGTACCAGAACCCCCCCTCGCCCTTCAGCAGTCTGTCTGGGTGTCCCTCTCCCTCCTTCTTGCTTTCCACTGTCAGCCTATTTCCCCCCCAAGCGTCCGGTTCCTTGGGTTTTGCTTTTGACTGGGTTTGCACCACCCCAGCCACCGCTTCCGGGGGCATCAGAAAGTCTATTACTTCTTCTCGCTGGCTTTCATGCTGCGGAAGCCTCGAGAGGGCGTCAGCTAGAAAATTCTTTGCTCCGGGGATGTGCCGTAGGGTGAAGTCAAACTTGGCGAAGAAGCCCGCCCACCTGATCTGCTTTCCCATTAGTTTATGGCGCCCCGTGAGTGCTTCCAAATTTTTGTGGTCTGTCCAAATCTCAATAGGCACTCGCGCCCCCTCCAACCAAGACCTTCAAGTCTTTAACGCAAAAGTCACTGCGAACGCTTCCTTATCCCACACCGACCAGTTGCGTTGCTCTTGCGAAAATTTTTTAGAGATGTAGGCGCATGGCTGTAGTTGATCCTCCTCGTCTTTCTGCATTAGTATGGCTCCTTACGGCCACGTCGGAAGCGTCACATTGAACCACGAAGGGCTTAAGTTCGTCAGGGTGCACTAGCACCGGCTCGCTCATGAACAGTCTCTTAAGGGTGTCGAACGCCTTCTGGCATTCCTGGGTCCAGGCTAGTTTGGCACCCAGTTTCTTAGCATCCAGCCCCTTCCCCTTCGTCTTTAGGAGGTCGGTGAGGGGCAGGGCCACCTTGGCGAACCCCTGAATGAACGACCTATAGAAATTTGCGAACCCAAGAAATTATTGTAGCTGTCTACGTGTCCTCGGGGGTTCCCAGTCTAGCACGGCTTGTATTTTAGCCGGGTCCATGGCTAAGCCTTTTCCGGACACTCTGAACCCTAGGTAATCCAGTTCCTCTTTATGGAACTCGCACTTAGACAGCTTAGCATACAGCTTATTCTGATACAGGGTGGTCAGGACCTTCCTCACCAGCTTTACATGTGAGGGGAGGTCCTTAGAGTAAATAATGATGTCATCCAGGTACACCACCACCCCCTTGTACAAGTATTCCCTCAGCACATCATTGATAAAGTTCATAAACACCCCCAGGGCCCCTTGTAGTCCGAACGGCATTACTAGGTACTCGAACTGGCCCATTGGGGTATTGAAAGCCGTCTTCCACTTGTCCCCCTCCTTGATTCTTACTCGGAAGTAGGCGTCTCGTAAGTCCAGCTTGGTAAAGATGGACCCTTCTGAGATGGTGCTTAACAAGTCCTTGATTAGGGGGATTGGGTAGGCGTTGGACATGGAAATCCCGTTTATCCCACGAAAGTCAGTACAAAGTCTAAGGCTCCTGTTCTTCTTCTTTCTGAAGAGGACCGGGGTGGCGTGAGGCGCCGTGGCGGGGCAGATGAAGCCCCGCTTAAGGTTCTTCTCCAGGAACTTCCTTAGCTCCGCTTTCTCCGCCCACCCCATGGAGTACAGTTTCGCTTTAGGGAGGGATTGGCCCGGGATTAATTCGATGGCACAATCCGTGTCTCGGTGGGGGGGTAGTTCATCAGCCTCAGCCTTGCTAAACGCCCCCGGTAGGTCCTGGTACTCACGAGGGATGCTTTGTACTTCCTCGACCGACACGCACAGCCTCTTGTTCTTCGGTGGGGCTTTGGGGCCCCATTGCTCCCACCAGAGATGAGACTTGCAGCACCTGTCGGTGAAGTCTATAGTCTGCTCCCCCCACTGGATGTCCAGTTGGTGCCGTGCTAGCCACCACACTTCGAGCACTAGGTCGAAGGAAGAGGAGGGGGCGATCACGAAAATCTCCAAGTCCCAGTGATCGTCAATCCCCACCGGGATCCTCTGGGTCTCCTCCACACAGGGCTTGCCCTTCATCACTGTCCCGTCCATTTGCTCGAATTGGATCGGGTGGGGGAGGAGTTCTTGGGGCAGCTCTAGCATCTCTACCAGTTGGGGGGTGATGATTTCCCTCATACACCCTGAATCTATAAGGGCTCTGGCATGCACGAACTTCTTCAACTTCACATTCAATAAAGTCAATGGGACAAACAAAAGGGAGCCAGATATGCTGACCCTCAGTGGTGCCGTGACTTCAACAACCTGCCGCCCGGCACCCATCAGTGCAGGTCGCTCCCGTTTCCCGCCGACTCGGTCTCCCAGATGTCTTCTCCCAGATATTCCAACATTATAGAATCATCATCTAGCACCATAGATAGGGTGGTGTTGCTCTGGCTCTGCTCTTTAGGCCTGGTCGGCTTCTTAGTTCCCGCCGGTCCCGACTTGGGGGTTCCGGGGGGCCCGCGGAGAGGGGGCTCAGGGCAGTTGGCTGCCAGGTGGCCCGGGTTCCCACACCGGTAACACTTGCGGGTCGAGGGGGGGTTGCCGCCCCCCCACCCCCCGGGGCTTTCTTGGGCTCAGGCTTCATGCTTGGTCTGGACTCTCGTGTGGCCTTGCCCCCCTGTTGCTGCTATCACTGGAGGGCCACCATCTTCATGTTGGTCTTGACCTCGCCCACCAGTTGTATCCACCTCAGCGTGGTGGGTCTTGCTTGCCCCAGGGCCCGATCTAGCAGGTTGGCATTCAGGCCCTTTCAGTATGCCGTTATTTTCATCATCTCACTCCATCCCCAGATTTTCACGCAGTGGGTCCAGAACTCGGCAGTGTAGTCCCAGATGGACATCGTTCCCTGCTGCAGGCTCTGGAGCACGGCGATGGCCCTCATCTCCTGTAGGGGGTCTTCGTACTGCGACAGTAGTGCTTGGAGGAAGCCCCCCACAGTGTCTAGTTCGGGCCCCCTGTTCTCGTACAGGCTCGCGTACCATCTCTGGGCGGCTCCTTTCATCTTCGACCCCAAGTAGTCCACTCGGCTGAACTCGTAGGGGAAAGTATCCCCCCAATAGCGCATGTAGCTAGTTGCCTGGATTATGAAATACTCCACTCCCTCAGGGTTCCCATCGAATGTGGCGTCCAGCTCGCGGGACTTTGCTCGCCTCCCCGCCCCGGCCGCGGCTGCCGGCGTGGCTGGGGCAGCTGGTGCGGCTGGGGCAGCCGGCGCCGCAGGAGCAGCCGAAGGGGCTGCTGGCAGCGGTCTGGTCAGTCTCCCGATACCCTCGGTCAGGGTTCGATCGATCTGCTTCTGGACCTCCTGTAATACAACAATACAAACTATTGTGCACAAACAAACACTCTTAACTGGTGTATATAAAGTTCTATTATAATGAAATGAACAGCCTACAACAGTGGGCATACATTCATACAGTATAAATAGAAAACAACAGTCTCAAAACAATATACCAAGGAGGACCCCACACAGTCACTGAGTTTTCCAAAATGAGTACACAGACTCAAAAATAATGTTCCACAGGAGTCCCTCCGTTGTTTGTTAATTTCTGAAGGACAAATTCTAGCCTTCACGCAAACCCCGGATTTGATTGCGTTCCGCTGCTCCTGCAGCTTCCTTGTAAGTCAACTGAAAACTCCAGCCAAGTTCTTTCTCAAACGCCCATTTTGATATCTTAATTTGCGGCAGGACTCATTTTGGAAAACTCAGTGACTGTGTGGGGTCCTCCTTGGTATATTGTTTTGAGACTGTTGTTTTCTATTTATACTGTATGAATGTATGCCCACTGTTGTAGGCTGTTCATTTCATTATAATAGAACTTTATATACACCAGTTAAGAGTGTTTGTTTGTGCACAATAGTTTGTATTGTTGTATTTTTGGATTTCATATATTGTGCTGCCACTGTTCTTTTGCATTGTTTTCTGGACCTCCTGTAGCATCAGGGTCATATTCTCCTTCATCTCCCGTCTCAGGTCTCAGGCTAGGGCAGACATCTCTCCCCGCAACGTCTCCAGGGGCTCCAGGCCCCGGGGGGGTGTCCCTCGTCCTCGTCTTCCGACTCCGATCCCTGCTGTCGGTCTTCTGGAGTGGGGGATCGCTCCCCCTGGTACGTGCCCGTACGTGAGCCGCCACCACTCCCCAGGTTCCCTTTCAGTCTGGGTCGGTTGAGGATGGACTTGTGCCAGATCGTGGCCTCGTCCATCAGGGTGGTTGAGGTGCGGGGGAACCACGCTTTCGGAGTGATAAAGAGCTCTTGTATGTGCCGCGTTCCCCCTAGTTTGACCGCCCTCCTCTCAGTGATGTGCCGCACCGGGGATCCCGGGATGTCGATCGGTTCTGAAGGTTCTCGGTTGCCGGGTGACTTTTCAGCCATCCGCCACAAAGTTACCCGCGCTGATAAACCTTTTGCGGGATCAGTTCCAAAATGTCAGGCGTAGGTTCATTGAAGCTCACAAGTAAGCAGACTTGGTATTTTGAAACAAAGTTGCATTTATTGGATACTTCAGAGTTACTTCAGCATGGCAGTTATTGGAACTGATGGAGATCAGCTCGAACTATTGGCATTTAACCTTCTGCATCAAAGCAATCATTTCTACCCCTTAATTTCCAAAACAAAAGGTTTCTTTGCATGTGAGACTTTTCCCAACGCTCCCCCCCCCATCTCTTCAGTTGGTGGTTACATTTCCTGGAGGCAATGTCCTTGGGGCCTCCGGAGAGGAGGTGAGAATCCGGCACATACTGTCTACTTCAAAGAGACCTTGACAACCTTTGATAATTCCTGGGAAGTTGTTCTCTACTCTTCCTCCCTCCCTCCCTCCTTGCTACCCCGGCTTCTATGTTAGTAGACATTTCTATGCAGTAGTGAATATGATTAGTAACAGCTTTTATTAATATCATAGATGAACAGAGCCTGACACTGGGGAGGGGGTTAAGAAGATCACTAAGTCATGCTTCACCTGATGCTACCTAATTTTAGCAGTGGATTACACCACCACTGTGCTGGCCAGCCTGATGCCCAGAGAGCAGAACCCCCACCCCCCACCCCAAACATACTACAGATGTACTGCTTCTGAGACTTGGCATGCGTATGTAGTAGTAAAGTCAACATTAGGGATGTGCAAAAAAAAAAAAAATTCAGTTTTACACGGATTCGGAAGTATACCGGGGGGTGGGGATTCGGAATCCCCGTATACTCCTGAATACCGCATTCGGAATAGCCGCATATATGGTAGATGCGCGGCTATTACCGAATATACGGCCCTATTATACCCTATGGGCCATTGAAATCAATGGCAAATAGGGTATATTTGAAGCCGCATGGAGGGGAGGGGGTTTGAGGGAGAGCCCCCAAATTTGCAGGGGAGCTGCAGGGGACTCTCCCCTCCAACCCCCCCAAGTCCCAAAAAGATTGGGCCAGGGGGTCCCTGTCTTTGGGCTCCCCAAAAGGCCCATTGCCAACAATGATGGGGAAAGCCCAATTAGCCACTTCCTCACTGTAATTGTCGTGGGAAAAGTGGCTCTGGGGAGCAGGGGGTTTTGAGGAGAGCCCCCCAAACTGCTGTGCAGCTTCAGGGCACTGTCCCACACAAAACCCACAAGGCCAAAAAAAATTGGACCAGGGGGTCCAATTCCTGGGGCACTCAAAGCCAAACCTAACTTCACATCAGAGAATCTCTATAGGACCCAAATGCGCTACATCCCTCTATCTAACACAGATGCCAGCTCTCCAGCCCTGCCCCAAACAACACGGGGAGAGCTGGCCAACCAGAACAAGCCTGCTGGTTCTGGGTCTCTCACCCAGGTGCCAGCTTCCCTGCCACAGAACACACAATCTACAGATGCCAGCTCTCCAGCCCTGCCCCAAACAACATGGGGAGAGCTGGCCAACCACAACAAGCCTGCTGGTTCTGGGTCTCTCACCCAGGTGCCAGCTTCCCTGCCACAGAACACACAATCTACTCTATAAAAACAAGAAAGTGACCCAGCCCACACACACCCTTGCCAACCCCCACACCAACCAGAGGTAATTTTAAAAAAACCCAAAACAAAACCAGCAGAATCACAAAAGGCCAAGTGTTAAAAAAGTGGCCTTTTCACCAACAAGAAAGCTCAGGCCAAATCAGTCAACAACACCCCCCCCCCCTAAAACCAGAACCAGGAAAAGGGGGACAAAACTGGCCTTTTAAACAATGGAAATTAGGCCAAACAGCAACCCCCCCAAGAACCCGAAGAGAAGAGTTAACAGCAGCAGCACAACACAGCAGCAACAAATCAAACACTGAATACTTTTAAAACAGTAAAAAAATTAACTTTTAACAATACAGGAACTTTGCCAACCTCTCCCCCCCCCAAAAAAAAAACCCCTTCACCCTAACCCCAAGAAATCCAAGCCACCCAAATCAGGAGAAGAAAAAGGACACTGCACTTTTAAAAGTCCTCTCACTAAATTAAGATATGGGCAAATTGGCAAACCCCCCCCCACCTCAGGCCCCCTCCCCAAGCAGAAACCCCTAACCCCCTATCCCCAAATAAGCTACCCCACCACCACCACCACCCAAATCTGGATAAGTAAAGGGACTCTAAGTCTTAAAAAGTCCTTTTACCAACAATAAATAAAAACAAGAACCCCAATATTGTCTTACCTTGTCTTCTCTAGTCCAGGGAAGTGTGGTAAGGCTGAGTGAGAGAGCAGCAGGCAGCAGCTGAAGCCAAGGGCCAGCAGCAGCACAATCTCTCACACACAGCAGCAATGGAGTCCAGCCAGGAAGGAAGACTCCTTAAAAAGCCCTGCAAAGCATGCATTTGCAATGCATTTTGCAAATGCATGCTTTGGATTGGCTGCTGGGGCTCCTCTTCCCCCTCCCCCCCTGATCCCAGGGAGGCTATGGGAGAGGCGGGAAGAGGCCACTAAAGGCGGGAAAGTAGGCAAGCAGCTCCCCTGGGGCTGCAGAAGCTACTTTCCCGCCTTTTGCATTGACAGCCGTATACTTCCGAATAGCTATTCGGCAGTATATGGCGAGCCGTATTCGGCTGCCGCATAACAGACGGCAATGGGAATCGGCTACAGCCTATTCCGAATACAGCCGAATCAGTGTTGATTCGGCTGTATTTTCGGTTCGGCTGAACCAAATGCACATCCCTAATCACCATTACAGTAGAATTCCAGCAGCCCAAGTCTTATGTGAACAAAGAAATAGTCCAATGTGTGGAAAATGTCTAATCAATAAAGACTTAAAATAACCTAAGGCAGGGGGGGTCATGTGGCTTGGGGGCCGAATCAGGCCCTTGGAGTGTCCTATCAGGACCCCGAGCAACTGGCTGTCATCTGCTTCCTTCTTCCTCTCTCTTGCTTCTTTCTGCATCACAGCTTGCTTTGCAAGGCTTACTCAATTGTACAGGAGCTGCAGAGCAAAACCTCTATGTTCTCCATTGGCTGAGGCTCCTCCGTTGGGGAGGAAGGGGGAGAGGGATAGTTTGCTTTGCCAGGCTCTCTCAATCACACAGCAGAGTTACTGAGCCAAGTCTCTCTTCCTTCTATTGGCTGAGACTCCTCCCCCACCAGCCCCCTGGGGAAGGAAGGAAAGAGTCAGAGTTTCCTTTGCCCAGTTCCCTGGATCCCATTGGAAAAATACAAAAAAGCACCATTAAAACCAACAAGTGCTAACATTTTAAGCATGCTTTAAGTTTTTAAAAATATATATATTTAATTGTGTTTGTCTGTGTCCTTTATAAAATTTATATCTCTGCCTAATCCTAAATAGATACACACATGGCCCAGCCCAACATGACCAGACCCAACCCGACATGGCCCAGCCCAGCAGGGTCTCATTTATGTCAGATACAGCATTCATAACAAATGAGTTCGACACCCCTGGCCTAAGGCAAAGAAGGCTCCATCAATTAATCTCCCTTATTATAAACCATCAGCTCTTCTGGATGCAACCATCACATCAACCTGATCTCCCCACTCTGCCCCACCCCGAGGATCGCCTTATGAAACTGTCCACCCCTCATTTATAATCTTCCTGATCATTTGGCCTCCAAACTTTATAATTTCCCCACCTGGCAGTTAGTTCCAAATTGTACAATTAAATTCAAACTTTTATTCTATGGTTCAATCCCAGTCCAGAAAGGACGAGGAACAGGAATATAAAAGTAGCCCTGATTTCCCAGATATTTCACTAGCTGGATCCTACTGGGGGTCCAATTCTACGAGCCCCAAAAGAAGGTGACCCTGTCCTCTATTATTTCCAATGGAAGGCAGGCATTTAAAAGCGTGTGGTCCCTTTAAATGTGATGGCCAGAACTCCCTTCAGAGTTCAATTGTATTTGTCACAACCTTGCTCCCAGCTCCATCCCCAAAGTTCCCAGATATTTCCCAAGTTGTACCTGGCAACTCTAGTTTAGAACCAAACTCAATGATACTGCATCCCTGAGTCTGACACAAAGATTTTAGAGCTTTATATTCATCTTTTTCCTGACCGTTTTAGAGCTTTTTATTCACCTTTTCCAAATGCCTCAGGAGTCAGGGCCTGCTGGGGATTACAGCCCACAGAATGAAGGTCTCCTGTCTGCTCCCCCTGTGCCATTTTTGAAAGCTGAAACAGTCACTGCTTCATCTCTTGAAACTAGGGTGGGAGGGGAGAGGAGTCCTTCATCAGGCCGAGGTCCCCAGAAAAATTGGGCCTCTGGCATTTTCGGTAGTTAAAAATATAGCATGCTGCTTATGTTGTTTTAAGCATGTGATTGGTGTTTATGCTTCAATAGAGCCTTCTCATAGTGAGGCTAACCTCAGCATATATTGTTTTCATGTGTTTTGTATTAATAAGGCTAATAATAATTATTAACATGATTTTACAGTACAGGGCCATAGCCAGGATCTTAAAAGTCGAGGAGCTTTTTTACAAGTAGGGGGCACCCTTTGCCATACACTGTGGGGCTTGTCACTTCTCAGAAGCTTTCTGGAGTAGGGGCAAAAGCTGGAGGCTCTGAAAGTGGCCAACCCTAAATATTTGGAGTAAAGAAGAGACTGTACCTTGCATACAATTGGGGGGTTTCCTTCCACCTTCCTCTCCCCCACTGTAATGTACTGAGAACCGAGATGGTTTGAAGGCAACATTCTTTAATGGAAGCACATTACAAGGCTGGCACACGCAGGCCGGGGTCCCGCATATATACATTCCCCGGACGGCCCCCTTGGTTCGACCAGGCCAATCCTCGTCGGTTAAACTTCCCGCCACAGATGTTGGGGGGCGGGGCATCTGGCGAGCCACATCCGGGAACCCAAGGGTCGCCTACGGTAGCCGTCGCCATGCGGCCCGGCCGCTTATGTTCAATACATAACACTCCTCCCCCCTTAGCTCAGGACACATAATCCCTTAAGTATGCAGGGGCCATGTGCTCCCGGGTGGACCTCCTTAGGCTGGCCGGCAGAACGGGAGCGGTGGCCGCCGGCGGAACCGTGGCTAACGAGCCGGGTGGAACGGCGGGTTCCCCGCTGGGAGGAACCGTCGGCCTGTGGTTGTCTCTGACTGGCTGTTCAGCCGGTGCTCCTGCCGCCGCACTGCTCTCGCCCTGGTTGGGCACCGCTCCCTGCTCGGCCGGAGCGGACGGAGGATCGGGGCTGTCTCGCTGCGGACCTGCAGCAGCGGGCACCTCTCTGCTCTGCCCCTCGGTTGGTTCTTCTTGCACGGTGTGGCGCCATATCTGGTCGATATGCCTCCGCAAGAGGAGGCCACCCTCCGTGGACACATCGTAGTGGCGGGACCCGGTTACTCGAAGTATCCGCCCCACCACCCACTCGGGACCGCTTGCATAGTTCCTAGCATACACGGGGTCTCCCGGGAAGAACCCCCTAGCTGCACTCAGGGGAGCTTCATTTGTCGGTCGCCTGGTCGGGGTGCAGCCGATCTAATCTCGTTATGAGTTTCTGTCCCATTAACAGCTCGGCAGAGCTGACCCCCGTACCAATATAAAGAAGATCTGGCTCTGGAAGGGGCCTGCGAAATCTATGTGTAGCCTGGCCCTCGGCTTTCTGTGTGCTGAAACGGGGGCGCTGGGCAGTTCGGGCCGCGACTCCTGACATGCGGTGCACCTCCGGACCCATCCCTCTATTTCGTCGTCCATCCCTGGCCACCATACGTAGCTGCGTGCCAGGGCCTTCATCCGGACGATCCCCGGATGCGTTTCATGCAGGGCCTCCAGCACTTGTCTCCGCAGCGAGGGGGAGACCACCACCCTGCTCCCCCATAACAGACACCCCTTGTGGGCGGCTAGTTCTTCCTTCCTCATGGAGTATGCCTTGAACTCCTCCCCCAGTTTTCCCTCTGGCCAGCCCCTCATCACCCAGTCGAGGACCCGTGCGAGAGTTTTGTCTCGCCCTGTGGCTTTTGTGACCTCTGCTGCGTGTAGGGGCCGCTCTGGCAGCGTTTCTATTAGCATCACATGGTTGGCCGGGGCCGGATCGGGGTCTATGGAGGGGAGCGGTAGGAGACTGAGGGCATCTGCATGACCCATGGCCTTGCCCGGCCAGTGGACCAGGGCATAGGTGTAAGAATTAAGGAATTGGTTCCATTGCAAAACACGTTGTGATAGGATCTGTGGCGTTTGGTGATCCGGGGCCAGGAGGCCCAGGAGCGGCTTGTGGTCCGTGGCTAATGAGAACCGCCTCCCGTACAAATAGTCGTAGAACTTGCGCACCCCCGCCACAATTGCTAGGGCCTCTTTGTCTATTTGCGCATAGTTCTGCTTCACTGCAGTTAGGGTCCTGGAGTAGTAGGCTACCGGTACCTCCCTCCCGTCCGGGAGTTGGTGACCCAGGATGGCGCCCACCCCATACAGCGACGCGTCGCATGCTAGGATCACCGGTAGGCTCTCATCGAAATGGTGGAGCACATCGTTCGATACGAGTAGGTCCTTTACCGCTTGGAATGCCGCTGCCTGCTTCTGTCCCCAAACCCAGGGGGCATTCTTATCCAAGAGTCTGTGGAGGGGTTCTGCAATGGCGGCCTTGAGGGGCACGAACGAATAGTAAAAATTTAATAACCCCAAGAAACTCTGGAGATCCGCCTTGCTTTTTGGGGTTGGGGCTTCCACAATAGCTGTGGTTTTGTTGGGCGTCGGGTGGATTCCTGCTGCATCCACCACAAACCCCAAGAACTCTACCCTGGGCACCCCCAGGAAGCACTTTTCCCGCTTTACTTTCAGCCCGGCCTCTTGGAAACAGCGGAGCACTTCACGCAGCCGGTTGCAGAATTCCTCCGTGTCCGGGGCAGCGATCAAAACATCGTCGAAAAACGGCTGTACCCCGGGGATCCCTTTGAGGAGAGAATCCATCAGACTCTGGAAAACTCCCAGGGCCACGCTCACCCCAAACTGCAACCTCCGCACCTTAAACGCCCCCCTGTGGGTGACTATGGTCTGTGCTTCTGCCGTGGCGGCGTCCACGGGCAGCTGCTGGTACACCTGGGCCAAGTCCAGTTTCCCAAAAACCTTGGACCCCGCCAGCACAGCCAAAACGTGGCTGATGACCGGGACCGGGTAGGGGTTATCCTGATGTGCCTTGTTAATAGTGCACTTATAATCTGCGCATATGCACACATCCCCGTTCGGCTTAACCAGGGTCACAATCGGAGTCTCCCATGCAGCATGGGAAATGGGTTCCAGCACCCCCTGGGCCGTGAGGCGATCTAGCTCCACCTCGATCTTAGGCTTTAGTGCAAACGGAACCTGCCTGGCCTTTAGCCTTACCAGCCGCACTTGGGGGTCGAGGGATAGGGATATGGGGGCCACCTTATAACACCCCAGGGCCCCATCAAACACCTCTGGGAACTCTTTACACATGTCGTCGAATCCCCGTGTACCCAGTTGCTGCACCCCCACTATTTTTATCCCCAGCGGCTGGAACCAGGCTAGCCCCAAAAGTGTGGTGAGCTGCCATTTGACCACCAGTATTTCAAGGTTGCCCCTGAACCCCTTGTACTCCACCCCCACCGTTGCCCAACCCAGGACTTGCACAGGGTTCTTTTGGAAGTCCCGGAGCACGAAACTGGCCGGACGCAGTCTGGGCTGGCCCCACGAGCACAGCCTCCTCAAGGATTCCTCCGATATTATGGAGATGGAGGAACCCGAGTCCAGTTCCATCAGACAGGGCTTGCCCTCTATCTTGACTGAGACCTTGACCTTTCGGGGGGTCTCGTCGGGCAAGTTCATTACCTGTACGCTGGTAGATGCTGTTGCGTAGTCTCCGGTCGATTCCTGGTTGGTCGCCTGGCGGTGGCGGGTTACTTTGTTTGTTTGTTTTTTTAACATTTGGAATGCTTTATTGAGTTAAGAAGTGCGATACAGATATAACAAACGAAAACCATGAGTATGCATCAAATATCAAAACATGACACCATGAAACATTACAGAGTGCAATTACGAAAGTAATTGACAGGACATCAATATAGTGTGGTATGAGGCATTAGGGATTCTATTATCAGCATAAATTTTATCAATGAAGGGTCGCCATTTTTCTATAAAATTCGAGGAAGCAGTTTGTTGGGAACGATGAGGGCCTAAGTCATAAGTGAGCTTATCAAGTGCAAAATAATCCCACAATTTTAACCACCAAGTTTGTCGTGAGGGGGGAGAGTGTTGTTTCCAAACTAGAGCTATTGCAAATTTAGCAGCCAGAAACATGAGCGAGATCAATTCCTCTGCAGATTCGGGGATATTTGAGTTATCTAGAAGATTTAAAAGGGCAAATTCGGGCGTAAATGGAGGAGAGTATGATGTGAGTTCTTGTACTTCTTGATAGATTTGTCTCCAAAAGCTATTTATGATTGGGCAATGCCACCAGGAGTGGAGAAAAGTACCCCTCTGTCCACAGTTCTTGAAACAGAGGGGTGAGATGGAAGACGAGTGCGCTAGCTGCACTGGGGTCCGGTACCATCGTGTGAGGACTTTAAGGGCTTGAAGTTGGACATTCATTGCTTTCGTTTTATATATGGAAGAACCCCAGATGGCTCGCCATTGCTCCTCAGTTAGTTCTATCTGCAAATCTCGAGCCCAGGCACCTTGATAGGAGTGCGGCTTTGCATTAAGGGGGCTGAGTAGCAATTGATATATTTTTGATATCAGTCCTTTGATCGGGATTGAATCACCGAATAGGATCTTTTCAAAGCCAGCAAGGTGGACGCGCAGAGGGGGACTGAAGGAATGTGTATCTAATAAACGTTTAAGTTGAAGGTATTCGAACCAGGGTAGTCGGAGGTCAGAGTTAGCCTCCAGAGTCACTTTATCTTTCAGTACCCCCTTAAGAAGAACATCAGCAAATCGGGTCAGTCCTAGACATTTCCATTGCATAAACGAGTCTTTACTCAGCGCCGGAGCGAACCAGGGCTGTCTAACAAAAGTGGTTAAGGAGGAGGTCGGGGGAGCTAACTTATTACGGTGTTTACGCCAAACCTGCAACATGGAGGCCAAAAAAGGGTTCGGAAAAGAAGTTTTGACGCGCTTAGACACACACCAGAGTTCCTCCTGGAAAGAGGGGGCCCTGAGATAAAAATCCTCGATCGACTTCCAGTCCGCCACGTAGGAGGACCTATAATATTTCACCAAATTAGTGAGGATAATAGCATCATGGTAGTTTGAAATATCTGGGACAGCTAATCCACCCAGCGAAATAGGCTCCCTACTTGAGGCAAAGTTGAGCCTTGGCTTCCGATGCTGCCACACAAATTCATTTATTTGGGATTGCCATTTATGCAGCAGAGAGGCTGGAACACACAGAGGGACCGCTCGTAAATAGAACACAATCTTAGGTAGAATTAATGATTTAATTAGATAGATGCGCTCCAAAAGGGTGAAAAAAATTTTCCCCGAGTGGGATAGGAGAGAATTGATAGATTTGGAAATTTCTGTCTGGTTAATGGTTGGGAGAGTAGTGAAGTCTAACGGGATGTGAACACCAAGGTGTTTCCAAGATTTTCTAACCCATTTGTATCGGTAGTGCTTGCTGATAAAAGAAATAGAGGTAGAAGATAGGGTAATGGAGTGCAAGAGAGATTTATCAAAGTTTATGGTGGAGGCCTGAGGCAATAGCGAAGTCCGAAAGATGAGAGTGAGTTACTGGAAGTGACGAGGAAGGGTTGGTAAGATACAAGGTTATATCATCTGCGAAGAGACTAACTTTAAAAGCTTCGGTCCCCATGAGAATACCATGGATGCGAACATCGTTCCTGATTTTGATGGCCAATGGCTCAATTGCAAGAGCGAATAGTAGCGGCGAGAGAGGGCAGCCTTGCCGTGTGCCTCTAGACAGACTGAAAATAGCTGAGTTTAAGTTGTTAATCCGAAGTAGTGCTGAAGGAGAGAGATAGAGGGAGTCAATAAGAGTACGAAATTTGGGACCAAAATTCATTCTTTCTAGTAAGGAGTGCAGGTAGAGAGGTTCGACCGAGTCAAAGGCCTTCTCTATGTCTATAGATAGGATGCAGGCATCCTGAACAGCTTTGGTTTTGCAATGATGAATCAAATTCAGTGTTTTTTGGGTGACATCAGTTAAGTCACGACCAGGGATGAAACCCGACTGATCAGAGGCAATATAATTTGCCATAAAACTATTCAGTCGCCTTGTTAAGATGCTAGTAAAAAGTTTGTAGTCGGTGTTTAAAAGAGATATCGGTCGGTAAGACTTGGGGTCTAATTCATCTCTCTCTTTTTTGTGTAAAACAATAATTTTGGCAAGACTCCAAGACTGAGGGACTGAGCCAGAATCGAGACTATAGTTAAAAAGAGATAGTAAGTAGGAAGATAATGTAGAACTATAAGCTTTATAAAATTCAGAAGTGAAGCCATCCAGACCCGGCGATTTGTTCCAGCTCATCAATGGGGCGGTCAAGACACTTTCTGTGGGCTTCTAGCAAAGTGGGGAGTGTAGTAACGGATTGAAAAAACTCAGAGATCGCTTCAGGTGGTGGGTTCTTGGATTGGTATAGAGAAGAGTAGAATTGACTAAAAATATCTAAAATAGACTTTGAAGAGGTGCATACAACGCCTTCGCGATTTCTGAGACCCTTCACATTCAGGTTGGTGGCTTGCTGTTTGGCTTTCCACGCTAGAAGCCTATGAAATTTTGGGCCCCGATAACAAAAGGCTTGTTTGGTAAATAGCAGATTACGTTTGATTTTTTGAGTATCCAGGGCCTCTAACTTTTTCCTTTCCTCTTGCAACTGCTGAAATGTTTTTTTGTTGCAAGTGCATTTATATTGGAGTTCAAGATCTTTGATTTTCGCAGTCAAGAGGTTAATAAGATGTTGTTTTTTCTTTTTTTGGGTGGCAGCCAATGCAATAATTTTGCCTCTTAGGAAGGCTTTGCACGCATCCCAGACCGTTTGGGAAGGGATGTCGTCAGAAAGATTGTGGCTAAAAAATTCCTTAATTTCCTGTTCGATTAGGTTGAAAAGTCCTTTATCTAATAATAAATAATTGTCAAGTCTCCAGGAAAAGCTACGGTCATATTGTACAGTTTTCTTAATAGAGCAGATAACTGGCGCGTGATCAGACCAGAGTTTTGGTTCAATTGAGGCATCTACAAGAGCATTACAAAGAGAATCAGAAATAAAGATATAATCAATGCGCGTGTGAGTTTGATGCTGCGAAGAGAAGTAGGTAAAGTCCCGCTCATTTTGATGGAGAAACCTCCAGGAGTCTGTAAGCCCCATTTCTGACATTATTTTATGCAAGCCTGAGGGGGAAAAGCCTCGTCTGGGGCGGGGAGTGGAGAGGCGAATGTTCCGATTTTCTGTCTAGCCGAGTGTCCATAAGGAAATTAAAGTCAGCTTCGATAATTAAAGGGCCTTCCTGAAAAGCTTTTAATTTATTCATAATCTCTCGGATAAATTCTAGTTGTCCCGAATTAGGTGCATAAATGGCAGCTAGGGTTGTGATTTTGTCATTGAGTCTACCCTTAATAAAAAGAAATCTACCACGTTCATCTATCTCAGAGGCCAAGCAAGAAAATTGAACTGAACGTGAGAGTAAAATGGCAACCCCCCTGGCATGAGAGGAACCAGAGGCTGTGAAAGACACAGGAAAATGGGCAGAGCGAAATAGGGGATTAATGTCATTTCATAAGTGTGTCTCTTGTAGAAAGATAATGTCTAGAGCACATTTCTTCAACCCTGAGAGGATGCGTCTAGATTTGATTTTGCTATTAAGCCCTCGACAGTTCAGCGAAAAGATTTTTAGGTCCGGGGCCATTTAGGTCAAAATATATGGATTATAAATTAGGTCTCCCGTCGGGGACAAAGAACGGAGACGATAGACAATTACAATGTAAGATCCATAGCAGGGAAATGCAGTATGAGACCTCATGACTATGAAAAAGGATGGTTTGTATGTGAGTGAATGTAGGACAATGTCCCAATCTATGATTACTGCGGGAATATAATGGGATATTGGAAAGGTACTAATTGCTATAACAGGGCGAAATAGAAATATTAGTTTAAGCCAACTTGGCGGGCCTTTGAGAAAGAAAAATGACGAGCACAGGAGAAAAAGGGCCACTGATCCAAAAAGCAAGCCCATAAAACATGAAGGTATATACATTTTGTTCCTAGGACAAATGAACTGCATCAGTGTCAAGTCAAACAAACAAGAACTAGAAAAAAGGCAAAGAAACCTATACAGAACTAATAGACAATCATGTGATATCCCTAGTTGAACAGCAGATGGCGTACTAGAGTAGCAACATAAGTGGTAACCTGCATATCTAACACTATAATACAAGTAACAGCAATAAGTGTACCGCATCCCCACCCCCCCTCCCCCCTTCCCCTTTCTCCGTCCCCTCTGTATATAAATGATGGTCAAAGATAGATTGGAAAGATGTCTGCAGGGGGACAGAACTCCCATCAGATACATTAAATAACAGAACCAGTAACCAGCACATGGGGAAAACCCATGGGTCCCAGGAAACCACCCGAGACCGGGGACCTTGTACCCTTCCACTACACATTCCCCTCATTCTTGAGAGCTGGAGAGCCAAGCCCCATAAGAACATAAGAACATAAGAACATAAGAGAAGCCATGTTGGATCAGGCCAACGGCCCATCAAGTCCAACACTCTGTGTCACACAGTGGCAAAAAATGTTATATACACACATACACTGTGGCTAATAGCCACTGATGGACCTGTGCTCCATATTTTTATCTAAACCCCTCTTGAAGGTGGCTATACTTGTGGCCGCCACCACCTCCTGTGGCAGTGAATTCCACATGTTAATCACCCTTTGGGTGAAGAAGTACTTCCTTTTATCCGTCTTAACCTGTCTGCTCAGCAATTTCATCGAATGCCCACGAGTTCTTGTATTGTGAGAAAGGGAGAAAAGTACTTCTTTCTCTACTTTCTCCATCCCATGCATTATCTTGTAAACCTCTATCATGTCACCCCGCAGTCGACGTTTCTCCAAGCTAAAGAGTCCCAAGCGTTTCAACCTTTCTTCATAGGGAAAGTGCTCCAGCCCTTTAATCATTCTAGTTGCCCTTCTCTGCACCTTCTCTAAAGCTATAATATCCTTTTTGAGGTGCGGCGACCAGAACTGCACACAGTACTCCAAATGAGACCGCACCATCGATTTATACAGGGGCATTATGATACTGGCTGATTTGTTTTCAATTCCCTTCCTAATAATTCCCAGCATGGCATTGGCCTTTTTTTATTGCAAACGCACACTGTCTTGACACTCTACCCACTCTACCCTCACCCCCCCCACCCTCCCTCAGATGTTAATTAACATATAAGACAAAGCTTTAAAGTAAGATAACGCAGGTTTATGATGAGTTTACTGATTGCAGTGACTGTATAGAGTCCGGAGCCTGGGCTGGTTCCTGCGAACGGGCTGAGATTTTATGATCCTTTTTTTTTTTTTTTTTTTGAATTTCAAAAGTTATTTATTAAATCTGAGATGTGGTTCACAAATATAAATACAAGACAAAGGTAATTCTTAATAAAGCAATATCTGTGTCCCATAGTACAAACAACAATCACCCAGGTGGAGGTGAGTGTGAATTAAATTCCATACTTAAAAGAACCTGTATATATGACAAGCCGAGAAAATCCGAACCTAAAATGTGAAACAGAAAGAGCAAACAAACAAAAAAAAGGAATAACAAACATCTTGCCTTGCCTTCTCCATTATAACATAACATTGTGTCAATAATATAGGGTACCATGTTTACATTTATTTCTTATGATTTTTTTTCTCGAGCCAATTATAAAATTTCTCCCATTTTCTGCTAGCTTCCTCTTTAGACTCTCCTCTTAGTAGCCTAGAGAGTATATCCATTTCGGCAGCTTGAAGAATTTTATCAATCACCTCATTTATGTCCGGGCAGTTCTTTTGTCGCCAGAATTTGGCAAACACTAATCTCGCCGCTGTGATCATATAAACCGTTATATATTCATCCTCTGTAGACACTTCTTTTTTCACTAAAGAAAGAAGCATCATCTCGGGTTTGAATTGTATATTCGTACCCAATATTTCCTTTAACATATCGTAAATCATTATCCAATATTTTTTAGTAATTTTGCAACTCCACCACATATGAAAAAACGAGCCTGTAACTGTTTCACACTTCCAACAGTTAGCTGAGCTAGATTTGTTAATTTTGGAGATCTGTAATGGTGTGATATGCCATCTATGGAACATTTTGAAAAAGTTTTCACGAAAATTTACTGGTTTCATAATCTTATAATTCATCTTACAAAGAGTAAGCCATTGTTCTAGACTAATATTACTTTGAAAATTCTTTGACCATCTAATCATTGTCTCTTTTACAACTTCGTCCTCCAATTTTATTTGAATCAGATAGTTATATACCAACTTAATTACTTTAGTTTCCTTTGTTAATAATAATTTATCGAAATCAAAGTTACTTTTTGTAAAGCCTGTCAGCTTATCCTTGTTATACTTTGCTACTATCTGGTTCATTGTCCACCAATCAATCTTTATTCCCAACAATTCAAGTTCCGTCTTATTTTTCAAGTTATTCTTTTCGTCTAAAAGATCTGATACCTAATCTTCTTAGCGGGATTCCAAAGGGGAGGCTGAATGGATGCTTCCTCCGGAGACAACCACCTAGGAGTCTTAGTATATATTAGTTTTTTAAGCTTTAACCAAACATCCAAAATAGCTTTGCGAATTAAATGGTTTTTAAAATATCTTTGAACCTTGGTAATATACCAAAGGTTTGCGTGCCATCCTGCTTGCAGATCAAAGCCCTCTAAAGCTAACACGCGCGTATTCTCTAAGGTTATCCACTCCTTCAGCCATAATGTCATACAGGCAAGGTAGTACGTTTCCCAATCAGGAAGGGCAAGTCCCCCGTTTTCCCTATAATCCTTTAAAATTTTCCACTTAACCCTAGGCCTCTTGTTTTGCCAAATAAAAGATTTGGTCAACTGATCTATTTTTACAAAAAAAACTTTTCTAACAACGAAACTAATCGTTTGGAATAAAAACATAACTTTGGGGAGGATGTTCATTTTTATCAGGGCAACCCTTCCCATGAAAGATAAGTTTAAATTACTCCAGTTTTTCAAAGAAAGTTCTATCTCTTTTAACAATGGTACAAAATTATTATCGTACAGATTGCTGCACTTATTTGTTATGTTTATCCCAAGATATTTGACTTTTTTTCCACAGCTAAACCCCGTTCTCCTTTCAAGTTCTTGAACTTCCTGAGTAGTCATATTTTTCGTAAGCATTTTGGATTTCTGCTTATTCACTTTTAATCCTGCGACAAGACCATATTCTTCTAGTTCTTTTAAAATCTCCTCTACTGACTCCATGGAATTTTTAGATATCATAACCATGTCATCCGCATAGGATAATACCTTATACGTTTCTCCTTTCACTCTTAGACCTTGAATATTATCATTATTCCTTATACTATTATTCAGGATTTCCAAAGCCAGGATAAATAATAACGGCGAGAGTGGGCACCCTTGTCTCGTACCTTTACAGATGTTTACCTCCTCAGAAATACCTCACTAGAAATATTAAGGCAATTTACAGCGAGCAGACAGCAAGAATAATTATTAAGAGATTTTATGATCCTTAGGCGGTGACGCAAAGGTCCATTTTCACTTTTGTGACTTACGATCCAGCTCCATCGGAACATCTATGTTGAGCGACTGAAGTAGATACAAACCAGCTTCAGGGTCTTCAATAGTCCAGCTTTTCCCTTGGTGATGTACGACAAGTCTGCCTGAGGGCGACCATCTATAGCGGATGCTTGCTGCAGCCAGCTTTTGAGCAATAGGTTTGAGGAAATGCCTATTCTGCAGGGTTTTTGCTGATAGATCTGGGAAAGCATGTATTTTCTTATCCTTATAGGGAAGACCATTAAGTGTCTAAGATCTTTTTCTTAACTCGTATGTCAGCCAGTTCGATGATGACATCTCGGGAGCTGTGGGAACGGGAGGAGAAGGTTGAACCCAGTCGATAAGCACGAACAATGTATGGAGCGGTGCCGTCCTCCAGCTGAAGGGCTGTAGAAAACCACGATGCTAGGAAGCTGGCCAGGTCTGAGGTTCCTTCCTCGTGTTCTTCAAAGCCTCGCAGCTTAACATGTCGTTCCCGCCCTTTGTTATCTAGCGCCAGAATTTTGTCTGTGGCCCAGCATTCTTGCCTCTGAAGATGTCGGATTTCCTCTTGATTAGTAAGGCCTGTTTCTAATGCTGAGTTAGCTGTGGCTTCTTGTAAAGTGATTTGTAAGGACCTGATCTGATCTGTAATTGGCTTGGGTATAGCCGCCATGTTGTCTAGCATTTCTGACTGAAATGAGCTCAGGGTATTATGGAATTCTTTCGCTGTGAGCAGATCTGGTGAGGGAAGCAGACTGGCAGCGTCGTCTGCCATATTTGACGTTTCATGCGGCCTTGACAGGGAGCGATCAGATTGTGAGCTGGAGTCCAGAAAGGATTTAAGAAGCCGAGCGCTAGCTAAAGATGAGTTATTCTTTTTATGGGACGATTTTCCCATAGTCTGATAAGAAATAGGATATAAAAACCTGCGTCGATGAGGGAGGGTGAGGAGATCGGGTCGGGAGCTAAAGCCTCACACGTCTGTCGCCATTCGTGCCAACGCCATGCCCCCATGGCGGGTTACTTTGGACCGGTAGGCCCTTGCTATGTGGCCCGTCTTGTTGCAGCTCCTGCAGACCACGTGGCGGTAGGGGCAGTCCCTTCGCTCGTGTTGGTCCCTGCAGCTGGCGCACCTGGTCGAGGCTGCTCTCTCCGTTACCCGGGGTCGCTGGGTCACTCGTACGCCTGTCCCTGGTTGGTGGCGCAGATGGAGTGCCTCCTCCTCCTCCGGTCCGTAGGGGTCCATTTCTCCTTGGTGGACGGTGTCGGTTCTTGTTTTGGGAAAGGTCCTCGTGGACCGCTCGAACGCCACTTCCTCATTGAAAGCGCTCTGGAGAGTGAGCTCTTCTCTCGCGAACAGCTTCTGCTGCAGCCTCTCATCTCTCAGGCCCCAGACGAAACGGTCTGCCAGGGACTCCTCCAGCTGTGCAAAACTGCATTTGCCCGCGATTTGGCGGAGGGCTGCCAGGTAGTCGGCGGCCAACTCTCCTGCCTCTTGGTCCCGCTTGTGGAAGAGGAACCGGCGGGCCACGCGTGAGGGCTGGGGCAGGAACGTCCCGCTTCATGCAGTCTTCAGTTATGCGGTTTGCCCGCAGGTAGCACTCGACCCGCTCCGTGTAGGTCTCCCACCCCTCCGGGGTAGCGGGGTTGAATTCTTCGAGATGGCCCGTGGTCCCGCTCTGGGTAGCCATGGCGGCGGCCGTGATCGCTCAACGGGTTGCCTTGGTCGTCTCTGTAGGATCCGCTAAGCCCGTTCGAATTCGGCGGGCTAGGATCTCACCTTTGTCGCCACTGTAATGTACTGAGAACCGAGACGGTTTGAAGGCAACATTCTTTAATGGAAGCACATTACAAGGCTGGCACATGCGGGCCGGGGTCCTGCATATATACATTCCCCGGACGGCCCCCTTGGTTCGACTAGGCCAATCCTCGTCGGTTAAACTTCCTGCCACAGATGTTGAGGGGCAGGGCATCTGGCGAGCCACATCCAGGAACCCAAGGGTCGCCTACGGTAGCCGTCGCCATGCGGCTCGGCCGCTTATGTTCAATACATAACACCCACCCTGGCACTTTGCAGCAAACAGGTCCATCCATCTATCCTTCCTAGCCCATTCTACGTGGCTTCCTCCACTTTCATCTACTCCGCCTCCCTCCTTTCCATCTGCTGCTTTTGCTGATGCAGTGCACTGTGCCCTGCTAGGATTTCCTGACCCTGGCTGCTGCTGCTGACGCTTCAGCGGCTCAGCCATGGTAAAGAGCAGGGGTGGAATTTTAGCAGGAGCTCCTTTGCATATTTGGCCACACCCCCTGATGTAGCCAATCCTCCAAGAGCTTACAAGGCTCTAGGGTTGCCAAGTCCAATTCAAGAAATATCTGGCCACTTTGGCGGTGGAGCCAGGAGACTTTGGGGGTGGAGCCAGGAGACATTGGGGGTGGAGCCAGGAGCAAGGTTGTGACAAGCACAATTGAACTCCTTCCATGGGAAATAATGAAGAATAGGGGCACCTTCTTTTAGGGCTCATAGAATTGGACCACCTGTCCAAGCTTTTTGAAACTTGGGAGGTATTTTGGGGAGAGGCACTAGATGCTATACTGAAAATTTGGTGCCTCTATCTCAAAAAACAGCCCCCCCCAGAGCCCCTGATACCCACAGCTCAATTCCCCATCATTCCCTATGGGAATCGTTCATGGAGGTGCATGATGGCTCTGGGGGCGGGACTTCCCCCGCCGGCCAGCTGGCTGGGGGAGGGGGGAAGCCTGTAAAACTGGGGGATCCCCTTCTGGGACCTGGGGATTGGGAAACCTACAAGCCTCTTTTTTGTAAGCTCTTGGGAGATTGGCTACATCAGGGGTGTGTGGCCTAATATGCGAAGGAGCTCCTGCTAGAATTCCACTTCTGGCAAAGAAAGAGAGGGCTGCCCCCGGAAGTCAGAGGGCCCTGCCTTGAAACTGGCGAGCAGTGCCCCCATAGCCCCCCAGTTTTGAATCAGGAGACAAAAACCATCAGGAATGAGAGCTGTAATAAGGAAGATAATTGGGCGAGATTGACTTGAAAAGTTGACACAATCCAACCCTTCATCCAGTTTGGTGTAGTAGTTAAGTGCGCAGATTCTTATCTGGGAGAACCGGGTTTGATTCCCCACTCCTCCGCTTGCCCTGCTGGAATGGCCTTGGGTCAGCCATAGCTCTGGCAGAGGTTGTCCTTGGAAGGGCAGCTGCTGTGAGAGCCCTCTCAGCCCCACCTACCTCACAGGGTATCTGTTGTGGGGGAGGAAGGTAAAGGAGATTGTGAGCCGCTCTGAGACTCTTCGAAGTGGAGGGCGGGATATAAATCCAATATCATCATCATCTTCTTCTTCTTCTTCTTCTTCTTCTTCTTCTTCTTCTTCTTCTTCTTCTTCTTCTTCTTCTTCTTCTTCTTCTTCTTCTTCTTCTTCTTCTTCTTCTTCTTCTTCTTCTTCTTCTTCTTCTTCCTGAAGCTAAGTCCCCCAAGCCTATTCCTTTCCTCTGTCTTTGATGCCTCTTCACTGATACAGGAATGTTGAATTTCCTGTGTCTAATATCCTGGGGTTCTCCCTAAATTAAGGGCTTAGTGTATGTTTTAAGTTTGCTCAAAGGAACGTCCCTTTCCTGTCTACCTCATTAGACATATGGTTATCTTATCTTATTTCAAAACACATAATTTTAACTGACTGTTCAAATAATGAAAGACAGTTGAGATTGCAGCAGAACTGTAATTAAGATGATTTCTAGGAATGTATGCAGATTTTTAGGTAATTACCTTTAGGGCTGTAACGTCGTTCCAAGTTGGAGTAGAAACATCTTTAGGCATGATCGGAGAACACAGAACTACCTGTTAAAAATGTTTGAACCATATTATTATTATTGTATTAAACAGGTATGTTCAGCAGTTCATAAAAGTCACAGAGGTGGCATATAATTTTCTATCAATTATAGACACTTGAATAGCTGCAGAAGGGAGGATTTGCATGAACTGATGACAGTAAAGGACTCTGCATAGCCCCAGAGGCCAGTCTTCCATTAGAGAGAGGCATGATATTGCCACCAATGAACATCCTCACACATGTCTCCCCAAGAATGTGGTAAAAGAAATAATTCTTGTGATGTAAGCAGGATTCCCCACCTCATTGCAGTTCACCTGGATGGGGCAGGGAACCACTGAACACAATAGTGTCATGTAAGCCAGTTTGAGAGCTAGTTTGGGATAGCAATTAAAAGCGCAGACTCTAATCTGGAGAACCAGGTTTGATTCCCCACTTCTCCACATGCAGCTGCTGGGTGACCTTGGGTCAGTCCCAGTTCTCTCAGAGCAGTTCTCTCAGAGCTTTCTCAACCCCACCTACCTCACAGTTCTCTCAGAGCTTTCTCAACCCCACCTACCTCTGTTGTGGGGAGAAGAAGAGGATTGTAAGCAGCTCTGAGACTCCAAAGGAAGGACAGGGTATAAATCAGAAGTGGTGGTACAGGATCACCATTTTGATGTTTCTGCCCCCAGTTTGGCTCCCAGGGATTGCCAGCCAGTCAGCACCTGGGAGCCAAATTAGAGGCAGAAACTTCAAAATGATGAGCCTGCTCCGGCGGGGAGGGCAGGATATAAATAAAATGATGATGATGATGATGATGATGATGATGATGATGATGATGATGATGATGATGATGATGATGATGATCACTTATGAGTTGGACCAGGAAGTGACATCATGGCATCACCGATGCTGATTTTCTTGTCTCTAGTTTTCCCCCTGCTGCTCCACAGACAGGCAGCAGACACACAAATAGTTGAGCAGGAGGTAAACATCATTGCAGGGATCATTTAGTTCAGTTCGCTGCTGGTTGCCAGTGGCCATCCAGGATAAGGTTGCTAGGTCCAATTCAAGAAATATCTGGGGACTTTGAGGGTGGAGCCAGGAGTCATTGGGGATGGAGCCAGGAGCAAGGTTGTTACAAGCATAATTGAACTCCAAAGGGAGTTCTGGCCATCACATTTAAAGAAACCACACACCTTTTAAATGTCTTCCCTCCACTGGAAATAATTAGGGTAACCCTAATTCAGGGGCAGCCACCAGGCTATTACCCTAGTAAATATAAGAACTGATCCATTTTGGGATGGCAGCTGCACAAAATTCATAACATGTACTTCAGGCCTTCTTTTGGAGCTCACAGAATTGGACTCCCCCCCCCCCCCCCCGATCCAATCTTTTTGAAACTTGGAGGTATTTTGAGAAGAGGCACCGGATGTTATGCTGCAGATTTGGTGCCTCTATCCCAACAAACAGCCTCCACAGAGCCCCAGATACCCGCGGATCAATTCTCCATTATACCCTATAGGAATCTGTCTCCATAGGGAATAATGGAGTGCCCAGCAGATACTTCCCCCCACACTTTCTGATTGCCCTGAAGTGGGGGGAGGGCCTCCAAGCTGGGGGATTCCCTGCCCCCAACTGGGGATTGGCAATCCTAATTCAGGGGCAGCCACCAGCTATTTCCCTAGTAAATATAACAACTGATTCATTTTGGGGTGGCAGCCACACAAAACTCATAATATGCACTTTGGGCCTTCAGAAAATGTTGGGCCTTGGTCAATTTGAGCCCTGGCAGTTATCATTTTATTGTGTTGTGACACCCCTTCTCTGCTCATGCTCCTATCGCTCTCAAACCTCTCTCCAGCTATGGTTTAGGCGAGTTCAGGACATCACACTCGCCACTCTTCTTGTCTCTTTTAAAATACACCATGACTAGTTCACACATCAGATTCACACCATTTCATATCTCATACCGTCTTTCACACTCACAGAGACAGCGGCAGACAGGGTAGCCCAACCCTCTTTAATAACACGCCCTCACGTACTTTGGGTTGCAGCTCAAACACTGTTCCATTCATTCACTGCCACCACTTATCCATATCCTATAATATATGCGTAGACTGAGATATTACATTGTGTGTGTGCTTCTTTCCCTTTGACATGCAACCCATGTCAAAGTTAACATTTATTTTAAGGTATGAACACAGCACTGAGGAAAGTAAGGTGGAAGTAACAACCTTTTGCTTCCACTGAATGTTTGAACTGAGGTTCTATTCCTGCAACTGGGATCCTTTCGTTACAACTTAATTGTTTTCAGCCTGCTCTATGCAGCTCTTCTGCAGTTTAGGGTTGCCAGATCTGACTCAAGAAATATCTGTAGACTTTGGGGGTGGAGCCAATAGCAAGGGTGTGACAAGCATGATTGAACTCCAAAAGGAGTTCTGGCCATGACATTTAAAGAGACTGCACTCCTTTTACATGCCTTCCCCCCATTGGGAAATAATCAAGGATAGGGGCACCTTCTTTGGGGGCTCATGGAATTGGACCCCCTGGTCCAACTTGTGGGGTGTTTTGAGAAGAGGCACTGGATGCTATGCTGAAAATTTGGTACCTCTAACTCAAAAAACAGTCTCCCCAGAGCCTCAGATACCCACGGATCAATTCTTCATTATACCCTATGGGAATCCATCTCCATAGGCTATAATGGAGTGCCCAGCAGACATTTCCCACCTCCCTCCCTGCTTTCGGATAACCCTGGAGGGGGGAGGGCCTTCAAACTGGGGGTCCCCTGCCCCCAACTGGGGATTGGCAACCCTAACACAGTTCCACTCAGTCAGGCATCCTCCTCTCCCCTCCCCCCCACATCCCAAGCTGTGAACCACTTTCCTCAGCTGCTGTTTCCCAACCCTCTCTCCCAACATTCCATTGCTATCATTGGTTGCTCTTAGAAAGAGTTGGAATTTACCCTGTCTGTCACATTCGTTGCATATATACTTTATTTTAAATGCTGTTTTAGTGTTGAAATCTTTGTGTGTGTATGTGTGCGTGTGCAGGTGCAGGTGCATGTGCACATGCATGTGCGCATGCCAGGAAGTCCCAGCTGACCTCCGGCAACCCCTCCTGGGGCTTGGATGTTTTCAGAGAGGTGGCTTGCTTGCCTGCCTCTGCATCCCAGCCCTGGTATTCCTTGGAGGTCTCCCATCCAAGTACTTGCCAGGGTCAGCCCTGCTTAGCTTCTGAGTTCTGATGAGACTGGGCTTGCCTGGGCTATCCAGGTCAAAGCTAAACATTTTAATGCTTTGATGTTTGCTGTCTAGGGGATGCTATGTGGGTGGAAAGGTGGTAGAGAAATTTATTTAACAAATCCAACAAGTTTTTGGTACAAATTGCTGAAATGTGCCAATGGTACATTTGGTACCAATGGTACCAATGGTACATTTGATGGCGTATCCAGATGGTAAAGTAACCCTGCAACTCTTAAAAAAGAAAATGTGCCAAACTTTCATTCTTCTCTCATTCGCATTTCTCATGCAAGAGCAAGTAAACTCTGGTACTAAAATATCTTGGGAAATGTCTTGCATTTTCCTCAGAAACACCCACACTTTGCCTGGAGCTGAAAGAGTAGGTGGGAAAGAGTCTGGAAGGAATGGCATGAGCTGTAGGTTCTGGCCCTGCAGCCTGCTGACGCCTTGGCCTCTGGCGGTCTTCTTAAAAAGACAGACCTACTCTTTAAAGCTGCTTGAAATCAGTGGGGAGGGTAACTACCAGCCATCTTTTGCTGAGCAAAGGCAAAATTATGTTGACGCTTTCACATGTACTTTTCAGTACCTCTGCATTGATTTAAACCATAACCGTTTGGCATTGGGATCATTTAAACGCAAAGTTTCAGCCCAATGCGATGACTTCCGATTTGTGCTCATACATTTGTTTTGATTACCAAAATTCTACACTTCCAATGCATTTTATTATCTTCTCTTTGCTTGTTTATGTTCAAATCATACTGATTCTCTGCTAGATTGCACACAGATAGGTAGAGATGGTGCAGAAATGGTGCAGTCAAGATGTGAGTTGTCTCCCTGTTCCTAGCAATCATCCCATTTCATCCAATACTTAGGACTGGATTTTCTTCAGCCGTGTATACTGTTCCACCTGTACATGGGTTTATCTGGATAACCTTCGTAATTTTGTCCCCCAGTTTCTTCAAGCAAAAGCTAAACCTAAATACATCAAAGTCCCAGCTTCTGGCCATTATTGTGATTCCAGGTTCTGCTCTTTTCACAATGAACAGCCCAAAATTTTGGCTTGTGTACAATACTCCCTCTGAACTGTGGAGCCTTGTGAGCAAAAAAACCCCCTGCTTTGTGAGCTGCTGGTATTAAGGTTTTGAGCCACTGCGTAAATTAGTTTGCTCTGGCGCCATTTTTTCCTGAGCCAAGACAAAAATGTGTGAGACAAAAGCTAAAAAACTGTGAGCTAGCTCACACTAACTCAGTTTAGAGGGAACATTGCTTATGCATGAATAAAAATGATAAAGCTTAGTTTATAAATTGAAGATAGCCTAAGAAGGTAGGTGTGTTGGTCCCCAATCAGGGCCAGCCCCAGACTACCTGGCACCCTAGGCAAGGCTACCTTCTGGCACCCCTCTCCCAATAACCACATGTGGGCGGCCAATTCAGCACCCCCAGAATGCTGGCACCCTAGGCAACCACTTAGTTTGCTCAGTAGCAGGGCGGGCCCTTTACCCAGTGAAACAGATTCAAATCCAGTAGCATCTTAAGAGACCAAGAAGTGAGCTTTCAAGAATCAAAGCCCCCTTCACAGACACAGTAGAGCAGAAATCGGGATTTCAGTCTTTTTATCCTAGATAGAAGGTGAGAAGGATGTTGCAAAGAATGCTTGTAGAGCATGCAAAGGTACAATGTATATTGTAATCAACCAGTGTAGAGCAGAAGAGAAATGCATTCTTTACAACATCCCTCCCAACATCTGAGCTTCTCAACGTTCTCATTTTACTCAGGGTGTTTTCGCACTGACCTTAATCAGCAGCAACGCCCCTCTTCACTACGCAGGATCGGCGCGGATTTCGCACTAATTGCCGCAGAGCACCCGGAAGAGCCGGAAAGTCCCGCGGCTTTTGCGGCGCAAATGGAAACTGGTTTTTGGCGGTTTCCGTTTGCGCCGCAAAAGCCGCGGGACTTTCCGGCTCTTCCGGGTGCTCCGCAGCAATTAGTGCAAAATCCGCGCCGATCCTGCACGGTGAAGAGGGGCGTCGCTTCTGATTAAGGTCAGTGCGAAAACGCCCTCAGTGTTGAATTCCTGCTTAAATCTGCAAAAAGATAAACCGGAAATGAAGTTGTTTAGTTTCAAATCAACCACTAGAGGGAGCAAAAGACATGTGAAATTGGGGATGGGGAGACCAAAGAAATAGGAACTTAACAGTCAGTAAAATGAGAATGTGGGAAAGCCCTCCAACTAGGATAAAAGGACTCATGTCTCCATTTCTGTTCTACTGTGTCTGATGAAGGAAGTGTTGACTCTCGGAAGCTTATACCCTGAAACTATGTTGGTCTCTAAGGGGCTACTGGACTCAAATCTAACTTGGAGATGGTGTAGGGGACCACATCATTTCAGAGCTAGGGCTGCCAGCCTCCAGGTGGGTTCTGGAGATCTCCCACTGTTAAAACCACTGCTCCCTCTAAGCTGTGGAATCTTGTGAGCCAAAATTCTACTTTGTGAGCTACTGGCATTAAAGTTGTGAGCTACTGCAAAAATTAGTTTGTTCTGGGGTTCATTTTTCCTGAGCCAAGATGAACGTATGTGAGCTAGCTCACACTAACTAAAAAACTGTGAACTAGCTCACACTAACTCAGCTTAGAGGGAACACTGGCTAAAACTGATCTCTAGCTGGCAGAGATCAGCTCCCCTGGAGAAAATGGCTGTTTTGAAGGGTGGACTCTATGGCATTGTACCATGCCGAGGCCCCTCCTTGCTCCAAACCCTGCCCTCTCCCAGACCCACACCCAAAGTCTCCAGGTAGTTTCCAATTCTTACCTGGCAACCCTGTTTCAGACTACACGTAGAAGATCAGGAGCTATTTCACTTTGGTGTGCCCCTGTATATGGAAAACTCACTGCAAACACAAAATTAGCACAGCAAAAGTCAGGGACACCTCTCTCCATGCTGTGCATTGTTTCTTGCTTTTATGGCATTTGGAATGTGCCTTATTCTGCAGCATAGTTTCTCAGAGCAACTGACAAAGCCAGAAATATTCCAATAAAAATTAAAGGAGAACAATGCTTTTGTTAGCACAGTCCTTTCCAGTGTTTCCCCTAGACTGAGTTAGTGTGAGCTAGCTCACAATTTTTTAGCCTGGTTCACACATTTTTGTTTCAGCTCAGGAAAAATAGCCCTAGAGCAGCTCACAACTTCAATGCCAGTAGCTCATAAAGTAGAATTTTTACTCACAAGTCTGCAGCTTAGAGGCGCTCTAGCTTTTTGATGGTTCAGGCAGAGTTTTTCCTAGCCTTGATACCTGGAATTTAACTCTGTATGGAAGTAACTGAACTTGGGACATAATCTATACAAATTCATGTACTTTTATCTTGACTTGACCATGCAGTTTCTGGCATATTTGTAAAATTGCTCCATAGCTATAAAAAGGGATGCTAAGTTTGAATACATCAGGCCCTATTAGTATTTTCAGTTTATTGGTAAACTTGGGGTCCTATTTTCAGGTTTTTCAATGCTATGGCCAAGTCAAGAAACTTTTTGAAGGGAAAGACCAAAAAGCAGTTCTTCCGGCTTATTTGGTTTTTCTTGAATAACATTATTTTTTTGTGTGTTTTGTTATTTAAAACACACCTATCTAGCACTTTCAGCCAAAGAGGCTACTTGCAACTTGTATATTAAAACAATAAATAAAGAATACATAATAAACCATTTAAAAGAACTAGAGGGGGAAAACACACTAAAAATAATAGCACTCAATCTGTTGCTAAAATAATAAAACAGCAGTTGTTAGTACAGTGGAGCAGTCTGAAAAGCAAACTTTGAGTCAGATACTGGACCAAGTAGATTTTCAGTTCACATTCCAAGCCTCATCATAACTGTTAGACAAGCTCAGAATTTTTATTTATCTACTTAATTTTTTTTTAATCCCTTCTAAATTTTACCTCTAAAAATCCACCTGTAGCATCCCCTTTGGCAATGCTCCTCTCAAATTTTAAGGACAATTAACACTTCCTTTAATTCGTTCCTTTCTTTTAAAAAAGAAAAGAAAAAAGGAGCCCATACTTTTTAATGGGTATATGTTAAAATTAGTACTTGCCCCAAATATGCTCAAGGAAACGTACCTCTCTTCCTAAATCTTAGGCTAGCTGAAGGATGTTCCTCAATGTGAATATGTCTATTCAGTCTCCTGTGCAGCTGAGAGGCTCTGTCCTGAAACTTCACCATTTAATGCTTTTTCAGAGGCTCCGCCCTACTTCAATATTTACCCATCTGTCATGTAATGAACATTAATTAAGTCATGTTGCAAAGGCAGCTGCTATTTTGATAACAAGTTACCAAGTCTGAGGTCTCCCAAAAGTTCAAGGAATTCTTCCTCAGGCTGGATATTAAATTAACAAGAGATCACTTGGCAACACAAAGGAAGTTTGTAAGCTAGTGTCAAGAAACTCATCCTTTTAAGCAGTTCCTTGCTATTTTAAAATCAGAAAGAATACCTTCCAAATAAAAATTTTAACATATCCACTGCTCCAGGTCACACATATTTAGAAATTTGCTAAAACTCAATGGTAAAATTATAAAGGTCTCATTGATTTCTAGAGAGGACTGGTGCCACTTCCATGTTTTCCCTGGAAGTGATACCAATCTTCTCTAGAAATCACCCAAAACTCAGACAATTCCTATGGTGGTGTGATGTCACTTCTAGGTTTTTCCAGAAGTGATGTTATACCATCAGTTGATGGCCATTGGCCAACTCCCATTCCACCACCACCCGATCTTCCACTGGTTACCAGGACAGGCAACCCTAAGTGGGCCCAGCCTGCTAAGTTAATTTAAAATGGTGGTCTCAGGTTACTGCATAATTATCATATTGTGTTATAAATGTGACAGCAGGGCTGGCCTTGCCACTAGGCAAAATAGGCAATCACCTAGGGTGCTAGCCTTCAGGGGGTACCACATTGGACCATCACCCCCCCCCCCAGTGACTCAGTGACATCATGCCACTGCTGCTGGCCCACGTCCCTCCTGGGCTTCCCTGTAAACTGCACAGCACTTGGCTGTGCCTGCACAACAGCAGCATTGAAAGCCAGCAGCAGCACACATGGTCTCCCGGTTGCAGGGGAGCGTGTGCATGGACGTGAACAGCTGGCCACAGCGGCAAAGAAGGGCGCTCACGGGCCAGTGGCAGGAAGTGGTCAGGGAAGAAAAGCTGCTGAGAAGCAGGAGAAAGCCAGAGTTTGGGAGCAGAGAGGTGAGAAAGAAGTCATGCTGGACACTCCAGGAACAGCAGGTAAAGCAATCCTGTCCACACACACACACACACCTGGTGGCATCTTTTCCGGGCTTTTCTGAGATCAAGGCACAAGGAAGTGGCTGCAGCTGCACTTCTCGATCAATGAAGGGCACAAGACACCCCGGGAAGAAGCAGGGAAGAAGGATGAAAGCATTTTATTTTTAAAAAAAATTCTGTGCCACCTTTCCACCTAAATAAGGTGCCCAAGGATGCATGCTCAGTCTGGACAATCAGAGGCTGACCAATGGTCGCTTTCTAGGGTGAGTGGCATGGCCACGCTTTTGTGGGGCAGATGCACCCATGGGCACAGTTGGGCGTGTGGAGTTCCCAATTGATCACGTTGCCATGGAGGCAACTACAGGTCAGCTTTTTGCAGGAGTTTTGATGACTGCTTGTGTGTTTGGGTGGGTAGGTGTGCTAGAGAAAGCTTGGGAGGGCATACAGGGCTGTTGAGATCAGCACACACATACACACATCTGCACATATAAATACAAAAATACTAAAAGAAAAAAATAAAACCCACCTGGAAGATCAAGGCACATGAGCCCAGTTCACATGTTATTTGTGAAAACATACCCAACCTGCATGGTGAGAAAGAAAACTGCACATTTACTCCCTGTCCTTCTCTCTGACTCAGAGCAGCTTACAATCTCCTATATCTTCTCCCCACACAACAGACACCCTGTGAGGTGGGTGGGGCTGAGAAGGCTCTCACAGTAGCTATCCTTTCAAGGGCAATGCCTGCGATAGCTATGACTGATCCAAGGCCATTCCAGCAGCTGCAAGTGGAGGAGTGAGGAATCAAACCCTGTTCTCCCAGATAAGAGTCCACACACTTAACCACTACACCAAACTGGCTCTCATGAACCAACATGGGTTGGCTTGACAAATGAAACCGGGGACTGATTCCTGCAGAAACAGGGGATTTCAGTCACATGTTCAGCTTATACATGCATTTAGCATGAAGTGAGAATTACTCAACACATTTGCAAAGAAATATCAAGCCTACAATGTGTTCAGATCATACATAGGTTCATTGTAACTTGGGAACAAAGCTACAGATCCCTGTAGGGGAGGGGGGGATGTTGGTTGCAGCCTTACTTCAATGTGGGAGACCACAAGGGGGTGGAATGATTAAGCCCCTTCTCATATAATAACAAGTTTTATTATATTTAACAGGGAAAATTAGGGAATTGGGTGAAGGATCAGGGATAGGATACAGAAAATAAAAGAATAGATTACAGTTATTACTACATCAAAAAAACAAAAGAAAAAGTATAATTCATTATACCTGCATGCAAGTACTCAAAATTAATACATAGATATTACCTTTAAAGTCTACAAATATTTTATGATCTTTTGATATTACTGTAAAATCCTCCTGTTTTACCAACTATTTAGTGGCAGATTCCAGATTCATATCTATCATATCTGTGATCATACAAAACCAAATCTATGTATCTTTAATCTACATAAAGCAACAGAAGGAAGAAAAAAGAGAAAGAAAGGTTCAAATTCTGGTCTTCAGGACTAGCATTAACCAAGAGGTTTCAATATGTAGCAACAGCAGCTGCATCTCTATCTAATTTACAAAGGAATCCTAAGGCTAAACGAAAATAAAACAAGCTTCTCATTAACCATGAAAGGCTTCTGAGTTAGATGGGTACAGTTATGATACTCGTGTCTTATTAGCAAATGTTGATAACTTTAGGCATCTACTTGAACAGTTTGCTCTCTTTAATAAACAAAAAGGATGGGTTTTCAAAAAGAAAAGAGAAAAAGTAAGCAAGGGAGGAGAAGAAAAAACAAACAAACACAAACCCATGAGATGCTGTTTTTACAGCAGCCCTCATCTCAGAAGGCACTAGCCCAATTGCTCCAACAACTTCACACTAAACAGAAAGGAGAACCTTGATCTATAGGGAAGATTCATCTCACTCCCATCAAATTAATACATTTACTTCCTTGGAAAGCAAAGAAAAAAGCTCTTAGTGGATTAATTTATTGGCAGACATCTCCATGCATGGGAATGAACAAAGGGCACCTCCTCACCAACCATTCAAGAAAAAGCAAAAATATTAAGGGTATGCACACACTTTCCTTATATATATGTATGTGTGTATGTAATTCTAGCTACAATAATCCAAATTCTAATTAAACAGATTAACTTTTTAGCCTTACATTAGCATATATTTAATTTTTTTAAAGTTTTACAAGTTGTTAGAGTCATTAAAACCCCTCTTTTTAGCAACAGATTGTTAAACTTCATTATGATTTTGAGCTTTGCAAAAAATCACACCAAACCAATACAAGCTGCCCATTCAATTTGAAAAATAAAAAAACCCAAATAATTCTGCTTTAGGTTTGAAGAATCCCTCAAAAAGGGGGTGGTGGTGATGGTTTCAAAATTAAGTCCCATAATATTGTGCCTGTTAGAGAATAGTTTTATAATCTCTTCTTACAGTATGAATAAAAATGAAGATCCCCTAGTTCGAAAATCAGAATATCCATTCCAAGATGCTATGTCAGATCCATAATATTATGCTCATGTCAAGCCACTGTATGGTAAGAGTTTATATTCTCTTCTTCCTAAAAGCCTTCCAAGTCATAATCCTTGTTGTTGGACTTGCTCTGAGGCTGTAGATTTTAACTGAGTTGACTGATTTTTCCCTTTCATTGCTGAGCATTTTTACAAAAAGCTTTGGAGCTGAATCGATGTTATTTCCCTTTCTATGTATCAGTGAACTGTAGGTTTTGTTTCTCCTGCATAAGTGCATAAACTGGATTCATTTTAAAATCAGGCAAGGCAATCTCAGGCAATTGTCATTTCACTTTTGCCCGCTTCTCAGGCAGATTTTGTGCTCCTTTATACCTCTGTTCTTGTATATTTTCCATATTTTCCATTTCTTTACAATTCTCCAGGAATTTTCCCATCTGTTCCTTTACCAATTCTGCTAAAAGACCAAGTCCCTCCCTTATGGAGAGTATAGTAGCCATACAATCTTTTGAATTATTCATCTCTTCCTTGCTGTTATAATCAGTATGATAGTAGAAATCAGAGAATAAGTTCAGAGTACCAGGTTGAAAATCCAGAAATCCAGCTTTTCTCATATAAAGACACAGTCCACCTTTGGTCAAGCTTTGTATATATAGTATGTTGGTAGTCCAATTGTCACTTATTTAATTTTAAACCAGATCTATCCACAACTATATACTCAGTCCAATTCCTTTAACCTGGAATAAAAACAATTGTTATAAGCTTGTTCTTTTAATTTTAGAAGCCTCTCTTGTGTGAGGGGGGGTCTTTTATAAAATTTGGTTTTATAATAAGACTTTAGTTGATAGATTACATTCCAAAGTGAACTTACTTGCAAGGTATAGTTCGTTAGTTGAAGTAGAAAGATGATTAGAAGAAGGTATTTTGTTACCAGTAGACACAGTTAGTGCCATACAAAATGGTGATTGTCGCAGTGAGGCTTCAGGATAGACAAAGAACTAGGCTTCGCACGCCGACGAAATCCCTGGGAATGTCGATTCCCATGCTGTCAGGGCTCCAGGGGTCCAGACTCCCTCAATCTGCTCAATTTGTATGACCTAGTATGCAAAAGAGCTCCTGCTACAAAGTGAGCCCTGCGAGTTTGTGTCAGATATTTGCTTTTAACAAATGTTGGGGAGTTCCGTTTGTCCTTTTCCCACCCTCCAGCTAGGTTAAATCCTTGGGGAATCAGCTGGCTAGGGAGAGGAGCTGCTTTGACTGGAGGGAGTGGGGCTGGAGGATATTCAGAGAGGTGGCTGAATAGAGCCTTGCCCTCCCAACTTCGTTATTTCAAAGAGGTGTCCAATTCAAATACTTGCCAGAGTTGGCCCTGCTCAACTTCTGAGGTCTGACAGGATCAGGCTTGACTGGCCTATGCAGGTCAGGGAGCAAGTTCAAGTTTGTGATTTTCATTTTCCCCCACAATTCATCTGTTTTTGAAAATTGATTATTCGTGTGGGATTGGGGGGGGGGGCACCAGAAGCTAGTCTTGCCTAGGGTGCCACATAGTCTAAGGCCAGCCCTGTGCAACAGAATAGGTTCTCTAGTACAAGCTGTCTAGTGCTTTTTATCCCACAATTCCTTCAAGGAGCTCAGAGCAGCATACACAGTTTGTCCTTTCACATTTTATCCTCACAATATCCAGAGTGCTCTAACCACTCCGCCACACTGTGTTTCAGGTAAGGTAATGCAGCCGTTCTTGCTCAAATTACAAATAGTTACAAAATTACACACATGATCTGCTAAAATGACAGCCCTGTGAGGTCAATTAAATTGAGAGACTATGGTTGATCCAAAGTCACCCCCCATAAGCTGCATGGCAGGCAGAGTTCTGAAGCCAAGCCTCTTGAATTCAATTCCAACGTTCTGTCCATTTCAAACTGGATCATCTGCAAAGCGGAGGGGAGTGGGGGAGATCAGTAACTAAGGAAAGCTCTTGAAAAAGCTCTCTTGGTAGTGAATTCCAGAGTATAGGCTTTCCAGGAAGATGGAAAGTAGAATTCCAGAGTGTTGGTTTTACCATGGACAAAACAGTGATGCTTGCTCCAAATATCCTTGGGAAAATGGGTAAAGGCCAGTGTTCCCTCTAAGCTGAGTTAGTTTGAGCTAGCTCATAATTTTTTAGCCTCCAGCTCACACATTTTTGTCTCAGCTCAGGAAAAATGGCCCAAGAGCAAACTAAATTATGCAGTAGCTCACAACTTTAATGCCAGTAGCTCACAAAGTAGAATTTTTGCTCAAAGGACTCCACAGCTTAGAGGGAACATTGGTAAAGGTAGGGATTGCTAGGCCACGTTTGCCAGCCTACAGGAGGTTTGGCACTGGCATATTCTGGATATGGACTTTGATGTTTTCCAGAGAGCCTTAATGTTCCATTTTCATTCCTCTATGTTTCCAGGATTTTTTCTTATATGCAGACAACTTTGTTAACTTTTCCATGCTGTATTGGACTTTCTTCGTTCCCCCCACCACCTTGTTCTTTCCTAAACTAGTTCTTCCCATATTTTTCCCTTGTGGAATCAATTCACAAGATAGCCTCTTGCTCAGAATCTGAATGTTTTTCCCATCTCATGGATTTCTGCTGAAACCCACCCAGAAAGGGCAGGTCTGGACAGCAAGAATTTTTTTAAAAAAATGTACATGCCAACGTTTCTATGTTTCAGCATTGGAGGATGCCTGCACTGAAATAAAGGTCAGTCCCATTGGGAGGCCCAACACCAGCAGCCAATCACTGCCTTCATTAGCATTCCTTCATTCACACTCATGTGCAAGTACTAGCATGTGCCAGGTGCCATTTTCAAATACATTTTGCCAGGGCTTTTTTTTGTAGCAAGAACTCCTTTGCATTTTAGGCAACGCGCACACACACACACACCCGATGTAGCCAGTCTTCCAAGAGCTTATAGTAGGCTCTGTACTAAGAGCCCTGTAAGCTCTTGAAGGATTGGCTGCATCAGGGGTGTGTGGCCTAATATGCAAAGGAGTTCCCGCTACAAAAAAAGCCCTGAATTCCATTATTTTCAGATGTTTAAAAGACTGAATTGTCATCAAAAGCACAACAGGAGCTATAGGGGAAGGGGGGAGAATGAAGAAACAATAAACAAGTGCAAGTGACAAAACCTACCAACAAAAAAAAAAGGAAAGGAAAGAAACTTCATGGATGGGTAATTGCACCAAGAAAGCTTCACTAAACCTCAGTGCTCATTTTGTCCCTGCGTTATTAAGTAATATTATTAAGGGTTTTTAAAAAAAAAAAAAATCAATGTTGTAAGTGATATTATTAAGTTTAAAAATGTGATATTAAGTTAAAAAAATCAGCAGACTACACATCACTCACTCGAGCACCCTGTCCCACCTCCAGGAGGCTGATCAGCCTGGCTTCTACGTCCTGGTCTTGCTAGAAGACTTCCTAGTAGCTGATGGCCATCCTAGTGTTGCAACACTGAAACGGCAACCCCAAAAAAGGCTGTTCCTGCTTTTCTGTTTCAGGTCCCTCAGGTGTTGAGTTGGCAACAGTTGCCAGAAGCCATCACTGTACCTACTAAAACTGGAGAGATAAAAGACTTCATGTTGACAGCCAGGAGAAAAGTTGTATAATCTCTCAAGATTAAAAACAAGAAGAAGGATAATGTGAAATCCAAGGTGTGATGCAGCTGGTATCTGCATACACTCATCATCTCGGCTTGGCTTCGCGAACGAAGATTTCAGAAGGGTGCAATAGTCCACGTCTGCTGCAGGCTCGCTGGTGGCTGACAAGACCAATGCGGGACAGGCAGGTCCGGCCACAGTGGCTGCAGGGAAAAGTCTGATTTAGGGTTGGTGCTGTAGCAGTGCGATTCTTCCTCAATCTCCTTTTGTCCTCAAGACCAGCTATGCGTGCGTTCTCAAAGGAAGAGACAGCCTGGTGGATGGTGTGCCTCCATGCTTTGCGATCTGAGGCTAGGTCAGACCACTGGTGATGGTTGATGCGACAGGTGCCAAGGGATTTCTTCAAGGAGTCCTTGTACCTCTTCTTTGGTGCCCCTCTATTTCGATGGCCGGTGGAGAGTTCGCCATACAGGGCAATCTTGGGAAGGCGGTGGTTTTCCATCCTAGAAATATGCCCTGCGCAGCGCAGCTGCGTCTTCAACAGCAGTGCCTCGATGCTGGTAACCTCCGCCCACTTGAGAACTTCAGTGTTGGTCACAAAGTCACTCCAGTGGATGTTGAGGATGGTGCAAAGGCAGCGCTGATGAAAGCGCTCAAGGAGTCGCAGGTGATGACAGTATAAAACCCACGATTCGGAGCTGTAGATGAGGGTTGTCATCACAACCACTTTGTAAACATTGATCTTTGTGCTTTTTTTCAGATGCTTGTTGCTCCACACTCTTTTGTGCAGTCGGCCAAAGGCACGGTTTGCCTTTGCCAGCCTGTTGTCAATCTCCTTGTCGATCTTAGCATCTGAGGAGATGATGCACCCCAGGTAGCTGAACTGCTGGACTGTCTTCAGAACTGATTCACCCACAGTGATGCAGGGTGATGATGATACACTCATCATCACTGACAAGGAAAAGGATGAAAAATTGAAGCAGTCTCCATCATCAGGTTTCGCTGTGAAGGAACTAAAGTGAATCTTGGTCATGCCTGCAGTTTAGTCCATGGATTGTAATAAATTATTTGATTTCTAGCCTGCCCTTCCCATGAATGGACTCAAGGTAGGTTACAACATAACCATAAGACAATCAAATATACATTTAAATGAGTTTAAAACTATCACAATGTAAAACGACTACCCTACAATAAAGTGGTGGTGTCCAGAAACTAATTACATTATATTCCAAGTGATCCAGTAAGTCATAAATTGTCCCAATAAATTGTCTTCAGCTCTTAAGGGACCAAGTCCTTAATTAAAGGGAATTAATTAAAGGAATTAGAATCATAGAGTTGGAAGGGACCCACAGGGTCATCTAGTCCAACCCCCTGCACAATGAAGGAAATTCACAAATACTTCCCCCTAAATTCACAAGATCAGCATGCTGTCAGATGGCCATCTAGCCTCTGTTTAAAAACCTCCAAGGAAGGAGAGTCCAGTTTTACCTTTCCCATCATGGCTTCCAGTGGGAACAACAGCTATGGAATCATAAAGCTGTAAGAGACCAACTACCTGCACAAGGCAGGAAAATCACATGTACCTCCCCCTACCAACCTTCTCATGATCTGCCTAATTCACAGAATCAGCATTGCTGTCAAATGGCCATCTAGCCTCTGTTTGAAAACCTCCAAAGAAGGAGAGCCCACCACCTCCTGAGGAAGCCTGTTCCACTGAGGAACTGCTCTAGGAGAGCCAGTCTGGTGTAGTGAGAGCCAGTCTGGTGTAGTGAGAGCCAGTCTGGTGTAGTGAGAGCCAGTCTGGTGTAGTGGTTAAGTGTGCGGACTCTTATCTGGGAGAACCGGGTTTGATTCCCCACTCCTCCACTTGCACCTGCTGGAATGGCCTTGGGTCAGCCATAGCTCTGGCAGAGGTTGTCCTTGAAAGGGCAGGTACTGTGAGAGCCTTCTCCAGCCCCACCCACCTCACAAGGTGTCTGTTGTGGGGGAGGAAGGTAAAGGAGATTGTGAGCCGCTCTGAGACTCTTCAGAGTGGAGGGCGGGATATAAATCCAATATCTTCTTCTTCTTCTTCTTCTTCTTCTTCTTCTTCTTCTTCTTCTTCTTCTTCTTCTTCTTCTTCTTCTTCTTCTTCTTCTTCTTCTCTAACTGTCAGGAAGTTCTTCCTAATGTTTAGCCAAAAATTCTTTTAATTTCAATCTGTTTGTTCTGGTCCGATCTTCTGACACAACAGAAAACAATTCTGCACCATCCTCTATATGACAGCCCTTCAAGTACTTGAAGATGGTGATCATATCACCTCTCAGTCCTCTCCTTTCCAGGCTAAACACACCCAGCTCCTTCAACCTTTATTCGTAGGACTTGGTCTTCAGACCCCTCACCATTGCCCTCCTCTAGACATGTTCCAGTTTGTCTATATCCTTCTTAAATTGTGATGCCTAAAACTGAACACAATATGCATGAGTTCCAGTCTGCAGTTCAGAAGAGCTATACAAACTGTTCATCCTCTGGAATGTGGTGAACTTGGGTCTTCCTTTTGAACCTATCAGCTTTGTTTCCTTCAGTCACTTTGGGCTTTGAATCCCAGCAATAGTACAACAAATAGGGTGCTTTTAAAAAGGGGGGGTGTTCTTTTTCTCTCAGCCTTGCCTACCTCACAGGGTGTCTGTTGTGTGCAGGGAAAGGCAGGGTATAAATCCAATCTCCTACTACTACTCTTTTCTCTTTCATCATTCCCCCAAAGAAACCTCGGAGAAGATGTTGGCCCAGTAAAGATCCAGTGAGATTCTTGTGCCGATTCAACTTTAGGCTTGTGTCATACATTCCCATTGAGCCCCAATGAATCAGGATGTTCAGAATTGCCACCATGCCTAGAGATTTATAACAGATTATGGAACAGAACAGCCTTTCCATCTCCACCCAAGCACATAGTAGCAAAGCAACATTGGACACACAAAATTTGAAAAGTGTGTCCCCTTTAGATCCCCCTTTAAAAGTGTGCCCCCTTCAGATGTGCAAAGTAATGCACATTGGGGCCAAAAATCCTAACTATCAATACAAGTTGATGGGGTGTGAACTGGTGAAGACTGACCAAGAGAGAGATCTTGGGGTCGTGGTAGATAACTCACTGAAAATGTCGAGACAGTGTGAGACTGCAATAAAAAAGGCCAATGTCATACTGGGAATTATTAGGAAGGGAACTGAAAACAAATCAGCCGGTATTATAATGCCCCTGTATAAATCAACAGTGCAGCCTCATTTGGATTACTGAGTACAATTCTGGTCATTGCACAACAAAAAAGATATTATAGCATTGGAAAAAGTGCAGAAAAGGGCAACTAGAATGATTAAAGGGTTGGAACACTTTTCCTATGAAGAAAGGTTAAAACACTTGGATCTCTTTAGCTTGGAGAAACGTCGACTGAGGGGTGACATGATAGAGGTTTACAAGATTATGCATGGGATAGAGAAGGTAGAGAAAGAAGTACTTTTCTCCCTTTCTCACAATACAAGAACTCGTGGACATTCAATGAAATTGCTGAGCAGTTGGGTTAGAACTGATAAAAGGAAGTACTTCTTCACCCAAAGAGTGATTAACACATGGAATGCACTGCCACGTGTTGATGGCTGCCAGCATAGACAGCTTCAAGAGGGGATTGGATAAACATATGGAGCAGAGGTCCATCAGTGGCTATTAGCCACAGCCTATTGTTGGAACTATCTGTCTGGGGCAGTGATGCTCTGTATTCTTGGTGCTTGATGGGACCACAGTGGGAGGGCTTCTAGTGTTCTGGCCCCAGTGATGAACCTCTTGATGGCATCTGGTTTTCTGGCCACTGTGTGGCATAGAGTGTTGCACTGGATGAGCCATCGGCCTGATCCAACCTGGCTTCTCTTATGCTCTTATGTCCCCATCAATTTCTCTGGTATAGCAAGAGAAAATCAGCTATTGCATTCTTAACTTTCTCCCTTTTCTCTATATGTCTGTTGTTCCCCTTCGCATTGCACTCTAGTGCTGGGAAATTGGGTAAGGGATTCCTAGCACAAAGTTCACCAAGAATGGTATGTCCTTTCTGTTTGCACACATTAGGCTCTGATACCCCCAGTCTATTTTACAAGCATCTCCACCATGATGTTAAATGTCCAAAGGCATGTTCCACAACACTCCTTGCCCTGCTTTGCACAGTCAAAAGTCCTCCTATATCTGTCCCAATATCTCCCACACAATTTCATCAGCCCTTCAGCTATGCACACCACCCAAACTAACAGTATGGTTTACAGTAATAAACTAGCCAGCATCCAATGGCCATGAAGAGGTCTGAGAATCAAAAAACAAATGCATTGTGGTTTTACCTTTCCATCCAATTTCTGCATCTATAAATCTGCTAGTAAGGTCCACAACCTGTAGAAGCACAGAGTAGTATTGTTTGCCATTGGCATATTCTCCTGCACTGCTGCAAGGTGCTCTAATTTGAATACAGGTGCCATCAACTGCACTCATGCAGTTTGGGAAACCAAGCTTAGCAAATCTATCCATGATCTGTAGAAAAAAGGAAGAAGGAATTCAATGAGAGTACACTGTGGTAGGAACAATGTAAATGCACCTGGTTGCCAAGCTCCAGTAGGGCTCAGAGATCTCCAAGAATTACAACTGATCTCCAGTTAGGAGAGGCCAGTTGCCCTTGAAAGAATTGCAGCTTAGGAGGGTGTCTTCTATGGCATGAAAGCCTGCTGATGTCCCTGCCATTCCCAAGTACCCCCCTCCTCACAAAAAACCCCCCTCCAGGGGTGCGGTAACACATACCATTAGTGGCGACACAGCTCTGTCTCACTGACAGATTAAATATGTTCGTCCACACATCCACATCTGGCAATCGAGCATCATCCAGGGTCATTCCGACTTGCTGCGGATCAGTGCCGCATTAATTTGACAGCACAGAAAGTCCGGCTCTTTTTCAAAAAAGCAGCACAAGATCAGTTTTTTCCTGTTTGGACAGCTCGCGCGCGATACTGCCCCTTGGAATGTTTACCACCCCTCCCACCTTTTGTTTTAAAAAAAAGCCCCAGCAGACATGCGCATTGCCAGATCATCCGGGAATCTGAGGTGACACTTCTGCTTCTCCAATCAACACAGAATGGGAGCGGGGGGGGGGGGGGGATGTTATCCCACTATTCAGAATAGGAAAAAAAATAATTTTTTTTCAAAATGGAGGATTTCCAGATATCATTGTCACTGCCAATTTCTAGGAAAGTAATTCCTGGAAGTTCCTTGGTTTGAATCGGCAATGTTAATTCTGAAAACTTTCTCCCTTCCCCCCTTCCTCTGAAGCAGTGTTTGATTTCCCACCTCCAAACAGTTGGGCACATGTTCAATGAACCCCCCCCTCCCAGAAATCACCATCTGATCATGCATGCTCCAAGAAAAGAGCGTGATAGTATTGGATGTCTGAACGCTCAACAACAGAATGAGTAGCATTCTTGGATGCTCGTCTGAACGACCTTGCATCGAATCAATATTCAGTGGTTCAAATTTGAGTGCTACACACCCGCTTTTAATGTGACGTGTGACCGCACCCCAGGAATTTCCCAATCAGGAACTAAAAACCTAGGGCCCTGAACTAAAACACAGCAGGAGCTCCAGTTCCCTTTCCAGCCATCTTCCCACCATATTCAGAGATCATAATCAATTCTGATCATATTTTGATCATAATCAGAGAATAAAATCAAAGAACAAATGAATGCATGCCCCTCCACCCAGATATTATGTCCAATGGGATCAGAGAAATGCTGGTGTGCTGAAGAGGATCATAGAAAAAGAAGGGGGAAGGAACTCTTAGCAGAGTAATTAACACAGCAGTTGTGCACAACCTGATTAAAGAGTAGATAAAATTTAATTTAGGGACTAACATACTTGATAGGAGAGACAGAGACAGGTTCCTAACTACATCTCTAACATCAAGTGAGTAGCTGTGTTGGTCTGAAGCAATAAAACAAAGTTTGAGTCTAATGGCACTTTTAGAATAGAATCATACTCAAAGAGTTGGAAGGGACCTCCAGGTTCATCTAGTCCAACCCCCTTCACAATGCAGGAAACTCACAAATACCTCCCCCTAAATTCATAGGATCTTCATTGCTGTCAGATGGCCACCTAGCCTCTGTTTAAAAACCTCCAAGGAAGGAGAGCCCACCACCTCTAGAGGAAGCCTGTTCCACTGAGGGGAAGACCAATAAAGTTTAATATCTAGCTTAATTAATTAAGAATTAAACTTTATCGGTCTTAAAGGTGCTACTGGATTCATACTTTGTTCTATTACATCTCAAGTTGTGGGTGGGGGGGGGGAGACTGAGCGTGGCACCTCCAAGAAGAAGGGGGAAATTGCCCTAAGAGTAGCAATCTGGAGACAAACAAGGAATGACTCTTAACAAAAGAGAGAAGGTGCTGTCCTCACAATCCTATCTAATTGTGTACTTGCTACCCTTTTCATCTCTTCTTTGTATGCAAGACATTGCCTTTTCCAACATGAACTAGAAACTCACCATTCCTACTGATTCACCAAGACACACTGTCTCAGAGAAGGTTCAACTGCAATGCCAAGCAGGCATCGATGACAATTTCTGCCTTGGTGGACAGTACCAGCTCTTGCCAGAAAGAAACCAAATAGCTACTGCCACATGCTTGTCCACCAGGATTGACTTCCTCAATAGGGTAGTGTTGGGCTGGAGGCAAGAGGTGACAACATCCACAATCTAATGAAAAGGGTCATAGGTCATTCAAAAGTTTTCTAGCCACTATTCTTCAGACCAAGCAAAAAACAACGAATCAATTCCACCATTCAGTGCTGCAAGGGACGACCCAGTATCATCAGTGCCTGAGATAGTTAGACAGTGCTATCAATGCAATGGACATGAATTTGAGTGAACTTAGGAGGACGGTGGAAGATAGAAGGTCTTGACGTGATGTGATCCATGGGGTCGTGAAGAGTCGGACTCGACTGTGTGACTAAACAACAAAACCTACTGAATGAGTGATGTCATTCCAGTGACATCAGGAGGTGTGGCCTAATAAGCAAATAAGTTCCTGCTGGGCTTTTTCTACAAAAAAAGCCCTGGAGCAGTGACTCATGAAAGCTCATACCCTACCACAAATGTTGCTAGGCTCTAAGGTGCTACTGGATTCTTACTCTTTTCTACTGCTTCTTTAGTAAGTCAGGCCCCTTTAGACAATCTCCCAGCTCCCTGCAAGGAGGTCAGTCTTGGGAACCAGCTAACAGGGCTCTTTAGTATTTATTCCAAAGAGGGACGCAGAGCTATGCTACCTTCCCTCACATAAGCTGCCACCAGACTGGTTTTCTTCCGGGGTCCAATCCACCCTGTTCCCTTTAGAAGGGTCTATTAGTGGTTCATGTGCAGAGTGCAAAACAGAGAACTGCTCAAGAGTAGACTCTGGGAAGAAATTGAGCCACTCACCAGCACCTAGTATAAAAGTAGTGTATTTACAAACTATATACAATACAACTAGTGCGGTGAATAACATTAAACTGAGTGACAAAGTGCTACGCCAGGAACCAACTCTCAACAGAGAGAAATACTGTCTGGCACAGTAGTCCTTATATATACAGCAAAGCCAATCACGGCAGTCCATACAGTTGCTGACTTCAGCAGGTGCTTTCCCCTGGTTACAGTCCAGCCAGAACCGGCTCACTCCCAAGGTTGATCTGACCTGACCTGTCAGATACTGTCACTGTAGATCCACCTGCTGCTTCGTGCTTCGGTCATGCTGTGGACGGAGGACTCAATATACTGACAGGGTCAATGAACAGGAAGATACTTAAGGCATTCACACACTCTTTGATGAGGCCGAAAGGCAACTGGTCCCTTCCGCAAGCCACTGACACAACTCCAGAACAAAAGTTCAAACAAAATCTATTCTGGGTACAAAGGCATTCCACCACACATAGTGCAAAGAAAAATTAAAAAAGCTTTTAAAGCTAACTACATTACCTTGTCAATGAGCCAATCGTAGACAGTTAAAAGTCCAGAGCTTCACCAGGCAACTCCCCCCAGGGACTGTCCAGCAGAGTCCTCCAGGGTTCCAAACGATTCACTTCACTGACCCTCAGATCACAGCAGCCCCTTGCCTAAGCAAGCAAGCTGGATGAGGAAGACAAATCTCCCCCTTTTACCAAAGAGAAGAGCCACTAATTAGCAGCCAAGGTCTAATGCTGTTCAAATGGCTGTTATTTAATTTGCGAATTTATTTTTATTTATTTGCAAATTTATAGTCTGCCCTTTCCCAAGATGGGCTCAGGGCGGATTTCAACACAATAAAACAGTTAAAAATGATCACTCCTTGATTGTAAACAGAACTCCTGCACAGACTTAGGCAAACAACTAAAACATAAGCCCTGGCACTACACCCTCCCCCCAAAAAATCCCAAATGTGCTAATCCCAAATGTCATTACTCAGCAAAAAAGGGGTGATGCCTTTTGTACTTTTTACAAATTTACTACAGACATAATAAAACAATTTAAGATTTAGAGTACATTTAGGAGCAGCAAATTATTAGACGTTGTCAGAACTGGAACGAACTTCAGACGATTCCAAGACTTGTTACAAAGTATAGGATCTTTATTAGAGAACTGCAGTGCTAGAGCTACGAGATAACAGTAATGCCGAGTCCGGCATTTGGTTACATTTTATGCCTTCAGCAAAAGTACAATAAAACGATCATTCACACGGGTTACAGACAAGTGTCTCTTTCCCAAGCTCTGTTATCAGAAGGGAGGATGTTCTCCCGTGGCGAAGGCCAAACGGCCCGGCTTCAAAGGGCACCTGTGGATGTTGACCAGAGCCTATCTGTCACCCTTCAGTGAGCACAGAATATTTGGAATAGCTGCAAGGCACTTGGGTTAATTGCTTAGGCTATGTGCTCTGGGTTAGTATTAGGTTACAACATGGAGTCAGTTTGGCTAACAATAGGCAGAGAAAGTTACAAGTTCTGACAGACGTTCCAATACTCCCAGTTACTCATCAGATTGGTAAAACCTGGATAACACATCAGCCATGATCATCTCTGCCCCTACAAGATCATGGGGCATCTCCAGTCAAATTGGGATAACACAATGCATCAGCAATACTGTCAGCACTCTGATGATCACTAAGTAGATCATGGGTAGCAAACAAAGTTTCATCCCACTCAGTGTTCATTTGAATCATCTTACAGAAACTGTCATAGTACTTTTTTTAAAGGGTCCTCTTGTGCATAAACTGCAGCCTCCTTTAGAGTAACAGATTTGTCCCAAACAAGAGCTGCCAACTCCTCTGGCAAAGCTTTCATAAATTGCTCAATAAGGATTAGTTCTTGCAAAGCTGCAAAATCATAGACTTTCTCCATAGACTTTTCTCCATGGGGAGGAGGGTCACCGTGATGCCACTTCTTTTGTCCACCTGGTCCCCAGTGGGCAAAAGAGGCAGCACGGTGCCTTGCCTTGCTGTGAAGCTACCTTTCCTCTCAGGGGAGGTAGTCTCAGAGCAAGGCCATGCCTTTGTCTGCTTGGGTCTCAGGCAGGCAGAAGGGGTGATGAGGTAGCGAGGCACTGGGCGGCATGTGGGGAGGGGGCAGGTGGTGCTCCAGGCAGGGGCAGGGAGGGGCAGGGGCAGAGAGGGTGATGAGGCAGCGAGGCACTGGGCGGCATGTGGGGAGGGGGCAGGTGGTGCTCCAGGCAGCTGCCTACACGACCTACTCCCGCGCACTGGCTGTGCCGTGGGGTTTCCAAGGCAAGAGACCTTCAGAGGTGGTTTACCATTGCTTGCCTCTGCATAGTAACACTAGACTTCCTTGTTGGTCTCGCATCCAAATACTAACCAGGGCCAACGCTGTTTAGCTTCCAAGATCTGTCTAGCCTGGGCCATCCAGGTCAGGGTATAATGGTGCAGCTAAGCAATTTTAAAATGAATAGACTTCTGGGGAGTCTACTTTAAATAACAATAGGTGCAAAGTGGCAGTCTCTCTCTGCTGAACATGTGATTTGGGGCCCTGGACTTTTTTTGCTAAAGTCCTAGCCCTGATGTTTTCACTGAGAGCAACTGAACTAGTAGGACATGTAGAACAACAAGATCTCCAACACAGAGTCAAGCTGGAGATTAGCTAGAAAAACAAGTGAGTGTACCTAGGAGCTCTGCCCTTGGGTGATTCAAGCATTGTTTGGGGTTCAACTATTACTTTAATAGCACCTTCCCTTATCTCCATTTGCACATGCATCACTTTTCTACAAATGCATACAAAGTCCTTAACAAAAGTAAAACCTATGAAACATTTTTAAAAAGCAATGTTTAATACATGCCTATCAGGCACAGTAACTCAGCAAAAGAGAAAGCATAAAACAAAAACAGTAGTAAGATCACTTTCTTTCCTCAGCACTAGGAAGCCAATAGTGTTATTACACTAACAGTGCAGTCTTACACAGGTTGGCCCATTGAAATCAGTGCATGGGATTGTGACGGAGAAAAGCAAACCATGACAGGGGACACCAACTAAACAGTTAAATTCCAAAAGTCCAAGAGAATAGGAACCTTCTTGGCACTAAAAATGGTTAAACAAATGCCCTTTGAGAAGTAGTTCTCCAACTGGAGCACTGTTAATGCAAAAGCTTTCTCCAATGGACACCTGCCAGATCTCCAAAGACAAAGGGCCTCAAATGATTACCTTAAAGGTCATGTAAGTTCATACCAGAGGAAACAGTCCCTGGTAGAGTTTAAACAGCACTTAGAATTGTGGCCACAAACAAACTGGGCACCGAAAAAGTTATTTTGCTGCCATGTACTGATTATATCATACTCCTTCATTGCCTAGTTTTAGGTATTAGCCTGTAGCAAAACAGCTAAATTTGAGTCCAGTAGCTCCTTGGAGACCAACAAAATTTTCAGGCCATAAGCCTCCAGGTCCCAGCAGTGGATCCCCAGGTTTTGGGGGCTTCTCCCCATCATGGACCAGCTGACTGGCAGAGGAAACCCCTCTCCTAGACAGGACATTGGTGCACAACATCCCAATTTGATGACATCACCCAGAAGTTACATCATCACATCAGGGATGTTGCACAGGGGAAACTCTGGTTTTCAGGCAAACCCTATGGTTTAACCCCAATTTAATCACAGAGTTTGCCCAAAATCCGGACCGTCCCCCTGCAATGTCCCCAATGCAATACAATCCTTGCAGAGGAAGCGGGTACCAGTGATGTCAATGCATCAGGTACATCGCACAATGTCCCTGCCCACCCTCAGAATGCCCCCCAAAATCCCCCTGCTGGATCAGCAAGTTGACCTGACAACCCTAGATTTAAGTGTCCTCATGTGAGGCCATGTTAATAGCTATATTGATCCCCCACCTTTCCTCAAGGCAGCTAGGATTTTAGGAATACTCCCAAAATGCAAATTTAAGTACAACCAGAAGAGCTTGAATGTAAAGTCTATTTGGGTGCCATCAATAGAATCCCAGCTACCCCACTCCAGCTTCTGGATTCAGCTTCAGTTTATTAGTTCCTATTCAACTCCTTCAATAGCCTTGCCCAGAGCTACTTTTGGGTCTGGTGAAAAAGAGGAATAGAACTGGGTTATCAGCATATTTATGGAACCATAGCCCATATCTCTTAGATACTTCACTTAGGGGAGGCAAAAATTGATCCCTATGGAAAGTTCCAGTCATACAGTGGCAATCCCTTCTGAGAACAGTTAATAGTAGGACCACCATAATTCAGCTCCTCCCATACCTAATTCAGAAAGATACTTTAGTCTGAAGAGCCTGAGGAGTCTTCAGTAGCAAAATCTACTGATATATCCAGATAGATCAATGAGGTTACACTCCCTTGTCTATCACTCAGCAAAGATTTTCAGCCAATAGCTGTTTCAAACCAATAACCATGTAATCTTGAAATAGGTAACAATAATCCACATCATACAGGAATATCTCGGATGAGCTGTTACCATCCATTTAATCTTGTTCAGAAAAGGGAGATTAGCCAATGATTAAACTAAATGTTATGACTCAGGAATGGTGTCTATAAGAGTAAGCTCACAACGACTTTATTCAAATGGCCAGTTCCACTCCTGTTCTCAATGAAGATTAGATATCAGCACCAGGAGCAAGGGTGTGACAAGCACAACTGAAGGAAGTTTTGGGCATCACATTTAAAGGAACCACGCTCCTTTTAAATGCCTTCCCTCCATTTGGAATAATGAAGGATAGGGACACTTTCTTTGGGGGCTCATAGAATTGGACCCCCTGGTCCAATCTTTTTGACACTTGGGGGTGTTTTAAGGAGAGAGACATGATGTTATGCTGAAATTTTGGTGCTTCTACCTTAAAAAACAGCCCACCCCGATACCCACAGATCAATTTTCCAATGTACTCTATGGGACTTGCTCTCCATAGGGAATAATGGGGTGCACCAAGCAGACTCCCCCACCCCCGCTTTCTGATGACCCTGAAGCGGAAAGAGGGCCTCCAAAGTGGGGGATCCCCTGCCCTCATCTGGGGATTAGGCAACCAAACAGTGGAGAAGGAAAAAGGTCAAAACCTCAGCAAAAAACCAGCCTCAAAATTATTACAAAACTTATCTATGTTTTATAAATAAAGAACAGTATATCAATATAAAGTGAACCTATCACAAAAAAAACACAACCCACACCCACATAAAAGTCTCACAAAAGACAAATCAACATCAATAAATCCAATGGTAAACTCCAGGTTATAACAGAGGTAAGTTCTTCAAAGGAGTCCAAGACTCCAAAATGTCTTCACAAATGCTTGATGGAATAATCTTGTGCAGCAGGGCACATGCGACAGGATTGTGCTAGATTCTGGGACTTCCGGGGTTGGAAAATGCCGAGCTGAACTGCTTCTCAGAAGGGGAGCAGGCTGGAACTTCTGTTCGGAGTAGTGGAAGGCAATCTAATACCTACTGCTTACTTTTCTCAGTCAGAGATCAGTCCAAGATATGCACAGGAAACTTTGAGGAGATTTACCTTGGCTAAAAGGGAGTCACGGGGGGGGGGGGGGCTCCTTTGAGGGGTCTCTGGAGACGAGTTGCATTTTCATCATATGCAGAAGTTTCCAGAGTCATTTATATGACATAAGCTCGACAGGATCCTAATCTTCTTTGATACTACTAAACATCTAAAGCTACACAAGACAGGTGTTGATCTGGATAACTATAGAAAAGGTAGAGATTGATATCTTTCATTCAGAGACTAATTAAAGTTAAACAAAATAAAATCACAAGGTGGGAAATTGAAATCTAGAAAGCTTGGAAGAAGGGGCGAAATTTGTGCTTTGTAAATTTAAAGGACAGTGTTAAAAAGTAGAAAGGAATTTATTGTTTGGTCTACTTGCGGTTTTTGAGAAAAAGCCCCATCGTCATAGAACTTCAGCTGCCACAGTCAACACAGGAAATACATCAAGCATCGTGAGATCTCTCTACCAGCAAAAACAGGATTTGGTGGCAAGTAAAGCAGGAAGTATTGGATGAAAAGGGGAAATCATTGAAGCAGCTAGCCTACTCTAGGACTATAATACCATAGAAAAACATCAGCGGCCATTTCAAGAAGACCAAAATTTAAATAAAACTTTAAAGTGTTTGGGACATTAAAAATTGGTGAAGCCGAAAGAGGTGACGATTATAAGGTAAATGCTAAAATAAAAACTTTAAAAATTAATATCTGAGCTCAGGAGGCTCTGAGAATGGTGAAATTAGGCTTATTGAAGAAAGCAAGCTTCACTCTTTTAAACCTGATAGCTGAAATTTAATTTGGTGAGCTCAAATTTTTCAGTGTTTTTACATGTCAGACCACAAGCAAACCCGTACAAGGACTGCTTCACTGGAGAAAATGCAGGACCAATTGGATGCAATAGAAGCCAGGATAATGAAAGGGATGAAAGAGATTATAACTGCTTCCAAAAAAGAAATTAGAAAAGATATTGAAGAGTTAAAAAAAGATATAGAGGATCTCAGAAATGAGACTGTGGTAACATCAAAGAAAGTGCAAGAGGTGGAAGGGAGAGTGAAAGTACATGATTCCACCTTGTTAAAAATATAAGAAAAAGTGGCAATTCATGACTGCAAATTGATGGAGACTCAGATATGTCTGAGAGGAGTATTTGAGGATGAAGAAACTGACTTGAAAGAATATATAATAAAAATAATTGCAGAATTTTTGGAGGAAGATCCTGCAGGGACTAGAAACATGTATGACTATATGTATAGAGTAAACTAACTTTATGCAAAAAAAAATAATCTACTAAGAGATGTGGTTATAAGATATATGACAAAAGAAATGGTGGGAAAGATCATGAATAAAAACTTTGAAAAGACATTGATAGTGGGAGGCAGCAGAGTAAGAACTATGAAGGAGTTGCCAAGACAAGTGATAAATGACAGAAGAGCATACAAGAAACTGACAGAAAAATTACGGGACAATGAAATGAGGTATAGGTGGATAATACCTGAAGGTTTGAGCTTTGAACTTCGAGGGGAAAGGATTACAATTACAAACACACAGGAACTGCATAGATTTTGTGAAGAACATAAAGAATTTGCACCATGATGGATTACAAATTATTATCTTGAAATGTAAATGGACTAAATTCACCACGAAAAAGAAAGGCAACATTTCATTGGATTAAAAAGCAAAATTGTAATATAATTTGTTTACAAGAAGTACATAAGAACATAAGAGAAGCCATGTTAGATCAGGCCAATGGCCCATCCAGTCCAACATTCTGTGTCACACAGCGGCCAAATATATATATATATATATATATATATATATATATATATATATATATATATATATATATATATATATATACACACACAAACACACACACTGTGGCTAATAGCCACTGATGGACCTCTGCTCCATATTTTTATCTAACCCCTTCTTGAAGGTGGCTATGCTTGTGGATGCCACCACCTCCTGTGGCAGTGAATTCCACATGTTAATCACCCTTTGGGTGAAGAAGTACTTCCTTTTATCCGTTTTAACCTGTCTGCTCAGCAATTTCATCGAATGCCCATGAGTTCTTGTATTGTGAGAAAGGGAGAAAAGTACTTCTTTCTCTACTTTCTCCATCCCATGCATTATCTTGTAAACTTCTATCATGTCACCCCTCAGTCGACGTTTCTCCAAGCTAAAGAGCCCTAAGCGTTTCAACCTTTCTTCATAGGGAAGGTGTTCCAGCCCTTTAATCATTTTAGTTGCCCTTTTCTGAACTTTCTCCAATGCTATAATATCCTTTTTGAGGTGCGGCGACCAGAACTGCACACAGTACTCCAAATGAGACCGCACCATCGATTTATACAGAGGCATTATGATACTGGCTGATTTGTTTTCAATTCCCTTCCTAATAATTCCCAGCATGGCGTTGGCCTTTTTTATTGCAAACGCACACTGTCTTGACATTTTCAGTGAATTATCTACCATGACCCCAAGATCTCTCTCTTGGTCTGTCTCTGCCAGTTCACACCCCATCAACTTGTATTTGTAGCTGGGATTCTTGGCCCCAATGTGCATTACTTTGCACTTGGCCACATTGAACCGCAACTGCCACGTTGACGCCCACTCACCCAGCCTCAACAGATCCCTTTGGAGTTCCTCACAATCCTCTCTGGTTCTCACCACCCTGAACAATTTAGTGTCATCCGCAAATTTGGCCACTTCACTGCTCACTCCCAACTCTAAATCATTTATGAACAAGTTAAAGAGCATGGGACCCAGTACCGAGCCCTGCGGCACCCCACTGCTTACCGTCCTCCACTGCGAAGACTGCCCATTTATACTCACTCTCTGCTTCCTATTACTCAGCCAGTTTTTGATCCACAAGAGGACCTGTCCTTTTACTCCATGACTCTCAAGCTTTCTAAGGAGCCTTTGATGAGGAACTTTATCAAAAGCTTTCTGGAAGTCAAGGTAAACAACATCTATCGGGTCTCCTTTGTCCACATGTTTGTTCACCCCCTCAAAGAAATGTAACAGGTTAGTGAGGCAAGATCTTCCCTTGCAGAACCCATGCTGAGTCTTCCTCAATAACCCGTGTTCATCAATGTGCCTACTCATTCTGTCCTTGATAATGGTTTCTACCAACTTTCCCGGTATTGAAGTCAGACTGACTGGCCTGTAATTTCCCGGATATTAAACAAAAGGATTATAAATTTTTATGGAATAAGCAATTGGGACTAGAATTTCATTTTTTGGCTGAACAAAAGAAAAGGATAGTGATTTTTTATATTAAACAAGAATTGGAGCCGAAATTAGTGTTTAAAGATAAAAATGGAAGATTTGTAGCTGTAGAAATAATATTAAATGCAAAAAAAAGCATTGTTATTGGGACTGTATGCAGCAAATGGAGCAAAGGATGCTTTCTTTAAAGACATTATACAAGAATCTGATGAAGTGACATATGATCAAGTTTTGATAATGGGGGATTTTAATGGAACAATCCAGAATACACTGGATAGGTCTGGGGAAAAAATAATAAGGAAGGAAAACTGCCAAAGTCTTTTTTTGAATTGGTCAAACAAGAAAACCTGGAAGATATATGGAGAAAATTTAACCCTGAAGTACGGGACTATGCCTTTTTTTCAGCAAGACATAATACTTTTTCCAGAATTGACATGTTGTGGGGCACTAAGGATTTAGGCCTTATAACAAAGAAAATAGAGATTTAACCCAATAATGTGGATTACAAAATTGTCTAAAAAGTCGAGAAGATGGAGATTAAATGAAGATTTACTACAGAATAAAAAAATAGTGACATCTCTAGAAAATGAAACTAAAGTTTTCTTCCAAATAAACGATAAACAAGATATAGAATTTCAGAGGGTGTGGGATGCTTATAAAGCAGTGATGAGAGGAACATTGATTACATTGAATAATAAAGACAAAAGGGCAAAAGAAAAACAGATGTTGGACATTCAAAATGAAATAAAGGGGGAAAAATGGGAACTGAAAAAAAGAACAGGGAAAAAGAAAATTATGAGGGAAATTACAATATTACAAACACAAATGAGACATTTGTTAAATAAAGAACTGGAATGGAATCTGAAAAGATTACAGCAGAAATCTTTTGAAGGAGCAAATAAACAAAGTATTTGGCCTGGCAATTGAAAAAAAAGAGAGAAAGTAAAATTATTAATAAAATTGTGGTTGATGGAAGAAAGTTGGTAGATCAGGATGGAATAAAAAGGTAATTCTTTAAGTATTATGCCAAATTATTTAAGGGTGTTAAAATAAAGAAAGAAAAAATGGAAACGTATTTACAAAATATTAAAATAGCACCCTTAACAGAAAATATGGAAAAAGTTTTGAATGATCCAACTGAAAAAATAGAAATTGAAGCAGCGATTAATGCAATGGAAAATGGAAAGGCACCTGGGCCAGATGGGTATACAGCTAAATTTTATAAAATCTTCAAAGAGGAATTAATATCGAAACTTCAGAAATTGATGAACATTATAAGAATAAAAGGGAGAATACCAAATACATGGAAGGAAGCTGTTATTTCATTGATTCCAAAAGAAGATAGAGATGTCACGAATGTAAAAAATTATAGACCAATTTCACTATTAAATAATGACTATAAAATATATACAAGAATATTGGCAGAACGGCTTAAACATCATTTGATAAATTTTATAAAGGAGGATCAAGCGGGGTTTCTTCCCAAAAGGCAAATAAGAGACAATAGTAGAACTGTTGTAAATATCGTGGAATATTATGAAAGGCATCCAGAAAAGGAAGTTGCATTATTCTTTGCGGATGCAGAGAAAGCATTTGACAATTTAAACTGGGACTTTATGTTTGCAGTAATGGAGAAAATGGAGTTGGGGAAAAACTTTATAAGGATGATAAAAGCAATATATACTAAACAACGTGCAAGGCTATGTTTAAATGCAGATCTTATTTATTTATTATTTGCTTATTTATTTTATGATTTATATCCCGCCCTTCCCAACAAGTGGCTCAGGGCGGATCACAACATAAGAATTTGACATAAATAGAATTTAAGCATAAAAACAGTTAAAATAATTAATACATTTAAAAATTTAAGACATTTAAACCATTTAAAACATTAGGGACAGCAGATATGATAATTAGCAAAGGTACAAGACAAGGCTGTCCGCTTTCCCCACTGTTGTTTATAATGACTCTTGAAATCTTACTGATGCAAATCCAAGAAGACAAAGAAATAGAAGGATTAAAAGTAAAAGGATTCACTTATAAATATAGGGCATTTGCAGATGATATAATGTTTATAAATGAAAATCCCATACAAGTAACACCTTTGTTGTTGGTTAAAATACAAGAATATGGAGAACTGTCGGGACTTTATATTAATAAAGAAAAATCAAAACTTCTATGTAAAAATATGCAAATAAGCAAACAAAAGGAACTGCAAAAGCTAACGGGTTGTGAAGTTACCTCTAAGGTGAAATATTTGGGTATGGAGATAACAATGAAGAATACTGATTTGTTTAAAAACAATTATGAGAAGCTATGGCGTAAAATGGATGAAGATATGATAAAATGGAATAAATTTAATTTGTCACTGCTTGGCAGAATAGCTGCAATTAAGATGAATATTCTGCCAAGAATAATGTATTTGTTTCAAACTATTCCGATTGTGAAAGACAGTAAACAATTTAATAAATGGCAAAGGAAAATTTCAGAGTTTGTGTGGGCTGGGAAGAAACCAAGGGTCAAAATGAAAATTTTAACAGATGCAAAAGAGAGAGGAGGATTCCAATTACCAGATTTAAAACTATATCCTGAAGCAGTTTGTTTAGTGTGGATAAAAGAATGAGTGACGCTGTTAAACAAAAAACTCTTAGCGTTGGAAGGTCATGGAAATAAATTTGGCTGGCACGCTTCTGTGTACTAAAAAAGATGGATGGTTTTTTCTCTCACCATTATATAAGAAACAATTTGCTAAATATATGGATGAAATATAAGAAATATGGGGATGAGAGAAAACTGTTATGGATAGTGCCAGCAGAAGTAATAAAAATAACAGCTGAGATGGGGGAAGAAAAGTGGTTGTCATATAATTAAAAATACAAAGTGGCAAAATAGAATTGAAAACTGCTGAAGAGCTGAATAATAAATATGATTGATTCCAAATGCAACAAATAAAGAGCTTGGTGGAAAATGATATTAAAACTGAAGGAATAAGAAAAGAGCAAACAGAAATGAAAAAGGTTCTGCTTGGAGATAATGAAAAATTAATTTCAAAATTATATAAATTACTCTTAAAATGGTCTACGGAAGATGAAGTAGTGAAATCTCAAATGATTAAGTGGGCAATTAATGTAAATAAAGAAATACAGATGGAAACTTGGGAATATTTGTGGAAGAACTCTATGAAGCTTTCAACATGTCATAGTATTAAAGAGAACTATTTTAAAATGATGTATAGATGGTATATGACTCCTAAAAAGTTGGCAAAGATGAATAATAATATGCCAGATAGATGTTGGAAATGTAAAAAACATGAAGGTTCTTTCTACCATATATGGTGGACTTGTGAAAGAGCAAAAAAGTATTGGCAGATGATTCAACAAGAAATTTCTAGGATCTTGGGATACGAATTTAAGAAAGTTGCAAAGACTTTTCTGTTGGGATTACAAATGGAAAAAATTCCAAAAGAAGATAGAACTATAATTTGGTACTTGCTTTCAGCTGCTAGGACATTGTATGCACAGTTATGGAAGCAAGAAAAAATACCAGAGAAATGGGATTGGATTGTAAAAGTTATGACATGGATTGAAATGGACAAATTAACAAGAATTTTAAGAGACTATGACTTAGAAGTTTTTAAGATGGAGTGGAAAAAGTTTAGAAGATACGTAGAAAAAGAGTGGAAAATAAAAGGACATTGGACAATTTTTGATAATGATTAAGTCTTAGAAGGAAGAAGAATATTAATTTTTGTACCTTTAAATACTAGTATTTTAAGTAAATAACACCGGCGGGGGTCAGTCAGAGGTTTTCTTGAGTTAGTACAAAGACAGACTAGGGACAAGATCTCTTCTGTCTTAGATGGAGTTTCATTTTCCTTGAAAAGGCAGGTTGACAGCTTGGGAATGTGCTGACGGGCCATCAGTCATCTTTGAAAACCAGAGAACTACAATAGCTTCAAGTGCTTTTGCCCAGCTTTGGCTGGTTCACCAGCTGTGCCCATTCATGATTCAGTCAGATCTAGCCACAATAATCCATGTCTAGACAGGACTATTTCAATATGCAGTACTTGGGGCTACCCTTTAGAAGCTGCAGCTAGTGCAAATGCTGTGTCTAGGCTTCTGGTCAGAGCCAGGTACTGCGAGCATATGACCCTAATACTATAGCAGTTACACTGGCCACTAATCTTTTCTCTATCCCAATTCAAGATGTTGGTTTTTCCATTAAAGCCCTACATGGCTTAGGGACTAGAGCAGTGGTGGCAAACCTATAGCACGTGTGCCAGAGGGTCACTCAGAGCCCTCTCTGTGGGCACGCTTCCTCCCTTGCCCTCCCCCATGCACAAAGCTTGGCTCCCCCTCTGCAGCCCACCCCCACCCCCCACCTTCCCTCCCTCTCCGAAGCTGCAATGGAGCTGCATTCCACGCCCCCTCCCCTCAGAGGCATGCTGAGCCATGCTGCACCGAACCTGGACCCTACCGGCTTCTATGTGGCCAGAGTGCCTTCTAACTCTTTGAAGCCCATGTGGGAGAAGGCTTCACTCCCCCTCACTTCTGGCTTCAAAGAGTTAGAAGGCACACCAGCAGCATCAAAGTCAGTAGGGTCCAGCTTCGGTACAGCATGGCTTGGCATGCCTCTGAGGAGGAGGGGGGCCACGGAGCATGGCTGCATTGAAGCTCCTGGGAGGGAGGGAGGGAAGGCGGGGGTTGGTGGAGGGACCACAGGGGAGTGGAGGGAGTGTGCATGCAGTTTGGGTTGCAGTTTGGCCTCTCAGTCTCTAAAAGGCTTGCCATCACTGAACTAGAGTGTCTGAAGGACTCCCATACGTTCCTGCTGGGAAATTAAGGCATCAGGATCAGGCCCTCCTGGCTGTACCACCAATCAAAGAAGCTCAAGAGAGGGCATTTTTGGTGGCAGCCCCACAATTACAGGACAACCCACCCATGGAGGTGCACATGTCCCTCTCACTTTTGATCATCAGGAAGCAGCTGAAGACAATTTTATTTAGGACTATATTTGACTGGTCTAGTTTTATTTACTGGCAGTCCTAATTGAGTTTTTAAATTGAGACTTTTTATGAGTTTTTATAATCATGGTTATTTATATTGTTTATATTGTGTTCTGTAAGGGAGAAAGGCAGATAATAAATGATTTACATAAATAAATTCCTAGGCTGCCACAGAAGCTTGTTGGCTGACTTTGGGCCAGGCATACATTTTCATCCTAATGTACCTCGCAAGGTTGTTGTGGGGATATTCAAATGAAAGACAAGAGAGTGTTGTGAGCTGCTTTGGCTCCACATTGTGGAGAAAGGCAGCACAGACAGAGGGTGGAAAATACCCCTCATCCACAAAAAAGGGGAGTGGTAGTTAAGAACTTTCCTGAGTTATCACTGCGAGTGCAATGTACTGTTTAGCGTTTCTGACTAGAATCTGTGAAACCCAGATTTGAATCCCATCTCTGCCAAAGAAGCTTGCTGAGTGACCTTGGGCCAGTCACATGCTGGCAGTGATATAAACTTTGTTAGCCAAATTGCCCTCAAGAGAGGTATGGGGGAATTATTAGGTGGGCAAAGATGGCAAACGATATGGGGTTGATAACCTGTGTATTCAGGAGTCAGTACTCCAAAAGAGCCCTTTTTAAATAACAAGGATATTTTATACTAAAAACAAGTTTTATTAGAAAAATCGCTCAAGTATACAAGAAACATAATCACACAGTCCTAGGAAAATAGTCAGGAAATTGATAGGGACATATAAAGATAATATGGACAGGGCGATACTATACCTATCAATGATGAATGAAGGATGATCCTTCAGCAAAGACAAAAAAGGGAAGAGGAGGCAAGGGACTACCAGTGTCATTTGCAATAATGGGTCCAAAACTGACCAGGAATTGGGGATGGCTCCAACAGCAAGGTAGGGGTACCATCAGAGACACATCTGAACAGCCAAAAATCTGGCCTTCTTATAGCCAATTTCATATTTTGAGGCAGGGTCATGTGATGGGGAACACCTACCCAGGGATGGCTCCCAGGAGATGGAACAAAAGAATTTGATAAGCGATGATGGTCCATGAGGTGCAGACCATCGTTTACACAAAGGAACTAGAGTGGTCAGTTTAGTGACAGATCTTTCCCTATTGTACCACCTCTGAGGGGAACAATGGTAAAACAAAGGAAGAGGATGGGTGGCAGGATGTAGCTGCTGACAGATGATCATCTTTCAACAGCAAGGGGCTTGTCTTGATGGGCAACAGGAAGATTCTTTTGTTTGGAAGAGAGATGTTGGAGCAGTCCATTGTTGACAGTTGTGTCTCTACATCTGCATTTCCAAAGCATTGGCTGGGCTCTGGAATGTGATACATGGTGAAGGAGCCTGCTCTGCATGGCAGTTTGCAGGAGAGAGTGTTGTCTTCTTGGGACATCTCAGGAACATGACTTCTCTCAGGGCTGCTTCTGGTGCAGGCTTCTTGGTGACAGGGATGCAGTTGCTGTTCTGCAAAGCTATACAATAAAGACAGCTTCTGGTGTCCTAATGTTAACAAAGACAGAAAAAAAATCCACTGAAATAAATAACACTTCTAAATGATAACAATGTATCTTTTAACATGCAGAAGTCAATAATATCATATGCAAATACAATGTATGCAAATAAAGGTACTAAAGTCCGTGCAAAATAGCTTCCATAGTCCTGTGCAATGCTGTCTCTTTTAAAAGCTTCAATATTCCTTCTCACAGCTCACAGCTCACAGCTCACAGCTTTTTAAATGTATTCAAACTCGCCCTGTTTATGGTCACAATCCCTCCACAATAACAGAAGAGAGACGGTAAGTCCACAGGTCAATAAAATAACAATTTCAAAAGAGAAGGAGAGTACTCGCCAAATCTAGAACTTGCTGGCGGTTTCAGTAGCCTTCACCCGCTCTCTCTCTCTCTTATGAATAGAAATTTCTTCACGGAGCCACAATGTTACAGCCATTTACATGGTTCAACGCATTATCTTCACAAGCATTGCCCCCGGCTTGTGAAGAGAATTAATTGAACCATGTAAACGACTGTGGCTCCATGAAGAAATTTCTATTCATAAGAGAGAGAGCGGGTGAAGGCTACTGAAACCGCCAGAAAGTTTTAGATTTGGCAAGTACTCTCCTTCTCTTTTGAAATTGTTATTTTATTGACCTGTGGACTTACCGTCTCTCTCCTGCTATTGTGGAGTGGTTGTGACCATAAGCAGGGCAAGTTTGAATACATTTAAAAAGCTGTGAGCTGTGAGAAGGAATATTGAAGCTTTTTAAAGAGACAGCATTCCACAGGACTACGGAGGCTATTTTGCACAGACTTTAGTAGCTGTATTTGCATACATTGTATTTGCATATGATGTTATTGACTTCTACATGTTAAAAGATACATTGTTATAATTTAGAAGTGTTGCTTATTTCAGTGAATTTTTTTTGTCTTTGTTCTGCAAAGCTAGGCAACTTGTCAGTGAAGCACAGCTTGATGTCCTCTTAACGTGGCAGGCATAGGCAATTCACACAAAGGCAATCACAGGCAGGAAGCTTGCTGAGGCCTGGCTTGAAGCACTGCTGTATAGCCCATAGAAAACGAAATGTCCATATTGAGGCTGGCATAGGAGCCATATTAGTCCATACTAGTTGGGGAGGGCGTCCAGGGCTAACCCTCACAGGGTTGTTGTGAGGATAATAGGGAAGCAAGGAGAAGATTGTAAGCTGCTTTGACTGTCTTGGGAGGGGAGGAGAAAGGTATGGCTTTTGTTACAAATCTAGTTTTGAATACAGTTCGCAAAAAGGTTTAATTTCTCTTGCTGCAGCTGTTTTGGAAGGAAGCAAAACTGCTTATTTTGTATCCAAAAATCAGTAGCTAGGACAGGTACAGTCAGCTAGGGAGTTAGTGAGTGAAGAAAGTGGGCACACCCCTAAAAATAAACAATCAGGCATTTAAAACTTAATTTGCTGGGATAAAAAAGAATCAAGTAACTATTATAATTATGTTAAAAGAATATCTTATGTTGGACAATGTTCAAGTGATGTTATCTGCAAAATGCTGAGCAAATTAAAGGCATTTGATTACTCGGAAATCTTTGCTGGATAGCACTGAAGAGATTCAGCTGAGGCAGAGGAATGTTGTTACTTTCCTACCATCGCCACCAAAGGTTCACAAATGTGCTCTAATATGTGTTCAGTCAGAGGGCTTCATCCATTAGTATTTTGATCTATATTGCATTATTCTTCATCCTTTCATATCCATGGAGAATTCAGAGTGCTGATGCAGATTTCAAAGCTGGAAGAGACACTGCACTTATAAGTCTCGTAAGTCCAAATAGATGCCTACTATTTCTCCATATTCCAGAGAGTTACCATGTTGTCAGTTCCATCGGTGGGAAATGCTTCAGTTCAATCAGAAAACCATCCAGGTCCATCAGTCGGTCAATGCAAATAACTGATCTTCCAACCCAGTACAGCCTAACAACCATGGATAATTTAAATCTTCATTGTTTTTCTGCCTTTGTAATTCACTTATATGATGTTACATCATTCCTTAGTTTTCTTTTTGCATTCCATTCCAATTCTGTAATCCAAGTCCTATTGCACTGTTTATCGGATATTTTCTGATATCTTACTGAATTGCTTTTTTAAAATTTTGTAATCTTTCTTGAGTTTCTTGAGCTGTTTTGGCCTCTAAACAACTGATACTGCTCCTGTGGTTCATCTGTTTAAAATGGCTTTCTTGGGCAGGCAACCCTTGGGGGCTTGAGGACCAAGAAAGCATCTTCAAACAGCTGAGCCTTATGGAGCAAACTGCTCCCATGGGCTGGCTGTCCAAGAAAGCCCCTTTAGCCACACAGAACTGTTTGCTCCATGTGGCTCAGCTGTTCAAAGAGGCTTTTTGGGGTTCAGCTCCAAGCCATTTAAACCAAAGAGCTGAGCAACAGAGCACCCCTCAACTGTTTCAGTTAAATGGCTCAAAGCTATTTAAACTCCTGCTTTCTGCTCCCCATGAAAAGTGGTGGGGAGAAGAAAACAGGGGTCATGAGCCCATACAAACTGGTTTTGTTCACAAAGCAATGACCCAATTTGTATAGGTTCATGATTCGGTTCATGGTTCAGCCACAATCCATAAACTGAACTGCAAAAATATGGTTCTTGCCCATCCCTTTTCATAATCTTTTGTAATTAAAGAAATGGGGGGAGGGGTTTTACACTATATTGAATAAATAGGTCAAACTCAGAAGTTAGGAACCTCACTCTGTTGGAAGTGTAGATGCCAATAAGGAAAAGATCTAAAGTGTAGCACAGGAGGTAAAATCATTGAGGGGACCCCTCCCCCCAAAAAGGGGGAGGACATATCCAGATGGACTGGATTATTTAAAATTATTTTAAATACCTCCGATTTGGTTTGGGGGTACGGAACATAGTCCCTCATTTGGGACTATGAAAAAACCATGCATAATTCATCCTATGGGAAAATGCATTTAAACACAAAACAAGGTCAGCCTGCACCAACTCGGTATTTACTGTGTAGAAATGTGAATAAAGGTGGCAAGAATGGATGGAGAAATTGCCTTTCACTTCAGGGTTTGATCATTTGAGTAAGTGAACCAGAAACTCAAATTGCAATTAGAAAGGACAAAGCTCTACTTAGTGTGCCAAAAGATAGTTTGTCTGGTTTTCCTTTCTTCAAGGGGAAGCAAGACATGAACCCTTCCCAGTCACTCCAAGGCAAGGCTTTGCAGTTGCAGACATACAGGATAATGGCACTCACTGAGCTTAATGAGTCTTTCTTACTAGACAAAATGAGTGTAGCAGTTAGAAGGCAGCAAGGCCTTTTTTGAGCAGGAATGCATTTCCAGTTGGCTCGGTATCAGGGGTGTGGCCTAATATGCAAATGAGTTCCTGCTGGGTTTTTTCTACCAAAAAAAGCCCTGGAGAGCTGGACTACAATCTGACAGACCTGAGTCTGAATTCCCCCTCTGACTCTGCTATAGAAGCTTTTTGAGTGACCTTGGACCAGTCACATTCCCCCAACCTAACTTACCTTACAGACTTGTCACTGTGAGAATAAAATGTAGCAGGAGAGGACAATGTAAGTCAGTTTGGGTCCACATTGGGAAGACATGCAGGGTCTTTTATAGTCTTTTATAGTCATCTCTTCTCAGCCATATGTTTCAGTCTGACCAGTCACCCATGGGAATAGCTTTTCAGTCAAGTGAAAAAAATAATGGGCTGGTTCGCAACCAGCTATTCAGCTGATAAGAAAAGAAAGACAGCTCCTCTTCGACCACCCAGAAAACTATAATGACCACCCAGAAAACTATAATGGGACATGTATAGATGAGTGCTGCCAGGGCTTTTTGTGTAGAAAATGCCCAGCAGGAACTCATTTGCATATTAGGCCACACACCCTGATGTCACCATTGTTTCACAGAGGGTTTTTGTAGAAAAAGCCCAACATGGACTTATTTGCATATTAGGCCACACCCCCTGACAGCAATCCAGCCGGAACTGTGTTCCTGTGCATTCCTGCTCAAAAAAAGCCCTGAGTTCTGCAGTAAGAAGGGGAACTGGGCAAGAATTGTGTTTAAAAGGTGGTTGGATCCAATGGAATATGTTTTCCGCTATGGATTCCAGTGACCCTACTGATGATACTGAAGATGGAGGTATTTTTAGACATGGAGTCATTGTGCTTGAAATCTCGATTTTGAATTGTCTTGAAAGAGAGGGAAAGGAAGGAAGGAAATGAGACAATGGGGAAGATATTGTGGCCATACAAGCTTCTATCTTGTTGGCTTGTTTTGTTTCCCCATCCATTTGGTACCAAGACCACCTGGCAACCATGTGAGGGCCCAAAAGAGAGTCTCAAGCAATCTCAAAGGGTGAAACGCAGCAGACAAGAGACAGCATCAGGTATACACCCACTCTGATATCATATGGTTTCCAGGCATGGATCAGGTGTCACTTGCGTGGGGGGGGGGGGAGAGATATTTGTGAATTCCCTGCATTGTGCATGGAGTTGGACTAGGTGACCATGGAGGTCCCTTCCAGCTCTATGATTCTATGGTTAACTCAGTAAACTCAGAGATAATTCCATTATGCATACCCTAATATTCATCCTGCCTTGGCTATTTCAGTTTATACAAGCTTTCAGATTGATTATCCAACATGTCTAAGTAAAAAAAGAAATGTGAAAATAACTTTGGAGATTGCTGACAGGATGGAAAAGTGTAGCCATCATTCACGGCACATAGATCTGATAGGCCAAAACCCTATTGTAGTGGGAGGACTTTCCAGCTGAACAGTTTATCCCATTTTGGGTTTTATTGCCATCCAGATCCTAGCTTTCTTTTACTCCCTGGCAGATGTTGTTAGACTGCAAAATCAATTGCACAAACTGAAAGAATGTTTTTCACAGACAACAGATCCCACCTATGTCAAGTTCTTTCAAAGGTTTGATAACATTACTTGTACAGTATAGAAGGGGAGATGAAAGAGACCTGCCCAGGCATACTTAAACCATGAAAGGTTACGTATAAGGCTTGTCTTGTATTGTGGTCTCAAAGTAGATAGGGAAAGGGAAAATACCAAAGTTACATGTTCATGTCACACAAGTCAACTACTTTTATTTGGCGGTTTTCTAGGAATCAGGACTAAACTGAAGCCATACCTAAGGGGAAATTCACCCTTTGTTTGGACCATCTCTATTGTGTTGGGTGGATCATGCTAAAAGATAACAGTAGCAAATTGCTGCATTGGTATCTGTTGTTCCGTAATTTTAACTTCAGTCTAGTTCATAGGACAAGACATGAAAATGTAGTGATGGATGTCCTCTCAAGGAAGGGAGGAGAAGAATGGTTATGTATATGTATAATGTATAAGTACTCTGTTGTAATGATTACGTAAATGTGTTTGTGCCCCCCCCTGCCGAGGGAAACAAAAAAATTAATTCTTGTGAATATATATATGAAAATGTAAAATGAGCATTCTACTGTCAAGTAGGTAAGAACAGAAAAGGTGCTGTGTGAGTTGATTTGAACAAATCTGAATAAATTTTCAAGTAAATTGTCCTCAGTGAGGAGGTGAACCATCTCCTCTTATGACAATTTCTTGGAGGAGGGATGTGTGAGTAAGCACGGTGCATCACACTTGCATTTATGGGCACAGTCTTAATTATTTATTTTATTGGCTTTTCTGTTTTATTGTTTTTTTAAAAAAAATTAGCATTGTCATTAATAAAGAGGGAAAGTTCTCAGAACCTGGGGGTCCTCAGGTGTGTTTGCAGAGAGTTCATCTTCCTGCCTCTCTTTTTTAATAGCACACCAATCAGTAGTGACCACGGGTCATTTTGTAGAAAAATAGGTGGTGGAGCTCATTAGCATAACTCATTAGCATATGCTGCCCCCCCCCACCAGCCAAAAGCAATCTGACACAAGAAAGGAGAGCCCCGGGCGAGCAAGGCCTGCTTGGGCTTGCTAGAGATCCAGTCAGCCCAAGCAGGCCTCACTCACCTGGGGCTCTCCTTGGCCACCTCCCCACAGTCAAAAGGCCAGCAAGCCCCCCACCATCCAAAATCACATAAGAAGTGGAGAAAGGGTGGTGCAGGCTTCTCCAGGAGTTAATGAGGGCTGCTGTGGGTGTGGTAAAGCTCTTGGTGGCTAGCTGGCCCCTCTCCTAATCCAGGGATTGTTATGCAGCTGGACCTACTACTCAGTGGACAAGGTAGGTGGGGAGGAGGAGGGGGAACCCTCAGAAAGGTTCAGGAGCTGTGTTCCTGTGAGCTCCTGTTGAATTCAAGGCCTGGTAGTAACAATAACCATTGTACTTCCTTACAACCAATGCTCCCCTTGTTAGCCCTTTCCTCCCCCACAACGAGTCTATCCAGTGAAGGCGAGCCCTGCCCTTCCTACTCCCCTTTATCAGACACTGGGCTTCTGGCCCTGAAGAGAAAGCTGCCCCCACCGTCCTCTCTATTGCTCATGTTGACAGGGTTGAGGAGGGCAGTAGGATAGGCATCTCTCTGGTCAGCCAACTCCTCTCTCTGGCGTCCCAGTATCAAACACTGTTTTTTGTTTCCTCTCTCCTTGCCTTCTTTCTTCAAAAGTTCCTCACAGCCATGCATCTCCAGTCTGCTAGGCTGGAGCCCCTGGGAGGCCCCCAGCTGTCTTCTTTCTCCAGCAAAATCCTCCCTGCAAGTCAGGCTCAGAATGGGTTACATGGCTAGGCTCTCCTCCTCCACTCATTGCCTGTTGTGGTTATCTAGGAATCAGCTTTCTATTTAGATAGATTCCTATTACCTGAAAGGGAGTATAAATCAAATTGGCCGTGCCCATTTCTCTATTGGGACCAGGTTTGACCTGGGTTATCTATAAACAGATCTTCTGGGTTCCCAAACAACACTTCACCTGCCTCACCTGCTCTCTGGTTGGAATGACAGACAATTTCACTCCCACATCTTTGAGTTTAGGTGAGTTTGGCCTGTCCCACACGAGTGCTAACCATTTCTCTTCTCTTTTCTCCACACATTCATTCATGACCAACCATTCCCTGTTGCAGTATGGTCTCAACAACTTAATATTAATTTCTCTAGACTTGTCTGGACAATGCTGATAAACACAAACGTTTTCATACCCTGTTGTCTTTCTAGTATCCTGGCTTCTTCCGAGTGGATTGATGTTTGCTTTTCCTCACCAGATACAGCATCAGGATCCTCCTTTCTTGGTATTATATTTTAGGTAGTATTTGCAGATCAAACCTTTCTGATTGACTCAGTTCATCTTACAAATCAATAGGTCCTGCTAACATGAGAAGACCTGCTGCATTCACTTTGTAAAGAGGAATGCTAAGCTGCTCCATTTCTGAGATTTTCTCTACATAGGTGCACCGTGTTTCCATTCTCCAGTGCACAACACAAAAGACAATATGCTTCTTTGGGAGATACCCTATGAATTCATCCAGTACCTCTCTGGTGTTTCCTTGGAAAGGGCCAAAAGGTGCTTCACTGTCATCTCTTTGCAATAATGCTGACCTGACTGTCATTTGACAGTAGTGTTGCAATGACCTTTGAATCGACTTTATTATTGTCCAGATACCAAGATAAATATATAAGTCTGAGAGGTTCATTGTCCCCTTCCCATCTATTCCTTCTTTTCCCCCCTGTCTACCACCACAGTGTTCAAGTTTACTTTATTATAAAGATTTAGTTGTTGTCATACAGATGTAATGATGTCAAGGACTGAAAAGCTATTCTTTTTAGATTTAATAAGGGATGCTGGATCACACTCATCAGCTAACATGCTTGCCAAAATCCATCCATGGTTTCACCCATGTTAAGTTTAGAACAACCTGTCCTTAGTTCCACTCATGCCCAGATGAACAGCCAAAGGACTAGAGTGTGCTGCCTTCAGCATGTCTGTTCTGTATTGTTGTGGAACCACTAACTGCTCATGTGGTTTAACTGCAGTTTCCTCTTTCCTCAAGGGACTCTTTATGTAATCTGTCCTGTTTAGTAATTTCACAGGGTGCTCAGGTGTGAGGTCAGGACAGGAGAGTTTGTATTTGCTCTGTCTTTTAAGGGTGATTACTTGTCCTATTGTCGTGTTTCTGCTATAAATTCAATAGCTTCCTTTTTCCCAATCAAAATTATGTTTTTCCCCTCCAACTCATTGTGATCTTTAATACCCTCCTCAGAGGTTTCATTACATCCCTTGTTCTTGGTGAGATGCATCTTGATTCGTTTTGATTTAGGAGCTAGTTGCCAAACTACATGTATTGCCAAATCATCTCTCAATATCATGCATGTGCAGATTTCATCAAGCACCCCTTCCTTCCAAGGACTATCCCAGTCTTTATACTGTCGATTTCTTTGGCCACTGGCACTAGATAAGTGAATTCTCCCAAACCTGATGTTGTAAGCTGCCCTGAGTCCGCTTGCGGAGAGGGCGGGATATAAATTGAAAGTAATAAATAAATAAATAAACAAATAAATAACCTTTGATCATGTTTTCCCCCTCCATCAGGCTTTCTGATTGAGCAAGCGAAGCTGGATGACACTGTCTTCAGCCGCTTAATCCCTCCTCAGTAGTAATTGGTCCTCCGTCACCAGTTCACTGTCTGCTATGCCTTCCTTGGTTGTTAAGATTACATATACTTTGGCATGCCCTGCGCTTAAAGTAGCAATTGGTCCCTTAAGTGTCTAATACTCCACAGATGAAGCTTCCAGGTTTGAGACAAGGGCATTACAGTAATCCAATCTCGAGGTGATAGTAGAAAGGATCACTGTCATTGTGTTTGAGGAAGGAAACCAACTGCTTTATCAGCCAAAAATGGTAAAAGGCTGATTTAGCAGTGGCTGCTACCTGGGCCTTCATTGTTAAAGAGGGATCCAGGAGCACCCCTGAGCTCTTAACCTTTGATGCCAACATAAGCGGTGCCTATTAGGAAAAGCTTCCTGACAGAGCAGTTCCTCAGTGGAACAGGCTTCCTCAGGAGGTGGTGGACTGTCATTCCTTGGAGGTTTTTAAACAGAGGCTAGATGGCCTTTAGTTTGGAGAAACATCGGCTAAGGGGTGACACAGTAGAGGTTTACAAGATCATGCATGGGATAGAAAAGGTAGGGAAATAAGTACTTTTCATGCTTTCTCACAATACAAGAACTCATGGGCTGAGCTGTCAGGTTACAACAGATAAAAGCAAGTACTTCTCACTCAAAGGGTGATTAACACATGGAATTCAGTGCCACAGGAGGTGGTTGCAGCTGCAAGCATAGATGGCTTCAAGAGGGGATTGGATAAACATAAAGAGCAGAGGTCCAATTTCTATTGGTTACAAGAATTAGATGGAACTCTCTGTACGGGGCAAATTATGCTCTGTATTCTTGGTGCTTGGAAGGGGGCAATGGTGGGAGGGCTTCAAGAGTCCTGGCTCCACTGGTGGACCTCCTGATGGCACCTAGGTTTGTTTAGCCACTGTGTGACAAAGTGTTGAACTGGATGGGCTATTGGCCTGATCCAACATGGCTTCTCTTATGTTCTTTCTTATGTTAGGAAGTATCATGTTTAAAGATGAAGTCCAGTGAGGACTTTAGGTTTTTGGTAGATAAGCAGGGTTTGGGTGTTCTTCTCAAAAGCAATTAAAAGTCAAAAGTCCATCTATTCTCTGTTTATCAATCTGATCTTTTTCAAGATTATAAATGTGTACACTCTGAATCTCTAGCTCTCAGAGAAGCTGGAGAAGAACCAGCCAATGTTACCAGTTAAATAAACTTTTCTTTGCCGGGGGGGAGGGGGTGTCTGACTTCAGCGTGTGTTACATTCAGTAATACAATATGCTGTCTTAATAATAATAATAATAATAATAATATTTTATTTTTATTTCCCGCCCTCCCCGCCGAGGCGGGCTCAGGGCGGCTGACAGACATGGGAATCCCATGAATCATAAAACAACATAAACAATTTTAAATATCAGTTACAGTAAAATTATTTAAAAATTAAATACATATAAAATGGGTGCTAGATGCTGTAGTCGTGATATCCACAAGATGACTAGTTGTCCATTCATCAGATTAGTCGGGTTCCATCTCAAAGGCCAGCTGAAAGAGACATGTTTTGCAAGCCCTGCGGAATTGGTTCAAATCCCGCAGGGCTCGCACCATCTCCGGAAGGTCGTTCCACCAACGAGGGGCTATCACCGAGAAGGCCTGCTCCCTAGTGGCCCTCAGCCTGGCTTCTCTTGGCCCAGGGATTGTCAGTAAGTTCTGTGAGCTGGATCTCAGTGCTCTCTGGGGCACATATGGGGAGAGGCGGTCCTTTAGGTAGGCAGGTCCTCGGCCATATAGGGCTTTAAAGGTGATAACCAGCACCTTATAGCGAACACGGTAAACAACCGGCAGCCAATGTAGATCCCGCAGCCCAGGCCGTGCAGTTTCCCACCGTGGTAGTCCCTCCAGCAGCCTGGCCGCCGCGTTCTGGACTACCTGAAGCCTCCGTGTTCGGTATAAGGGCAGCCCCATGTAGAGGGCATTGCAGTAGTCTAATCTCGAAGTGACCGTTGCGTGGATCACAGTTGCTAGGTCGGTGCGTTCCAGGAAGGGGGCCAACTGCCTCGCTCTCCTAAGATGAAAGAAGGCGGATCTAGCAGTGGCAGCTACTTGGGCCTCCATTGATAGAGAGGATTCCAGTAGCACTCCCAGGCTCTTGACTTTGCGCACTGGTACCAGTGGCGCACCGTCAAAGGCCGGTAAGGTAATCTCCCCTCCCGGCCCGCCGCGGCCCACGCAAAGGACCTCAGTCTTCGCCGGATTCCGCTTCAGCCCGCTCAGCCTGAGCCAGTCAGCCACGGCTTGTAATGCCCGGTCCAAGTTTGTTGGGACATCACCGGTCCAGCCGTCCATCAGTAGATAGAGCTGGGTGTCATCTGCGTATTGATGACAACCCAGCCCATACCTCCGTGCAATCTGGGCAAGGGGGCGCATAAAGATGTTAAACAACATCGGGGAGAGAACTGCTCCCTGAGGCACTCCACAATGAAGTGGGTGCCTCTGAGACAGCTCCCCCCCCGATTGCCACCCTTTGTCCCCGACCGTCAAGAAAGGAGGAGAGCCACTGTAAGGCTAGCCCCCGAATTCCTGCGTCGGCGAGGCGGCGGGTCAGCAGCTGATGGTCGACCATATCGAACGCAGCCGATAGGTCTAACAACAGCAATACCGCCGAGCCGCCTCGATCCAGTTGTCGTCGGAGGTCATCCATGAGGGCGACCAGGACTGTTTCCGTCCCATGACCCGGGCGGAAGCCGGACTGGCATGGATCTAAGACGGAAGCGTCCTCCAGAAATTCCTGTAACTGCATCGCCACTGCCCTCTCGATAATCTTGCCCAAGAAGGGCAGATTTGAGACCGGCCGGTAGTGTGCCAATTCGGCCGGGTCTGATGACGGTTTTTTCAAGAGAGGGCGGACCAATGCCTCTTTCAGGGGTGTTGGAAAAACACCTTCTGAAAGGGATCGATTTATAATATCCCGTATAGGATATCTTAATTCCTCCTGGCAGGCCTTAATTAGCCAGGAGGGGCATGGGTCCAGGTCACAAGTCGTGGATCGTGCAGTGCCAAGAATTCTGTCGACTTCCTCCAAGCTGAGCGGGTCGAAGCAATCCAGAGTTAAATCCGAAGACACGCATTGGGCTTCGAGTCCACTTACTGCCTCTAAATTGGCGGGGCAGTCCTGGCGGAGCGATTGGACCTTATCCGCAAAGTATTTCGCAAAGGCCTCGCAGCCTATCTCCAATTCCTTAGCTTTTGAATTGCCTTGAGGCAATGTAGTCAGGTTCCGAATTATTCTAAATAATTGGGCTGGGCGCGAATTTGCAGATGCAATCTTAGCCGCAAAGTATGTTTTCTTTGCGGCCTTGATTGCCATCTCATAGGACTTCATAAACTTCCTATAGGATGTTCTAATCGCCTCGTCACGGGTATGCCGCCATTGCCTCTCTAGCCGTCTAAGGCCTTGTTTCAGCTGGCGTAATTCCGGGGTGTACCACGGAGCCAGCTTAGTCCGAGGTCGCAGAGGGCGCCGAGGTGCGATCTCCTCGATGGCCCTAGAGAGCCGGCTGTTCCAGGTCTCAATCAGGCCATCGAGGGAGTCGCCAGAGGGCCAGGGATCCCGCAGAGCCATCTGGAACCGTTCCGGGTCCATTTGGCTCCGCGGGCGAGCCATAATCGGCTCTTCGCCTAAACAGGTTTGGGGGGGCATATTTACACGGGCCTTGAGGGCGAAGTGATCCGACCATGGCACTACCTCTGCGGTTATATCGCTCACTACAATCCCGGCCGCGAAGATCAGGTCTAACATGTGTCCTGCCTGGTGAGTGGGGGTTACAACAAATTGAGAGAGTCCCAGTGTCGCCATGGAAGACACTAGGTCCGTCGCCTGACTGGAGGACGGGTCATCAGCATGGACGTTGAAGTCACCCAGGATTATCAGCCTTGGGTGCTCCAGCGCCCAGCCTGTCGCCGCCTCGAGCAGGGACGGTAAGGCGTTGGCCGGTGCGTTAGGCGTACGGTACACCAGCCAAATCGCCAACCCCTCTCCATCCCCCCACGCCAGACCGGCACATTCAATGCCCTCAATCTTTGGGGCCGGGAGCGCCCTGAAGGAGTAAGCCTCCCGTGCAAATAATGCCACTCCTCCCCCCCCCGCCCGCTAGTCCGCGATTGGTGGAAGACCGAGTAACCTGGGGGAGCCGTTTGCGAGAGGGCTACTGTATCACCCTCCCGGGTCCAGGTCTCGGTCACGCAAGCCAGATCCATATTCTGCTCGAGCATGAACTCTCGGAGAATTGAGGTCTTATTGTTAATGGACCTGGCGTTGCATAGCACCAATGACGGAGGCGGGTTACACCTGGCCCTACTACCTTTCAAGGTACAAAATACTTCCACAAGCAGTCCCTAATGAAAAGAAAACAAGATGAAAAACAAAGTGATTTCAATTATCCAACAGTGATGTATTCTAACTTGCTCTCCACAATGCTAAGGAGATTGAATCAGCTGTTTGAATAACTTCTACACATGACACTGTCAAGGGAAGACTAATCTTTTAACACTGGGAAATCTTCCAGTATGCCATTGCCCTGGTGGGCCAGTGGCAGCCAGGAGGGAGCTGAGGTAAATGGTCCCTGTAGTACCAGTAGTGATATAGGGGCCACTAGACTTGGATCTGGGCTGCAGTGACAATAACAAAAAGCATAGGTTTATCCAATGGGTAAACTAACAGCGCTAACCAGGACATAGGCATTTATGCTTCACAGGCAAATGTACTTTGTGTAGATGTAAGCAAGGAGGCACTTTTGCCTGGTGACAGATCCCTCTAGAGATCAACAGCTTATGAGAATTCACCCTTCTCCAAATGAGAGACTATGAATTCCAAGGTTTATCCACCTTTTGACTCTTATTTGGTCTTTTCTCCTTCCTTTTCAAAAATGCTAAGTGCTATCTCCATGTTCACACACTTGCTCTAACACTGAAACTCCAAATTGTGATGGATCCTTGAACAAAATGCTTCAGAACGTACAGCTAGTCCAGAAGGCAGCAGCCAGATTGCTGACTGGGTCTTCCTGGCTTGCTCATCTCTCCAATCTTGCAGCAGCTGCAGTGGCTCCCAATCAGTTCCCATTGCCAACTGCAGAAGAAGAAGATATTGGATTTATATCCCGCCCTCCACTCCGAAGAGTCTCAGAGTGGCTCACAATCTCCTTTACCACAACAGACACCCTGTGAGGTGGGTGGGTCTGGAGAGGGCTCTCACAGTAGCTGCCCTTTCAAGGACAACCTCCGCCAGAGCTATGGCTGACCCAAGGCCGTGCTAGCAGGTGCAAGTGGAGGAGTGGGGAATCAAACCCAGTTCTCCCAGATAAGAGTCCGCACACTTAACCACTACACCAAACTGGCTCTCCAGCTGAAGGTGCTGTTCTTAACCTATAAAACCCTAAACAGTGTGGGACTCTCATACCTTTGCGCAGGCCTCAGATTCAGTGGGAGCTCAGAGAAGTGCAGCTCCTGAACCTTTCTGAGAGTTCCTCTTCCTCCTTCTGAAAGTTCCACCTCCTTGTCCATTGAATAGTATTACAGCTGCATAACAATCCCTGGATGAGCACCACCACCTATTTTTCTACAAAACAACCCCTGTCTTTGCGACTGCCTCTTCAAATATGATTGCCAAACTTAACTCTTAATTAACTAAGAGTATAGGTAAGCTCGCTGGTTGTCTAGATTTGTTTCCAGAACTGATGACTGGTTGTATTTTAGTTAGAATCTATTTCACTGAGTTTTATTACCTGTTATTTATTATTAGGTTTTATTATCTATGCAAGTTTTAATGATGATGCAAGTTTGCAGTATGCTTGCAAGTTTAAGTATGTTGCAATACTCCCTCTAAGCTGTGGAGTCTTGTGAGCAAAAATTCTACTTCATGAGCTACTGGCATTAAAGTTGAGAGCTACTGCGTAAATGAGTTTGTTCTGGGGCCATTTTTCCTGAGTTAAGACAAAAATGTATGAGTCAGAGGCTAAAAAACTGTGAGCTAGCTCACATTAACTCAGCTTAGAGGGAACACTGGTTAGTTTAGTTGTTTAGTTTATTGTATTTGCACCCTGCCCTCCCCGCCGAAGCAGGCTCAGGGTGACTCACAACACGCAGTGAAGTCACAATAAAACAGTTAAATCAAACATCAATTAAAACAGTTAAAACAATCTAAACAATTTAAACAATTTGGTGCGAATTACCATTTAGTTACAGTTGGCATTCATCTGTAACTAAATGCTTAGGCATCCTAAGAATACTTTAGAGCTAGTATTTCAGCTAGTGTTTTGGTGGCAGAGTTCTGTTGAAGAGAGGGTGTGGGCTTTCTTTATTATTTTATTTACTCAATCAGGAGAAAATCTATTAACTCTAACTGGGGAAGCTTCCACAGCCAATAAAAAACAGTGACATTCATTTAGTAGGGCCAGCAACTCCTGTTCCTTAGGTCAAGGTGTATGATAGACTTTTTCACTGAGACTTTTTCACCTTCAACGGCATCTGGATCGGGGTGGCTCGGCAGTGCTGATGCTGTTGGACCTATCGGCGGCGTTCGATACGGTCGACCATCGGTTGCTGACTTGCCGCCTCGCCGACGCAGGGATTCAGGGGTTGGCCTTGCAGTGGCTTTCCTCTTTCCTTGAAGGTCGGGGACAAAGGGTCGCGATTGGGGGGGGAACTATCCCGGAGGCGCTCACTCGACTGTGGGGTGCCCCAGGGAGCGGTTCTCTCCCCGATGTTATTTAACATCTATATGCGACCTCTTGCCCAGATTGCCCGAAGGTATGGGCTGGGGTGCCACCAGTATGCTGATGACACCCAGCTCTATCTGCTTATGGACGGCCGACCGGTCTGCGCTCCAGATAACTTAGATCGGCATTACAGGCCGTGGCCAAGTGGCTCAGACTGAGTGGACTGACATTGAATCCTGCGAAGACAGAGGTCCTTTGTTTGGGCCGTCGGGGGCCGGGGGGGGAAATCCCCCTGCCAGCTTTTGGCGGTGTCCCGCTGAGGCCGGCGGACAGGGTCAAAAGCCTGGGGGTGCTGCTGGAGCCGTCCCTAAATATGGAGGCCCAGATAGCGACCACTGCCAAATCCGCGTTTTTTCATCTTAGACGGGCAAGGCAGTTGGCCCCCTTCCTGGACCCCGACGACCTAGCAACAGTGATCCATGCTACGGTCACCTCGAGGTTGGATTACTGCAATGCCCTCTACATGGGGCTGCCCCTGTGCCGGACCCGGAAATTGCAGCTGGTGCAGAATGCCGCGGCCCGGCTGTTATTGGGCCTCCCAAGATGGGGGCACATTCGGCCGGGTCTTCGGGCTCTGCACTGGCTTCCAATAATATACCGAGTCCGGTACAAGGTGCTGGTCATTACCTTTAAAGCCCTATATGGCCTGGGACCTGCCTACCTGAGGGACCGTCTCTCCCCACACGTTCCCCAGAGAGTACTGAGGTCTGGGACTCAAAATCTTCTCACCATCCCCGGGCCCAAGGAAGTGCGCCTCAAAACAACTAGGGACAGGGCCTTTTCCACAACGGCCCCTATGTGGTGGAACCAGCTACCGGAAGAGGTGAGGGCCCTGCGGGATCTTACTCAGTTCCGCAGGGCCTGTAAGACGACCCTCTTCCGGTTAGCCTACGCCTGACTAGACAAATGTAGCTTTCTAGATCTTAGATTTTTGTGATTATACTGCACAGTTTTAATGTAAAATGTAAAATTTTAAGGTTTTTAGGTTTTAAATGTTTGAATTTAAATGTATGAATTTGTTCCGATTTTATTGTTTTATTATTTGTTGTAAGCCGCCCTGAGCCACTTGTGGGAAGGGCGGGATATAAGTTACGGAATAAATAAATAAATAAATAAATAGAACAAATTCAGAACAGTATTTTTTCCTATAATACGGGGTTTTTTTTAATTTTAAGAAGAAAATAGTAACCTAAAAGGGATACAGAAAAAAAGAAAAGTTACAAAACAATTTATATTGATCAAAGTTTACTGTACTTACAGGATATATTAAACAAGGAAGTAAAGAAATACTTCTTCCTAACATCTTCATTAGAATTTTAAGACATTTTCTACAACAAATTTATCATTAATACATATTCTGAATTACAAATTGCATTAATGCTATATACTAGCTATAACTTTTATATACCAGATTTTGAATGAAAATATATTATCTATCTCACAATAAAAAATAAGAAATATTTTGTTCAAAATCCACTTCCTTGTGTATTTATATTCAAATTTATTCTCCTTTTTCTGTATTTATACTACATTGGTATGCCTTACAATATATTTATAGACCATTTTTAAACTCCTTCTCCTGCTTGCATAATAGACTCAAATATTGAGATGGGTCTGGAATTATAACTATATTGAAAGGCTGGCAGATTTCCAGATCCCCAGTGTCTCACCTCACCTGTAAGAGAATCTCTGAAAATTTATGGATTACAAAGCACAGTGAAAAGAGATTTGTAGCAGAGATAAACTGTTAAACTGTGCCTAACAAACTGATCAATCTGTATTTTCATCTTCTGGATAAACCTTGCCTTACTGCCCATATTACTGGATTATCTTCTCTGTGGACCAAACGAATGGTTATCTTTTCCTCCATTTTTTGATAGATGAAAAAATGTTTAATTAAAAAGGCTGGAGCATTGGTTATGATGTGATGCAGAAAAAAAAAAGAATGCCACCAGGTTGCATCCTCCCTGCAAAGAAAGAGAATACAAGCTGGCCTGTATCTGCGACCCAAAGATTAAAGACAGCGTTGCTCTCCATAATACAGAGTTTATGGAGTGGAAGAGTGAGCTCTGCAAAGAAGTATGGAGACTTCTGGCCAGCAGATGTGACCAGAGGGAACAGCAGGTGGAAGAAGCTGTGGAGGAGGAGAAGGATCCATACATGGGGAAGCAAGCAGTGCATCATGACAAAAACCCATATATACACAAAGCTACCATCCTGCACAAAAATAATTGAATCACAGGCTCCAACTCCAAGGTAGCATCCCCCATCTTAACTTACTCCAAAGTAATCTCTGTTCTTTCATCTCAGCTAAGGCCAAGGCAGAGAAGTAATTCATCCCCTATTGAAGAAGAGCAATTTATTATTGTAAAAGTTAATGTGGGAAAGAAATGATCAGCATTTAAAGAGAGAGGCGTGATTGCTCCCTCACTCACCTTCAGAAAGCACTGCATGAAGGAATTCTTCCTAGAGCAGCATTTTATCTGATTAATGACGTGTGGTTCTGCAAGGAGATTTCATTTATCTTTATCGGAAGGTCTAGTGTGTCAATCACTTTGGAAGACATGTCAGGGGCAAATGTTTGATCTAGAAATTTATGAAACATGAAATGAGCTGTAAGACTAAGTCTGATGTATACCTGATTCAATAGGTCTCTTCAGAGCCTCAGTGTCTGGAACATTTTTATGATCATTGGAGTACTGTATACAATTCTGGTGACCACACCTCAAAAAAGATATTATAGCATTGGAAAAAGTCCAGAAAAGGGCAACTAGAATGATTAAATGGTTGGAACACCTTCCCTATGAAGAAAGGTTAAAACACTTGTGGCTATTTAGCTTGGAGAAAAGTCGACTGAGGGGCAACATGACAGAGGTCTATGCATGGGATAGAGAAGGTAGAGAAAGAAGTACTTTTCTCCCTTCCTCACAATACAAGAAGTCGTGAACACTCAATGAAATTGCTGAGCAGTTGGGTTAGAACGGATAAAAGGAAATACTTCTTCACTCAAAGGAAGTATTTCTTCACTTCTTCACACGCATGGAATTCACTGCCACAGGAGGTGGCAGCAGCTACAAGCTTAGACAGCTTCAAGAGGGGATTCGATAAGCATATGGAGCAGAGGTCTGTCAGTGGATATTAGCTACTGGAGCAGTGATGCTCTGTATTCTTGTGCTTAGGGGGGCACAGTGGGAGGGCTTCTAGTGTCCTTGCCCCACTGATGGACCTCCTGATGGCAGAGTGTTGGACTGATGGGCCATTGGCCTGATCCAACATGGCTTCTCTTATGTTCTTATTTGGTATGCTGAATAATGATGGGGCACTGAAAGGAGAAAAGTATTTCCTAGTTAATTGAATGGTGGCTCATAAATTAATGATGATTCAGAGTCTATGATTAGGGTATCACTATCCTTACTGAGAAATGTTTCTGCTTCACTGGATTGTAAAGGTTAATAGTAAACAAAATAAAGCAATTTATTTTGGAGTACCATTTTATAGGATATTAACTGTGACTATTTTAGTTGATTCTTTGCCAATAAAGTCTCTCTCATCCAATCCACTTAGATGCAGGTTTGAGGATCGATCCTGAGAGGGGAGTATCAGTAGTGACCTCTTGTCACATTTCTATTGATAGTTTCAGATTAGTTTCCCAGTCCCAATCCACATTGACAAAAGTTACTGCAAACTGGATCCATGCCCATCCTGGCTCTTAAAATCATGCCTGAGGAAAGCAATAACTTCTTTAGGGAAGATTATTAATATGTTTCTCTTAGAAGGGGTGTTTGCAGCTAAATGACGTCGTGGTTGGACCATTTGTTTAGAAGTCAACTTTGAATAAGAGGGATGTGGGTAGTTATCAGTCTGTATCCAGCCTCAGTTTTTGGTCAGGTGATTGAGCTGGTGATGGGAAAACAGCTGTAGGCATTTCTGATTGAAGCATCTGCCCTTGACTCATTTCAGTCTGGCTTCAGGCTAGATTCTGGGACTGAAACAGTATTCTTGGCTTTGGTTATTTATCTCTTCACCAGCAACAGCTGCATAAGGGTAATCCATCACTGCTGATACTGTTAGACCTAGCAACAGTATTTGATACACTCAGCCATGATACTTTGGTGGGTCAAGTACAATCATTGCTTAGAGTAAACCCTCTGCTTTTTACTCTTGTAAACAGGGAACAATTTCCACAGGAAAGGCAGAATCAACAACTTGGAACATGCTGTGTGGAATGCTTCAGGGTTCTATTTATCTCCGTGTTCTTTAACCTTGACCTTTGGCTAAGATCATCAGGAAATTTTGAGTGGATTACTACCAATATATGGATGACATCCAGCTTCCTATTTCAATTCCAAAAGCAGCTGTGAAGTTCCTGGGCAGGAAAGGCTCCTAGTGGCGTGTAGTCTTTGTATCACTCCCTGAGCATCCTCCAGGTGGAGAACACTCAAGGAGCAATACAGAGACTGTGCGCTGGCAAAACTTGGGCACCTTCCCCAGCTCGGCGCCCTAGGCAAATGCCTAGTTTGCCTAGTGGGAGGGCCGGCCCTAAAGGTGGGGCAAATGTTAAGAAAAAAGCAATCTTGGATCAGACCAAGGGTCAATTTAGAACAGTATCTGGTTTCCCATACTATGGTGCCATGACCAAGATTGCTGCTTGCCTAATCTCAGAAGGCATTGGTTTCCAAAGCAGAATCAAATAACACTGAGCAGCTTAATATATCCATAGAATAGTTCTCATGCTAAAAATAGACCATAAAACCTGCTTTTAAAAGTTGAAAAGCCCTTGTAAAAGTTGCACAGAAACAACAAACTTGTTAACATGGCTTCTCAGTCCAATTAAAGTTCCAATAAGAAGCAATGTTAGACTTGGCTGCAGCCTGGTTATTTCAGATCAATATGTGAACTTCGGCCTCCCTCACCATCATAATTCCTGACCATGACCACCTCTCTTCTCACTGTCTCTGGGTTTCTCTTTTATTCTCAAATGCCTGCCTGTTGTCTTCTCTCCTTGTCTCCATTCTTCTAAAATAATCTTTACAACTGATTCAGCTGCTTTTCATCTCTTTTTCATAAGATCTTGAACAAGTTGCCATTGGTGGTCCATCTGTTTACTTATTGTCTATTTTAGAGAAATATAGCCTGTCTTTCTCCAGATGACCCAAGCTGGTTTACAGAACAAATGTTTCAGATATCGAAAATTACATTTAAAACAAATCAGTGTTTAAAATTAAGGAAGTGAATTTGGGGGGGAAATGGTATTTTTTGGATTTGAACTTTGGGAATAGTTTCCATGACAGAATTTGGGACTGATTTTCCTTCCTTCCTTCCTGAAATTTTTTTCAGATCCATTATGGGTGACTCTTTTGATGGAGGGAACTGGAATGGCAACTTGACATGGATTAAGAACTTCGTGTCCAGAGAGAAAATATTTTCTTAGTGAGATAAGAAGCAGTCCTTAGACTGCGACTATAGCAAACTCATCCAACTGATATTTAAGAAATACTTCCAACAAAGTAGCAATGAGAGTGATAGCATACAGTTTTTGACAAAGAGTTTTGGAAACAGGTGAGAACTAGCTGGCTGTCAACTGAATGGCTACATGGGACCTCAAACAGTTGTAAGGACATTAGGGCAGGGCTGTCAAACTCCCAGCCCAAAGGACACAGCCAACCCATCTAGGGTTTCAATCAGGCCTGTGGCAATTTTCTCCCCCCCCCCCCCTCTCCTATCCTTATCCTTTGAAACTCCAAGGCTGCAAACAACATTCCCAGCTCCTTCTGCCTTGTCTTTGCCTGCTTCTGCTGGAAGCTCTTCTGGAATAATAGAATCATAGAGTTGGAAGGGATCTCCAGGGTCATCTAGTCCAACCCCCTGCACAATGCAGGAAACCCACAAATACCTATCCCAAATTCACAGGATCTTCATCACTGTTAGATGGCCATCTAGCCTCTGTTTAAAAACCTCCAAGGAAGGAGAACCCACCACCTTCTTAAATGTAGAATGGATTTTTCATTAAGGTCTCCATAACCAGATAGACTGGACTATCTGGACCCAGACACTTTAATGGAAAATCCATTCCATGTTTCTTTGCGACTTTGTCTGTACTGCAATGAATTTCAATGGAGTGAGATCAAGCAGGTTCACTTTTTCATCATATATGGCCAGCTGAAGCTCCTTGCAAATAAAAGGTTGATGCTTTGAACAGCTTGTCTCTGCTGAAGGCACCTGAGAACTGGTGCCTAGTGAGTACTCTAACCTGAGAAACCACACCCAAAGGGAGGTATTACACCAGAGAGCCATTGTCAATCTGAGTAGACCCAGGGGTGGGGGGGAGAAGCTTGCAATGCCCAGCCATTTCATGTTTTCCTAGACTCAGTGCATTTTATATTTTTGGTTTCTGCTGTGATCCTTGTGCTTATTCTTGATGTTTTATTTTAAAAATTGCATCATCAAATCCCACTATTCCCCCACCTTACTATTTAAAAGAAAATATAACAAGAGTTTTAAGCATGTTCACTTTCCAGCGTATGGCTAGTTTAAGCTATTGCTTGCTGGAGTGGTCTCATTACAAAAAAAGGGTTGATGCTCTGAGCCACTTTGTCTCTGTTGAATGAACCTGAGAACTGGTGCCTAGTGAGTACTCTAGTACACTGGAGAGCCATTGCCAATCTGAGTAGATGGGAGTGGGGTGTGGGGGGAGCTTGCAATGCCCAGCCATTTCATGTTTTCCTAAGCCCAGAGCATTTTATATTTTTAGTTTTTGCTGTGATCCTTGTACTTTTTCTTGATGCTGTATTTTAAAAATTCCATTGCCAAATCCCACTATTCCCCTACCTTTCCATTTTAAGCAAAATATTGGAAGAGTTTTAAGCACGTTTGCTTTTTGAGTTAAAAATAATATCTTTAGTTGTGTTTATCTGTATCCCTTATCTTTGCTACCTGGCATTATATTTTATAACACACATGGTTCAGCCCCACAAAGTCCCATTTTTGTCAAATCTGGTCCTCATAAGAAATGAGTTCAACAATCCTGCATATCTTCATATTTGCTTATAAAGATATATTCTTGTATAACTAATACTTTGTATGAAAAAAGCTTTGTAAGATATATTAATGTTTTGAATTTTTTACACAGCGGAGTTTGAATTCTGGTTGGCAAAACATCTGGGATGGCATCTGGTCATCCATCTATCAAGAGATACAGCTGAGTACTATCAGCACACTAGTGACAGCCCAGCCCAAACCCCTAGACCAACTAAACAAAGGGGCACATATAGATGTTCAATAACATAGGGGAGAATATTGTCCCTTGAGAAACATGGTGCAACCCTCTCCCCAAGCACCACCCTCTGTTCCTGACTGTGGAGAAAAGAGATAAACCACTGCAAGGCAGTCCCCCATATCCTCACATCAGTGAGGCAGTGGGTCATAAGATTGTAATCAATCACGTCCAACACTGCTGTCAGATTGAGTAATAACAGCAGCAGCCTGTTCCACTGCTGCTCTCTCAACTACTTTACCCAGGAATGGAAGATTCGACACTAGGAAGTAGTTGGCTGGATCGGTAGGGTCAGACTCCAGAGATATTTTTTTAAGACTGGTTTCACCACTGCCTCCTTTAAAGTCCCTGGAAAAGTCCCTGAACTCAGGGACAAGTTGAGAATATCTGCCCGGGAACCTATATTCAATCACCGCTGGCTTTAACCAGCCATAATGGACATGGGTTAAGGAGGCAAGTGGTGGGCTTCACAGCAACCAGGGTCCTGTCAACCTCATCCTGGGAGAGGCTGCTGAAATGGTCCATTATTGGATCTGAAGATGACCAAGGAGCCTACAGCTCACATCCTGTATCCATAGTGGCTGGCAAATCTTAGCAGAGTGACAAGATTTTATCTGTAAAATAGCTCACAAAGGCCTCACAGCTAATTGCCAGTTTACTATTATTTTGTTTCCCTGTGAAAGGGAAGTTGGTGACCTAATTATTCTAAATAAGTGAGCTGGGTGAGAGCTTGCAATAGAGGTTGCATAAAATTCCTTTGCAGCTTTCACTGCCACCTCATAGGTTTTCACAACCATCCTATTGGATGTCCTTGCACCTGTTGAACAACTTTAGACAGGTTAAAACGGATAAAAGGAAGTACTTTTTCACCCAAAGGGTGATTAACATGTGGAATTCACTGCCACAGGAGGTGGTGGCGTCCACAAGCATAGCCACCTTCAAGAAGGGGTTAGATAATAATATGGAGCAGAGGTCCATCAGTGGCTATTAGCCACAGTGTGTGTGTGTGTGTGTGTGTGTGTGTGTGTGTGTGTATATATATATATATATATATATATATATATATATATTTGGCCGCTGTGTGACACAGAATGTTGGACTGGATGGGCCATTGGCCTGATCTAACATGGCTTCTCTTATGTTCTTATGTTTATTATGCTGTATGGTAATTTACTGTTCACCCATACCTATATGTATGGACCGGGGCTTCCATTTTAATGTATCTGAAGAAGTGTGCATGCACATCAAGATGGAGGAGGAGGTGGTGGTGGTTTTTATACCTCACTTCTCTCTACCCTAAGTAGGCTTACCCCTTGAATAAAACTTTGTTCATTCTAAAGGTGCCACTGGACTTGAACCAGAGCAAGAAGAGTACTGAAAGATACTTTTTAAAACAGTAACAACTTCAAAAATTACCTCCCCAAAAGTACAGAGCCTTAAAAATTAAAAACATTTTTAGGAACAGAATAAAAGCAAAGCAGTTAAAAATTCTGAAAACAAGTCAAGACAGAAGAACCAAATGGTGTAAGCCTTTTTAATCCCGTTTCAAAACAGCACAAAACATAGCACAAGACCAAGGAAATTATTTTTTGAAGTACAAAAAACAAGAAAGTGCAAACACTAGGAAGATGGTAGAGGGTCTGAAGGAAGAGGAAGAAGAGGAGGTAGACGTTTTAATACCCTACCTCTCCTTACCCTAAGGAGGCTTACAATCATCTTCCCTTCCTCCCCCCACAACAGGCAATTTTTGAGGTAGGTGGGGCTGAGAGTTCTGAGAGAACTGTGACTGGCCCAAAGTCCCCCAGTAGACTTCATGTGGAGGAGTAGGGGATCAAACTGCTCATATCACATAATCTGGAGACCAGCACACTATCCTCATCGCTATGGAGACTTATAGCTGAAAAAAAAGGAATAAGCCTAGTACGGGAAAATACCTATCCCAGATGGCTCAAGCAGCCAGGCTGTTGCAAATAATAATCCTGGCTGTCCTATACACCTGGAATACAATGAAACAAAGCTATTGCCCTGTTTCCAATATTGTGCTAAGCAGATGAGAAGCCAAAGTGCAATGGCGACAGCCAGAACTGAATGGGGGAGGTAGATCTGAAGCTATGATCTTGCCATCTCTAATAACAGACACAAACCAAGACCGTGTATACAGGTGAGCAGAATTACAGCCCTTTTCCAACCAAAAGGCTAATTGCCATTTGCTACATGGGTGTTCTTTGGCACTTGTATAAAGCAGCAAATAAACAGATGAATAATAGCATGATTTATGTCTCTGTTCACTTGGCACCAGAAAAGGAAAAGTTACAGAGAAAAAGCAGTCAGCTAAACTATCTAGTTTTAAAAGGGATGATGGGAATAGCTGGCAGGTGATATTAGATCTGACTGATGCACATGAAGGATTGCCTGTCTTTGGTACACAGGTGACCTCTCTGCATTGGCGTTTGTCTTATTGTCAGGTTTCATTAGTCCTCATAGCTGGATCAGCAAACATGAAGAGTTCAAAGGACAGAACAATAAGTCAGTAAAGATTACTAACAATTTCTTCTTGGAAGCATTTCCAAATGACAGAGGAGGGAGATTGTGTACTATCAGTACAGTTCCTTCAAGGCAATACTTCTGTTACTGTATTTTTCCCCACAGTCAAACTACTTCCTCTAGATTTTTGGTAGATAGGAAAGTGCAATAGTTCTACAAGATGTCCCAGTATCTACAAGTATTTTACTACTGGATGCTTCTTCAGGGTTTGGTCCAGTTTCCTTGGAAAATAATAACTATGCATCTGCTTCCATTTAGTTGATGCTCAGCCAGGGCCATCTTAACAGCATTCTGGGCCCCAGGCAAAGCAGTGTACTGGGCCCCTATGACAGCTACTCACAGGAATAAAAATGTAAATGGTCATTAGTACAGCATCATACACAGATTAGTATGGGGCCCCTATGCTCGTGGGGCCCATGGGCAAGTGCCCATCAGGCCCATGTGTTAAGATAGCCCTGTGCTCAGCATTTGAAGTCTTTCACAGGAATGTCAATTGCTGTTATGGTCCATTCACTCAGTCTGAAGTTCTTAACAGTCTGAATGTTATTCTGAATAATTCGGGTGCAGTGTGCAAACCTGGCTACTTCACCACTCATGCTTGACTCCTGATCATGTATTTGCAGTGGCCAAACTTGCTTAACGTAAGAGCCACATAAAATAAACAGCAGATGTTTGAGAGCCGCAAGACATGAATTTCAGATGTTTGAGAGCCAGAAGGAAGGAAAGAAGGAAATGTGGGGAGGGAGAGCTGGAAAGAAAGCAACTTTAGCTTTAAATGCATTCTCCATGCCACCAGCTTTCTGAAGAGATGAGATTTATGTTTCCACTCCAAAACACTAAAAGGATTAGATAATTGGAAGTTTGTTCTCTTGATCTTTTCTGATGTGAGGTAGATAGTAATTAGAGACAGGACTTTGTCTGTGATGGCACCAGGGCTGGCACTAAGGAGTCAGTAGGGTAAGCGACCATCTAGAGTGGTATCTGGCCTCAGGGGCACCCTGAAGGAGGAAGTGCACAGAGCAGGGGAACCTTTTCATAGATGGACGCCACACATGTGAGTGAGCAAGAGTGGGTGGGGAGGAAGTGTGCACCCAGCGCCCACACAGTAAGCTCCACCCTCAGCCAAAGCAGGCTGTGGCACTGAGAACCCCATGAGGATGAGGCAGAAGAGGCAGTGTTGGGGCTGAGCAGGGAGGTTTCTTCTTTACCCCTCTCCTTCCTTCCACTGCCCTGGGCCGCAGGAGTAGCAGGGTTGCCAGCCTGTGGATGGGCACGCATTGCCCTATCCGACATGGCTGCCACTCACCATGTTGCACAGCCTGTTGGGGCTCTGGTGTGACTCTGCCATCAGGAAAGAGGCAACCGCAGTGGGCATGCCCTCAGCACTGCTGTTGGCAGTGCTGCTGTCATCTGAGCAGTAGGTTGAGTAGTAGGCACCAGATGGCAGTCCCAAGGCTCTGCCTACTGAATAGTAGCTGGGGTCAGCCAGTTGTTTGTACCACCATGCCTCAGCGGGCGGACTGAGCAGTGTGGCCAGGGCCAGCCAGATGAACGTTGGGGGTAGAGCCCCAGCAAGCTGTGTCTGGCGCAGTCTCAGGCTAGGCATCTGCCATCAGTGGCACCTTATGTTAGGGAGGCAAGAGTGTGCACAGGGTGGCTCAGCCTCCTCACAGAGCCCACACCCCAACATCCAGGAGCTGGCACAGGAGCAACAACAGATGGCTCCACTTGAAGCCCAGACACTGCAAGATCCCCAGGGCAGGGCAATCAGAGGTGCTTCCTAGACACAAGGCTCACCTTTCACAAACATAGCACCTGTGGGTAGTTTGGGGTCGCATCCTGTCCCAGTTTCTGAGGCCAGCAGGACATATCCCCCATTAGGGGAGGGATGGTGGCTCAGTGGTAGAGCATCTGCTTGGGAAGCAGAAGGTCCCAGGTTCAATCCCTGGCATCTCCAAAAAAGGGTCCAGGCAAATAGGTGTGAAAACCTCAGCTTGAGACCCTGGAGAGCCGCTGCCAGTCTGAGAAGACAATACTGACTTTGATGGACCAAGGGTCTGATTCAGTATAAGGCAGCTTCATATGTTCATGTTCATCCCCCGATTTGACCATCTGTTCCAAATCGGGGAGATACCAGGCTTGGTGCCTGAGAACTAGTGATAACAGCCACGGCAAAACTCCAAGGCACAAAAACGGTTGAACCTGCAGCATCCAAATTCTTTCTGGTTTCTTGTGGCTCATATTGCTCTGGAGGGAGAGACCAGAAAACTCATTTGTGTGGAAATCACTTGGAATGGGAGAGAGAAATGGCCCTATTTAGTTCACAGTGCGCTGCGATTTCAAAAACTTTTATTCGTCTGAGTCCTCTGTGTTGTGTCCTACTGTACTCTAAAGCAGAATTTTTACCAGTCTGTTGTCCTTCCTATTCATACGCAGGACTGGATCTACATGTGTTTTTTGGGGGGTGGGACAAGATTTTAAAATGACGCCACCTTGTGGGCCCATTCTATGGCCCATAGAATAGAATGGACTCCATAATGTACATATATGCCTGCGTTTCTTCTGAGCAATTTGTGACCCCAGGCAGGTAATCATATTAGTTGCTTCAGGTTGCCTAGAATTTTAACAAACACTATAGTCGACTTTTTCAGATTAGCATAAATCTCTGTGTTAGAATGAATGAGTTAGTGTTTGAAGCAACGGACCATAGTGTGATTAATTCTGATTGGAATCAACATTTCGTGGTCATCATCCACCTGAGTCATGTTCCAGATGAGGTGGCCCGGAAGGTTTTGTTTTGTTTACTCTGAATTTTTAAAATGATCCAGTCTTTAAAAGACACAGGAAGACCTCGTTTCTTTCTAACCTTGAAGGCTAAACATATTCTCAAAATAGATAAACCACTCAGGATTCATAAATACATCAGAAGCTGCTTGTCTCCGCATTTGAAGGAGTTGGTGATTGGCTGTGCTCTTATGAATCAAATTTTTGTGCTGATACAGGCTTACAGAATGCAAGCAGATGTTCTAATTAAGTGTTATTAGCATCTCTCCCAAACTGCAGCATAGTGTCTTGGCTACATGGAGAACTCCTTGTAGATTGAACAATTGAATTTTTAGTATTACATTGTCTGCATTGTCTACAGCAGGGGTTCCCAAACCAGTTTGAGCCTGTAGGGTTTGACGGGGGTGCAATTTCACTCTTAAGATGGTTAAACTTCCCATGCCTATAAAAAGGGGCTTGATCTGCATTGCCAATAAGCCCTTTGACTTAAAACCTAGGGCGCTAAAAAGTCTGGCACCAGACCTCAATGATGATGATGATATTGGATTTATATCCCACCCTCCATTCCAAATCTCAGAGCAGCTCACAATCTCCTTTATCTCCCTCCCCCACAACAGACACCGTGTGAGGTGGGCGGGGCTGAGAGGGCTCTCACAGCAGCTGCCCTTTCAAGGACAACCTCTGCCAGAGCTATGTCTGACCCAAGGCCATTCCAGCAGGTGCAAGTGGAGGAGTAGGGAATCAAACCCGGTTCTCCCAGATAGGAGTCCGCACACTTAATCACTACACCAAACTGGCTCAATGGCACCTTGCCATTTGAATGTTCTCCCACTTGAGGACCACCTGGTTCATATTTTATTATCTTTTAGAGCTAACACAAAACAGAACTTTTATCCAGGCTTTTGATTAAGGGTTTTTATCTTTCAAGTTGTTTTATGGTCTACTTGTGGTCTAAGTTTTTTATTATTAATAATCGATTTCAATTGTAAAAGAACCTCAGGTATGACTCTGGAGATAGAAATCTCTTAGCCAGGGCTTTTTTTAACAGGAATGCACAGGAATGCTGCCTTGGTGTCAGGGGGTGTGACCTAATAATCAATTGAGTTCCTGCTGGCCTTTTTCTACAAAAAGCCCTGTGTGAAACAATGGTGATGTCAGGGGCGTGGCTTAATATGCAAATGAGTTTCTGCTGGGCTTTTTCTACAAAAAAAGCCTGCTCTTAGCAAAAAAATTGTTTTTAAATTTAGCAAAGCTGCATGAATAAAATGCCCTCTGCCTAGGGTTGCCAAGTCCAATTCAAGAAATATCTGGGGACCTTGGGGTGAAGCCAGGAGACTTTGGACGTGGAGCCAGAAGCAAGGGTGTGACAAGCATAATTGAACTCCAAAGTGAGTTCTGTCCATCACATTTAAAGGGACGGTATGCCTTTTAAATGCCCCTCCATTGGAAATAATGAAGGAAATAATGAAGGATGGGGCACCTTATTTTGGGGCTCATAGAAATGGACCCCCTGGTCCAACACTTTTGAAACTTGGAGGATGTTTTGAGGAGAGGCATCAGATGCTATGCTGCAAATTTGGTGCTTCTAGCTCAAAACACATGCCCCCCCAGAGCCCCATATATCCACATCAATTTTCCATCCGTTTCCATGTGGAATAATGGAGTGCCCAACAGAAATCCCCCCCTGCTTTCTGATGACCCTGAAGTGGGGGTAGGGCCTCCAAACCAGGGAATCCTCTGCCCCCACCTGGGGTTTGGCAACCCTACTTCCACCCACTTCCTTGAAATGTTAGCTTCAAGAGAGCTTTTAATTTCACTCTTAAAATGGTTGCCAGTTTAATGGAAAGTCAGTTAAGCTTCCCATACCTATAAACAGGGGCTTGAACTGCATTGCCAATAAGACCGTTGACTTAATGCATTTATTCTCCAGTATCTGAAGGGTTCCCAGATGGCAGCCCATGCAAGCAGTCATCAGGCCTAGATCTGCTTGGTTTCAGCAAAGTTGCTGTATCTCATGGTCACCATCCATACTCTGGGACAGAAGCATGGCTAGACAAGGTGACAGATAGGTATTTTATTCAGTGCATTTATTACCTAAATTGCTAGAATTAAATTAAAGGAATATAAGTGGAATGCAGAAGAATAAATTGATGGAGTATAAATCAATGGTGTGGCCTCATTTGGAGTACTGTGTACAATTCTGGTCACCATACCTCAAAAAAGATATTATAGCACTGGGGAAAGTGCAGAAAGGGGGCAACTAGAATGATTAAAGGGTTGGGACATTTTCCCTATGAAGAAAGGTTAAAGCAATTGGGGCTCTTTAGCTGGGAGGAATGCCAACTGAGGGGTGACATGATAGAGGTTTATAAGATTATACATGGGACAGAGAAAGCAGAGAAAGATGTACTTTTCAAATTTTATAATTTTTATTGATTTTAACTACAAAGGGGAAAAAAGCAGAGCAAAAGATACATAAAAGGGGGGGGAGGGGCATTTACAGAATGGGAAAAAACCAGAAACAGAAAAAAGTACAGATATATCAGTTATAATTCTACCTCCAAATAAAATACCCAGATCATTCTACCTACAAGTATAAAGGTCTCCATATATTTTACCATCCTTTCTTTCATTACAGAAAATTTTTACTAAACTAATACTAGCAATATGAATCTAAACAATTCTTCTTGAACACAAATAAGTATATAAAGTTAAAAAAATTCAAAACCATCTCAACACAAATTTGTCTGATTTAGCTTAACCCTGTTATAAGCACAAACTAATTCGTTGGTTTTACAATATCATAAAAATAAGCACATAAAAATCATATATTTATCCTTAACAAATTAAAAAGAAATACAATTTAATAATTTGTCTATCTCAGTATAAACAGTTTCTCCAAAGGGGCATATTAGAAACAGAATCTATCAGATTACAAAATAATTGTGCTATCTGCCTGGGGAGGGACGGTGGCTCAGTGGTAGAGCATCTGCTTGGGAAGCAGAAGGTCCCAGGTTCAATCCCTGGCATCTCCAAAAAAGGGTCCAGGCAAATAGGTGTGAAAAACCTCAGCTTGAGACCCTGGAGAGCTGCTGCCAGTCTGAGAAGACAATACTGACTTTGATGGACCAAGGGTCTGATTCAGTATAAGGCAGCTTCATATGTATGTTTATGTGTTCTTAACAATTAATCCAACTCTTACATCACTATGAGCAATCTGCTATGTAAAAATAAATGTGTTGTCTGCACTCTTTAACATTGATCCAAATAAACTGTATATTTATCTAAAATTTTAACAACACCCTTCCTTCCTTAGGATCTCCCTTGTTCTTTTAAAATCACATATCAATTCATTATTAATAATTCCATATTTGTTTATCCACAAAAAAACTAAAACTCAGGAGTCCGTCTTCCCAAAATTTAAAAACCTTTGAATTCCTTTAGTTTCTATATCCATATTACACCAGAAAAAACCAACTTAATGTAACCCAGACATCACACTTTGCCTTTTAAAATCGCATGTCAATTCTTATTGAGGGTTCCATATCCAACCATCCACAAAAAGGGGAAAAGTTCAAGAGTCCTTCTTCCTGAAAGATTTCCACATCTTAATTTGCTGGTCAGAATGCACATTCTCTCTTCTCAATGTGGCCTGCCCTCTCAATAATGAGAAGAATTCAACGTAATTTCTTCCTCTCAGCATGACTTCACTCAATCTTGATTTCCAGTCTTGTTTTGTAAGTGCGCCATAGAGATCCACTTTGGTTTTCTTTTGTTCATTTCGGAGCGGATCACTTTCCCATTCTAATTCTGTAGACATCAGCAGAAACTCTTTAGCACTCAGCTCCTGTAGATTTGAAAGTTTGCTAGCTTTCAGCATAAAAGCTCCCATTTGCTTTCTAATCAGCTGCATTATTGAGCCAAGATCCTGTCTCAGAGAAGTAATAGTCCATAAGATATCTTTTTATAAGACATTTCGCTTGGCAGTGCCATTTTTTTCTGTCAGCAAACTCAGTCTCTTAATCCAAGTTGAAAAGTAGCTTCAAGATCCTGTTAAATCAACATTCCACATCAGCTCCAGCTGAGATTTCAAATGTTATCATTTCAAATGCAGTCAGACAACAGGGACAGATCTCTCTAGAATATATCTCATTTATGTTCAGATCATATTGCAGCCAAATAATAGTCTCTTTAACATATTCCAATTATAATCCAGGTTGATTTAAATATTTGTATTCAATCCAATTCAAGTAATTACTTATACTTAAGATTGCTCGTAGACTTTTCAAGGCCTCAATTGCAAAAGGAAGTAGGCATATAATCAGCCTCTATCCCTTCCTTTGAGCTAACCGCTCGTTGTTATGAAAAACGACCCATTAGCCAGTGGAATTGAAAGTTCACTTACTTGTCAAGTAGAATTGCCACAATAGAAGTAGAAAGATACTACATCAAAAGCTTACTGAGAAAAGCGAAAGAAAGCAGTCGGGCATTCATCTTTTTCTGCTGCTGTGCCAGCTATCATGGCTGCAGACCCTCGGGGCATGCAGGAAGCACAGGGGCAGCCGCCGCTGTACCCCTAGCTCCCCGCAAAAGTCCCATGTTGAAGAAAAACCCCTCCAGGGCTTTCCTATGGAGGCGTCATATCTGTGGAGCCCCTCCAACAACCAGATTCAGAGGTGCCACAGGAGGATGATCTGCGGACACCCCTGAAGGCATGATGACATAACCCAGAAACCCCGAAAGATGTACTTTTCTTCTTTTCTCATAATACAAGAACTCATTGACACTCAATGAAATTGCTGAGCAGTTGGGTTAGAATAGATAAAACAAAGTACTTCTTCACCCAATGGGTGATTAACACATGAAATTCACTGCCACAGGAGGTGGTAGCAGCTACATGCATAGACAGCTTCAAGAGGAGATTGGATAAACATATGGAGCAGAGGTCCATCAGTGGCTATTATCCACAGGGTATAGATGGACCTCTCTGTCTGGGGCAGTGATGCTCTGTATTCTTTGTCCTAGGGGGGCAACAGTGGGAGGACTTCTAGTGCCCTGGCCCCACTGGTGGACCTCCTGATGGCACCTCTTTTTTGTTTTGTTTTTGCCACTGTGTGACAGTGTGTTGGACTGAATGGGGCATTGGCCTGAACCAACATGATTTCTCTTATGTTCTTAATAACAAAATAAACAAACAAAAAACATCAAACTCTACAATCCTTGAGGCAGTAAATGGAAATAAAATCATTCTTTTTTTATTTTAGATTTTATTGTAAAAAAAAAACCACACACATACCATAACACAATACATAAACATATAAACCACCTACCGTCACCCATACCACCACCTACCCACCCACTCATACAAGGAGTTTAAGGGCATTGCTATATACAAATTCTATTGTCTCATCACAAATCCAATACTTTTTGCCCATACAGATACTGGTTCGCAAGTCTTTTTACACTCCTGCAAATTCCCATCTCTTAACCTTGTAGTTAAAATATCCACTTCAGCAGTTTCTAATAACTTAAATAGAAATTCTTCCTTATCAGGAATCTGGGGGACTTTCCAATACTTCGTGTATAGAATTCTGGCAACAGTAATAATATAAATTAATATTTTTTTCAGATATAGGTAAATGTTCCTTGCATATACTCAATAAACACAATTCCGGCGAGTGTTTAAACCTTCTTTTTAAAATTCTTTGAACCCAAATGTTAATTTGAGTCCAAAATTTTTTGGCTCTTTCGCATCTCCACCAAATATGGTAAAGCGTCCCCTTAACTTTCCTGCATTTTCAACATTTGTTTGTATAGCTTGGATACATTTTAGCCAATCTTTCCGGAGTGAGGTACCATCAATACATCATTTTATATAAATTTTCCTTAAAAACCGATGATTTAGTCAACTTTATATTTTGTTTCCAAACCTTTTCCCATTCCACCAATTCAATAGTATAACCAAAATCCTCTAACCATTTTATCCAACTTTCTTTTACAGATTCGCTTTGCATCTTGACCTGTAATAACCAATTATAAATTTTCGAAATGAGTTTATGGGGATCATGGATCAATGCATCAAATTCATTTAATTCCGAATTTTTGGGAAAACCTGATTCTTTATCAGATTGATACCTTGATTTTACTTGACATCTGACCCACCAGTCCAATATTATATTACCCTCTAATTTTAAGTTATTTCCAATATCCAGCAACGTACCATAATTGTAAGAGTTTCCCCAATCATATAAGTTTGGATGCATGGCCGCCTCTACCGGAGATACCCAAAGTGGAGTATAAGTATAAAGTTTACTTTTAATTTCCATCCAGACCTTATAGATTGCCTTTCTTACTTCATGATTCAAAAAGATAGTATTTCTTTGGGGGGTCTGGTACCAGATATATGCATGCCAGCCTTTAACCAACCCTGCACCTTCAAGTACTAGCAATCTTTTATTTTCTAATAAGAGCCAATCTTTAGCCCAGGCTAAGCAGCATGCTTTATAGTATAAGCTCCAATCCGGCAATGCCAGGCCACCTCTTAACTTACTCTCCTGCAGCACTTTTAATTTTATCCTCGGCTTCTTGTTTTGCCAAATGAAAGCCATAACCATTTTGTTAAGTTTTTGGAAGAAGGATTTAGGTAAATTGATTGGAACCATCTGAAACAGGAACAAGACTCTGGGCAAGATATTCATCTTGACTATAGCTATTCTCCCCAGAAGAGAAATTTGCAAATCTCTCCATCTATCCAGATCTAATCCAATTTCTTTTAAGATCTTCTCGTAATTATCTTGTTGGACAGATTTCAGCTCGTTTGTTAAATAGACACCTAAGTATCTAATTTTCTTTTCATGTTTAAATCCAGATCTAATTTATAATTGCATAATTTGCTCCTTATGCATATTTTTGGCCAGAAATTTAGTTTTTGGAAATAAAATCATTCTTAAAAATACAAATCACAATCAAGAAATACCTATCAAACAGTAAAACCATCACTAAATATAAAAAATGTGGATGTTGAGTTTCCTAATTTCAAGAGTCTAGTTAGCATGCCATGCAATCCTAATCCTCATTGAGCTGGCCTGTAGGATTCTGAGTTACATTAGAAGAAATCCTTACAGTGATTCTTCAAAGTGATTCTGAGAAATTCCATTAATCTGTGTTTTGTTCTGAGGAAATTCCGTGAGATCCCAAATAGAATGAAGAAGAAAGCCAGTGCAGAATTTGAATTATCCCTGCAATCTGAATCTTGGAACTACATATCTTGAGGTTCACCAAGGCACAGTACCTCAGACTAATCAGAAATAGCATCTGAAGTAATGGCGGGTATGGGAGTAGGCTTGCCAATCCCCAGGTCCCAGTGGGGGTTCTACCGCTTTCCCAGGCTCCTTCCTATTCAAAGGACTGAGTATTATGGTTGTTTTGATGAAAGCAATATATGTGGGTTAAATACAATTATTTATATAAGAATGGTTTTTCTTGTTATGTAATTTGATATAGATGCTGGTTCATGTGGGGCTTTTTGCTTGTTGTTTCCATGTCCTTCCTGCCCCCAGTCAGCTGGCCAGTGGGGCGGGGAGAAGCCCCGCCCCCACAGCCACCATGTGACTTTCCACATCCAGAGGCTTCAGTCTCCGATTGGAAAGGCTTCCTCTTGGGATGGTGTATCTGTGTTACTTTGAAGAAGTTGGCAGCAACTCATTAATAGAGATGCCAGTCCCTCTCTTCAGAGTCACAAAAAGTGGGGGGGAGGGAAATGTCTGCTGGGCTCTTCATTATTCCCTATGTGGAGATCGATTCTCATAGGGTATAATGGGGAATTGATCTGGAGGTATCAGGGGCTCTGGAGAGGCTGTGTTTTGAGGTAGAGGCACTAAATTTTCAGTATAGCATCTAGCAGCTCTCCCCATAATACCCCCCCCCCCAAGTTTCAAAACAATTGGACCAGGGGGTCCAATTCTATGAGCCCTAAAAGAAGGTGCCCCTATCCTTCATTATTTCCTATGGAAGGAAGGCATTTTAAAAAGTGTGTTTTCCCTTGAAATGTGATAGCCAGAACTCCCTTGGAGTTCAATTATGCTTGTCACATTCTTTCTACTGGCTCTGCCCCCAATGTTTCCTGGCTCCACCCCCAAAGTCCTCAGATATTTCTTGATTTGGACTCTAAAGCTTACTAAGGAGCCTTTGATGAGGAACGTTATCAACAGCTTTCTGGAAGTCAAGGTAAACATTTATTGGGTCCCCTTTGTCCACATGCTTGTTAACCCCCTCAAAGACCTGTAACAGGTTAGTGAAGCAAGATCTTACCTTACAGAACCCAAGTTCAATAACTTGTGTTCATCAATGTTCCTACTCATTCTGTCCTTGTTAATGGTTTCTACCAACTTTCCTGGTATTGAAGTCAGACTGACTGGCCTGTAATTTCCCGGATCTCCTCTGGAACCCTTTTTAAAGATGGGGGTGACATTTGCTACCTTCCAGTCCTCAGGAATTAAGGCAGATTTCAATGAAAGATTACATATTTTTGTCAGGAGATCCACAAGTTCAAATTTCAGTTCTTTCAGAACTCTTGGTGACTTATTAGTTTTTAATTCGTCAATCAGTTGTAGGACCTCCTCTCTTGTCACCTCAATCTGACTCAGGTCTTTCACCCTATCCAAAATTAGTGGTTCTGGAGCGGGCAAACACTTCTCATCTTCCACAGTGAAGATGGAGGCAAAAAATGCATTCAGCTTCTCAGCCATTTCCCTATTCTCCTTCAGTAATCCTTTGACCCCTTGGTCATCCAAGGGCCCCACTGCCTCCCCGGCTGGTTTCCTGCTTCTAATATATTTGAAGAAATTTTTATGTTTTTTGCAATATGCTCCTCATAGTCCCTTTTTGCTTGCCTGATCACAGTCTTGCATTTGATTTGCCACATCCTGTGTTCCCTTTTATTAATCTCACTTGGACTAGCTTTCCACCACTTAAAGGAGTCCTTCTTACCTTTTACAGCTGCCATTACTTTGTTTGTTAACCATGCAGGCCTTCTCTTATACCTGTTTGTGCCTTTCCTAACTTGTGGTATGTATTTTATCTGAGCTTCTAGGACTGCAATTTTAAATAGTCTCCAAGCTTCCCCAAGGGTTTTGACTGTATTTACCTTTCCTTTCAGTTTCCTCTTCACATGCCTCCTCATCTCAGAGAATTTACCCCTTTTAAAGTTAAGCGTGGTTGTGCTGGTCTTTTGGGGCAACTCCTTATTTATACAAATCAATAACATTATGGTCACTGCTCCCAAGCGGTGCAATCATTTTTACATCTCTCACCAAGTCTTGGGCATTACTTAGGACCAGATCCAGGATTGCCTCACCCCTGGTAGGTTCTGTGACCATCTGCTCCATAGCACAGTCATTGAGAGCGTCTAGAAACTCTTTCTTTCGACCAGAACACATATTGACCCAATCAATCTGCGGGTAGTTAAAATCACCTATTATGACACAGTTTTTACACTTAGGCACTATCTTTAATCCTTCCATCATATTATAATCATCCTCCATCTTTTGATTTGGTGGGCGATAACGAACTCCCATAGTTAAATTTCCTTTTGGGCCCTCTATTTCATTTCAAAGCATTTCTAGAAGGGAATCTAATTCTTTGACCTCAGTCTTACTGGACTGTATACCCTCTCTAACATACAGAGCCAACACTTCCCTCCCTATCCTTCCGATATAACTTATATCCAGGTATCACCACGTCGCACTGATTCTCCTCATTTCACCAAGTTTCTGAAATTCCCACAATGTCTATGTTTTCCCACAACACTAAACATTCCAACTCACCAATTTTGCTTCAAACACTTCTAGCATTTGTATACAAACATCTATAATTTCCCAGGCAAGTTAGGCCCTCAACCTTCCTCCTGCTGCCTCGAGACTTTGGCAGGCAGCCCATACTGTTTGTCACCATCTCAGTGGACAACTCTGATCCATTACCCGGTAGAAAAGTAACAGCTAACCCTTCATCTCTTTGAGATGAGTCCTCCCAAACCAGAGACATTTCATCTCCTGACAGCTTTCCCCCAAGATTTAGTTTAAAAACTGCTCTGCCACCTTTTTGATTTTAAGCGCCAGCAGCTTGGTTCCATCTGGGGACAAGTGGAGACCATCTCTTTTGTACAGCTCCCGCTTGTTCCAGAAAGCATCCCAGTTCCTAACAAACTTAAACCCTTCCTCCCTACACCATTGTCTCGTCCACACACTGAGACTTCTAATTTGTGCCTGTATATCCTGCCCTGCACGTGGAACAGGTAGCACTTCTGAGAAGGCTACCTTGGAGGTCCTGGCCTTAAGTCTCCTGCCTAGCAGCCTAAATTTTTCCTCAAGGACCTCACAACTGCATTTCCCCACATCGTTGAAGCCAACATGCATCACAACCACTGGCTCCTCCCCAGCACTGTCTATTAGCCTATCTACTACACGTGTAATGTCCGCAACCTTTGCACCAGGCAGGCAAGCCACCATACTGTCAGTACGCGGTTTTGCCACCCAGCTGTCTACTTGCCTAAGGATCGAATCACCAACTATCAAGACCCCCCCTCTCTCCCTGCCCAGGGATGGTTCCTTGGCCCGAAAGGATACCCACTCACCAACTGAAGAAGAGGTCCCTTCTGAGGTCACATCCCCCTTATCCACAGCCCGGTGCCCTTTTTCCTCTCGACTCTCATGCTCCCTGGCAGCAATGGGGCTGCCACGTTCAGAGTGGGGCTCATCTAATACGTCCCCGAGAGTCTTCTTTGAGTGCATAACTGACTGTCTCTGCTTCTCCAGATCAGTCACCTCGGCCTCAAGGGTACGAACTCATTCCCTGAGGACCAGGAGCTCCTTGCATCGAGCACACACCCCAGACTTCTGTCCTGTGGGCAGATAGTCATACATGTGGCACTCAGTGTAAAACATGGAAAGCCCCCAACCCACTGCAGGGTTTCCCAAACTTCCTCCCACCCCGTGGCCCAGTTATTTTTACACTTCTCCTTCATGGCCCACTAAAATTCAGGGGTGCAGCTAGGAGAATTTGGGGGTGGAGCCAGGAGACAGGAATTATGTCATTTCCTGTGGTGACACTTCCGGGTCAAGGGCCAAGTAAAGTCACTTCTGGGGCACACTGAACCAAAACTCCACCTCTTCCTGTGATGTCACTTCCAGGGCACTCACCCAAACCTGCCTCTTCTTCTGAAGTAACCTCATTTTCAGAAAAATCTCTCTGAAACTCATGCTGAGCCAAAATGGAGGTGGAAAGTGGGTGGTCTGCAACTTTTTCATACATTCCCAGGGTCCTCTCTTTCTACCCCCACACCTTCATGCACCTATCTGTTTGTGTGTTCTTCTCCAGCTTGCAAGCATTCCTAATGCCCATGTTCAATTGCCTGCACCACCTACATACCCTTTCCTCAAAAGCACTAGCTAATGTATGCAGTTGGGAGTGTTGTTGCAATTGCCATCAGGAATGCCAGCACTGTGTACCACCCACACTGGACCCTGGCAGCTGCTCTACCTCAAAATATATTGACACATTTAGTAGGCCCTTCCTTCAGCTGCTACTACTGGAACCCTGCCTCAAGCTACTACCAAGCTTGCTTGGTTTCAAAAAAATCTTTTGACAGCTATTTTTCATACTTTTCCTTGGCTGAAACACTGGGAAATTGCTGTGATAGGTAGCACAGAATTGTACCTCAATTAATGAATTATATGAAGTATATACAAGCTTTTCTGCAGTTATCCCAAAAAGGATATTTATGAGGGGCTTGCAACTTTTTACTGGCAGTGTTTCCCATGCCTTTAAAAGCAACCTGTTCCACAGATATTTAGCCAGTGAACTTCTTTTATCCTTTTTAATATCTACAGGAGAAGTTTAATTTTGAAGTCAGACAGCTGTTAAAAGCAGGACCAGTAAAATGGTGCCAAGTTCATAGTCCCATCACTTCCAGTGCTGTTGAGATATACAGCAGTAATCTCCAAAAATCTCTTCCTGCCCCACACCTCTCACTCTCACTCACACAGAAATCTCATAAAAAGGCCAGCTGGCTACAACTTGGGGTGCCAACTTTTCATTGGCTGAGCTCCTAAGTCTGCAACAACAGTATGATGAACAGAAAAATTTCATCCAGTAAAAATGGAAGGAAAGAAAGAAAGAGAAAGGGACAGAAGGAAAGGAAAGGAAAGGAAAGGAAAGGAAAGGAAAGGAAAGGAAAGGAAAGGAAAGGAAAGGAAAGGAAAGGACATAAGAGAATCCATGCTGGATCGGGCCAGTGGACCATTCGGTCCAAAATTCTCTAACACAGTGCCCAAAAATGTCCACCAGAATGTCCACCAGTGGGGCCAGGGCATTAGAAGTTCTCCTACTGTTGCTCTCTAACCACCACCACCACCACCACCACCACCCCCCCGCCGAGCACCAAGAATACAGAGTATCACTTACAGGGAAAGAAAGAAAGAAAGAAAGAAAGAAAGAAAGAAAGAAAGAAAGAAAGAAAGAAAGAAAGAAAGAAAGAAAGAAAGAAAGAAAGTCTTACTCGCCATCAGATGACCCCAGCCAGCAACAATTCTGCTCAAAAAAAAGCTTTAAAAGTTAAAAAAAAAAAAAAGCTACTGGAATGCCCAATCCCTGTCCATCCCAGCTGAAAAAAACATCACCTCCTTCTTTGCTGCCTAGGCGTCCCGGGGAAATCTCCCCAAAAGGACATACTGCAAGGCATATGAAAGCTCATACCTTGAAGAATACTTCATGGGTCTAAAGTGCCAGTGGACTTCGGCTTTTCTCTCAAACACTGGGAGTGGGGGAGAAGGAAGGCGAGGCAGCCCAGCTCTTCTCTGCACAACACAGAGACATTGAGGAATGAAAGGAAGCAAAACGGGGCTCAGGCTTTGCAGCCTGTGTCAGCTTCAAGCCTAGCTTTTAACTGCACAACACAGAGACATTGGGGGATGGAAGGAAGGAAAACAGCTCAGGCTTTGCAACCTGTGTCAGTCTTCAAGCCTAGCTTTTCTCTGCACAACAGAGTGATGGGAAAGGAAGGAAGCAGAGCAAAGCTCATGTTTTTGGGGGGGCGGGGCTAGCTTTGGCTTTTCTTGTGACCTGGTATTGAGGCTTCTATGGGCTGGTACCAGGTCGCGACCCTGCAAATGGGAAATGCTGCACCAGAAGATACAGATCGAATTCAACGAAATCTGAACAGGCTGGAAAAGTAGGGTTGCCAAGTCCAATTCAAGAAATATCTGGGGACTTTGAGGGTGCAGCCAGGAGACTTTGGAGGTGGAGCCAGGAGCAAGGGTGTGACAAGCATAATTTATTTATCTATTTATTTATTTATATTTCAATTTATATCCCGCCCTTCCCACCGAGGTGGCTCAGGGCGGCTCACAACACATAAAACTTACATAGGTTTGGCTTAAAAACAATTACATAATAACGGTTAAAACAATAAATTAATAAAACATAGGACATAAAAACCAGCGGTCTGTCAAGTGCATTCTAGCTCCATCCAAAAATTCTCAGTGATAATTAGTTGTTGTAGGCCAGCCGGAAGAGGACTGTCTTGCAGGCCCTGCGGAACTGCCCTAGGTCCCGCAGGGCCCTCACCTCTTCCGGCAGCTGGTTCCACCAGTAAGGTGCCGTTACTGAGAAGGCCCGATCCCTGGTGGATTTCAGACGGGCCTCCTTTGGCCCGGGGATTACTAGCAGATTTTGCGAGCCCGATCTTAGTACTCTCTGGGGAACGTGTGGGGAGAGACGGTCCCTAAGGTAGGCAGGTCCTAGGCCATATAGGGCTTTAAAGGTAATGACCAGCACCTTGTACCGGACTCGGAATATTATTGGCAGCCAGTGCAGATCCTGAAGCCTCGGCCGAATGTGCTCCCATCTTGGGAGCCCTAATAACAGCCGGGCAGCGGCATTCTGCACTAACTGCAGTTTCCGGGTTCGGTACAAGGGCAGCCCCATGTAGAGGGCATTACAGTAGTCCAACCTTGAGGTGACCGTAGCATGAATCACCCTTGCTAGGTCGTCGTGCTCCAGGAAAGGAGCCAGCTGCCTCGCCCGCCTAAGATGAAAAAATGCAGACTTGGCAGTAACTGCTATTTGAGCCTCCATTGTCAGTGAAGGCTCTAATAGTACCCCCAGACTTTTGACCCTGTGCGCCACTGTCAACGGCGCCCCGTCAAAGACTGGTAGGGGGATTTCCCTTCCCGGGCCACAACGACCCAAGCAAAGGACCTCTGTCTTCGCCGGATTCAGCTTCAGCCCGCTCAGCCTAAGCCACCTAGCCACCACCTGTAACGCCCGGTCCAAATTTTCTGGGGCGCAGGCAGGCCGGCCGTCCATAAGTAGATAGAGCTGGGTGTCATCAGCATACTGATGACAACCCAACCCATACCTTCGGGCAATCTGGGCAAGGGGGCGCATATAGATGTTAAACAACATCGGGGAAAGTACCGCCCCCTGAGGCATTCCGCAATCAAGCGTGTGTCTCCGGGACAGTTCGTCCCCAATCGCCACCCTTTGTCCCCGACCGTCAAGGAAGAAGGAAAGCCATTGTAAGGCCAGCCCCTGAATCCCCGCGTCGGCAAGGTGGCAAGCCAGCAACCGATGGTCGACCGTATCGAACGCTGCTGATAGGTCTAACAACATCAGCACCGCTGAGCCGCCTTGATCCAGATGCCCTTGAAGGTCATCCACCAGGGCAACCAGCACTGTCTCCGTCCCATGGCCCGGGCAAAAACCAGACTGGCAGGAGTCAAGGACAGAAGCGTCCTCCAGGAAGCTCTGTAGCTGCAACGCCACTGCCCTCTCAATAAGTTTGCCCAAAAAGGGCAAATTCGAGACCGGCCGGTAATGTGCCAATTCGGCCGGGTCTAACGTTGTTTTTTTCAAGAGGGGATGGACCACCGCTTCTTTAAGCGCTGATGGAAAATGTCCCTCCAATAGGGATCTATTTATGATATCCCGTACAGGATATCTCAGCTCCCTCTGGCAGGTCTTAATAAGCCAGGAGGGGCACGGGTCCAATTTGCAAGTTGTTGGGCATGCAGATAGGAGGATCCTGTCAACTTCTTCCAGGCTGAGAGCATCGAAGCCGTCCAGAACACGATCCAAAGACAGGCACGGAGCCTCAGGTTCGCTAACTGTATCTAATATGGCAGGGAAGTCGGAGCGGAGCGAAGCGATTTTATCCGCAAAGAAATTCACAAAAGCCTCACAGCCAATTTCCAATTCGTTAGAATTTGGTCTGCCCTGTGGCAGTGTTGTAAGAGTCCGAATTATATTAAACAGTTGTGCCGGGCGCGAAGTTGCAGACGCAATCTCAGCCGCAAAGTATGTTTTCTTTGCGGCCTTGACTGCCATCTCATAGGACTTCATAAATTCTCTATAAGATGTTTGAGTCGCTTCGTCTCGAGTACACCGCCATTGCCTCTCTAGTCGTCTGAGTCCCCGTTTCAAACGCCGCAACTCCTGGTTATACCAAGGTGTCGGCTTTAAACGAGGGCGCAGAGGACGCCTAGGTGCGATCTCATCGATGGCCCTGGAGAGCCTGTCATTCCAAGACTCCACCAGGTCATCTAGGGAATCGCCAGGGATCCCGCAGGGCCATCAGGAACCGCTCTGGGTCCATCAGGCTCCGCGGGCGAGCTAAAATATGCTCGCCGCCTAAACGGGCTTGGGGTGGGACGTCCACACGAGCCTTGAGGGCATAGTGATCCGACCATGGCACTGCTATAGAAGCAAGATCGTTCACTAAAACTCCCGCCGCGAAGACCAAGTCTAACATGTGCCCCGCCTGGTGAGTGGGCATTGTAACTAATTGGGAGAGTCCTAGTGTCGCCATGGAAGACACCAGGTCCATCACCTGATTGGAGGTCGCATCATTGGCATGAACATTGAAGTCACCCAGGATCAGAAGCCTCGGGTGCTCCAATGCCCATCCTGCTGCGGCCTCCATCAGGGATAGTAAGGCGCTGGCCGGTGTGTTAGGCGGTCGGTACACCAGCCAGATCGCCAACCCCTCCCCAACATCCCACGCCAGACCGGCACATTCAATGCCCTTGATCTCCGGGGCCGGGAGGGCCCGGAAGGAGTAAGCCTCTCGTATGAACAGTGCCACCCCTCCCCCCTGCCCGCTAGTCCGCGACTGGTGAAAGGCCAAGTATCTTGAACTCCAAATGGAGTTCAGGCCATAAGATTTAAAGGGACTGCACACCTTTTAAATGTTTTCCTTCCTTTGGAAATAAAGAAGGATAGGGGCACTTTCTTTGGGGGCTCATAGAATTGGACCCCCTGTTCCAACCCTTTTGAAACTTGGAGGGTGTTTTGAGAAGAGGCATTGGATGCTATGCTGCAAATCTGGTGCTTTTACCTCAAAATACAGCCCCCACAGAGCCCCAGATACCCACGGATCAATTCTCTATTATACCCTATGGGAATCTGTCTCCATAGGGAATAATGGAGTGCCTGCAGACATTCCTGCCCCCCCCCTCTGCTTTCTGATGACCCTGAAGTGGAAGGAGGGCCTCCAAACCAGGGAATCCCCTGCTCCCACCTGAGGATTGGCAACCCTATGGAAAAGTGGGCAGATGTGAACAAGATGCAATTTAACAAGGATAAGTGTTGTTATACATCAGCCAGTGTGATGCAGTGACAAAAAAGGCTAATGTGATCTTGGGGTGTTTCAACAGAAACATAACATCCAAATCACAAGATATCATAGTCTCACTGTACACAGCATTGGTCAGGCCGCAAATGGAGTATTGTGTGCAGTTCTGGAGGTCTCACTTCAAGAAGAATGTGGATAGAAAGAAGCAGATGCAGAGGAGAGCAATGAAGATGATCAGGGGCCTGGAGACCAAGTCCTGTGAGGAAGGACCAAGGAACTTGGGAATGTTCAGTCTGGAGAAGGGGAAGCTGAGGGGGAGAGCATGATTGCTCTCTTGAAGTATTTGAAGGGCTATCTCTTAGAGGGCAGGGAACTTTTCCTGTTGACAGCAGAGGGTAGGACTCACAATAGTGGATTTAAATTAAAAGCCGGCAGGTACCAGCTGGCTATAAGAAAAAACTTTTTTACAGTAAGAGTTGTTCAATAGTGAAATTAGCTACAGAGGATGTGGTGAGCTCCCCCTCACTGACAGTCTTTAAGTAGAGGTTGGACAAACACTTGTTAGGGATGCTCTAGGCCAGGGGTGGCCAATGGTAGCTCTCCAGATGTTTTTTGCCTACAACTCCCATCAGCCCCAGCCATTGGCTATGCTGGCTGGGGCTGATTGGAATTGTAGGCAAAAAAAATCTGGAGATCTACCGTTGGCCACCCCTGCTGTAGGCTGATCCTGCATTGACTAGATGGCCTATATGGCCCCTTCCAACTCTGTGATTCTATGGTTTCCCATTCAGTTCAAACAAGACAACTTCAGTTTGTTCTCTTTATTACTACAGCTCACTCAGGTGACCCTAAAGACAAGAGAACTGGAAAGTCGAAGATCAAAATTACACATCATGTATGATGCTAATTAAAAACTCTCACAACGCAACAGGAAAAAATATCTGTCATGCTGGGTAAAAAAATAATGAGAAAGAAAATTACTTTAACATGTTGATGATTTCTGTTTGTGCTTAATATGCAAAACATTTAGTGAGAAAGTTGGCTTTTATGGCCACTTCAAAGAGTCCAAACCTTGCTTCTCTGTTAACTAGGTTGTGCTCAGCCTACAGTTTTTATTCTCCCTCTGACCAGGACTTCAGAACAGAAGGGAAAGGAGGTTAGACATAACCCTGTTCCTTCTTCCTCCATACATGGTAAGCCTTTCAGCATAGGGTTGTTGCAAGACCATTTCTGTTCAAACCTCAGCTAGGCTGGCTTTGAATAGCAGGTCATGTGTGCTTCATGTCTTCTAAGCTCTTCACTCTGAGCACTATAATGATTCCCTGCTTCCCCTTTTCTTTGCTGGGCAGTCTCTTTTCTTGTTCCTTGTTTCTGTCTGTCCAACCCTGTTTTGGAAATGTATATAGATACATGCTGACCCATCCTAGGGAACTGAGGAACCAAGAAAAATCCTTTGTTTGTATATGTAAAATTATGGCAAAAGAGCAGCTGACAGTCATTCAAAACAGAACTGCTTTATTTCACTTTAATGAGGAAATGGTCAGGTAGGTGTCAGGTTTAAATTTGGCAAGTAAACAGGTAACAGGAATGAGGTAACTCTGTATACCATTATACAACAGCTAGCTTGTTCAGGCTTATTTCCATTTATTCTTTGCATCCTCCTGGACTGAATCCTCCTGAAGCAAATTGAGACCTAGGTATCCTGTCTTATTACCAATGCTGCTATCTCCACACCTACTACCCTTCTGCATATCTCACCTAATCCAGCCATGCCTGCTATTGCCATTCAGCATCTGAAATTATATTTATTAAGTTTGTATCTCTGGTACTTTGTGTTACATTATATGGTACACATGGCCTGGCCCAACAAAGTGACATTTATGTTAGATCTGCCCCTTGTAAAAAAATGAATTCAACACCTCTGCTCTAAGGGGAAACTTTCTTGGAGACTGGAGGGTGTTTTTAAAGGTACTAGCATGAAAACTGCAGAGAATGGGTCCTTGAACAAAGTATTCCCAGCCTTCCTCCATTGTTTCCTATGGAGGAAAAAATAGCCTTCCTATAGGGGAGATTATCAGGTTTTACATTCTTTGTGGATTTTTTTTCCTCCAAAGGAAACTATTGCTATTGCTGAGGAAACTATTGCTATTGTTAAGCCCTAAGGAAACTGTTGCTATTGCTAAGGCAAACCAATGTAAAACCTTAGAATCTAAATTTATGTAAAGCACAAGATCCTGACACAAACCAAGGCTAGCAAAGAAAGAACTTTTAAAACACAGCTAAAACACATGAAACTAACAGAAACTTACCTAAAACAGTCTGACAAGCTGATACCATAACCCAGGAGAGGGGAAAAGAGAAAAAACAACCAAACACCACCACCCCTCCAGTTCTAGCTGGGATCCTGCAAATACAAACTCCCAATATTTTGGTTACTCTCATATATTTCCAGAATTTTTGGACCCATTTTGTTATTATTTTTGATATATATTTGTCTCAGTTATATCTGAGCACCCATCCTTGACTATAAACATAAGACTACAGGAAAACCTATGAATGAAAGCAACACCACTTTGAAAAGGTCCTCTAAAAGGTGAGATGCACATGAGAAAAACAGGCAGTGTTTTCTGTGTATCTTTTTTTCCTGCCCTCAACATCACCACTGCATTATCCCACAATGGCAGTTATGCTTGAGCCATTTCATATTTATAACAGGGAATGAACTGCCTTGTTGATCTCTGTGTCTCCCAATGAGTGCCATCATTTTTAAGGGCAAGCAAATGTTTGTAAACTCACATGAGCACCAGGGCCATAGTTACGAGGGGGCCTGTGGGGGCACAGCCCCCTGACTACTAGGCAGGTCCCCCTGATTTGGAGCCCCTAACCGGCCTCCAGTACCTCGGCTGCATCCTTCTCCATTCTGCCCTCATCATACACTGTTGCTTCTGCTTGCTTAGGGGATGTCATCATACACAGTTGTTTCTGCTTGCTTAGAGGCCAGAAGAATTCTCTGACCCATCAGCAAGCAGAAACAACAGGGCACTTTCGGAACCCAGGACTGAAATTTAAGTTGCCTGTTGCTTCTGCTTGCTTAAAGGCTGGAAGAAATCTCTGACCCCTCAGCAAGCAGAAACGAGGCACTTTCAGCACCCAGGACTGAAAGTTAAGCTCAAAGTTGCTTCTGCTTGCTTAGAGGCTGGAAGAAATCTCTGACCCCTCAGCAAGCAGAAACAACGGGGCACTTTCGGAGCCCAGGACTGAAAGTTAAGCTCCCTGTTGCTTCTGCTTGCTTAGGGGATGTCATCATACACAGTTGCTTCTGCTTGCTTAGAGACCAGAAGAATTCTCTAACCCCTCAGCAAGCAGAAACAACAGGGCACTTTCGGAGCCCAGGACAGAAAGTTAAGCTCTGTGTTGCTTCTGCTTGCTCAGGGGCTGGAAGAAATCTCTGACCCCTCAGCAAGCAGAAACAACGGGGCACTTTTAGCGCCCAGGACTGAAAGTTAAGCTTCACATTGGGCTGACGGGCTAGAAGGCACCTGAAAGAAGAGGCCGTTCTGGTCCTCAAGTGGGGTGGCGGGGGTAGGGGGTGGATGGCTCCATTGCAGACAGGGCAGGGTAGGGTAGGCTGGCGCACACAAGTGGAGGTTCCGGCTACAGTCCAGGGCTGGAGATCAGTGGAGAGGTGATGTTCACCTGCAGGGGTTTTCTGGCCTGGTCTCGCTGGCCACCCGAGAGAGGGTGGGAGCTGCACTTAGGCAGCCTTGGCTCACCCTCCAACAGGAAGAAATCCGAACTGGAGCTCTTGTAGCCCCAGAAGTCAGTTGTGACTTGGTGGCGCCTTCCACACACACACACCCTTGTCCCACCAAGCTTTCCTAGCTAGATCATGCTACAGGTAAGGGCAGGAGACCGTGTGGCATGTATCTAAACATTCTGAGTGGCTCCCCACCAGAGCTGTTGGAAGAGGGGTGGAAAGGGATCACCTTGGGGCAGCTGTGGGGAGGGGGAAGGCTGTATGGCAGCGAGCTGGCAGCTTTCCTCCACAGCGGTGGTAGGAAAGAAGGCCATGGAGGTTGGGGCCACTATGTGCCCCCTGAAAAAAATCAGGGCCCCCCAATTCTTCAAATCCTGGCTACGGGACTGATGAGCACACAGTGGACATTGTGCCAAGGAGCTGTAAAGGACTGTGGTTTCAGGGGATTTGTCCAGCACACGTCCAGCATAAGAGGTTCCTTCCCTACCTTCCTGTAACACTAGAAAACAGACAGTGGACCATTAAGGTGATTCTATGACTGACCCAGAATACCTTTTAATGATAGCTATAATGAGACCTGCCTTGTATGTACTTCCAGTAAATTTAGTAGCTAGGAAGAAATCACAGTAAGCCTCATATATCTAAAATGTTGACTAAAATGTTGTCTTGATCTGCAAGATAATGGAAAATAGGACCTTGCAGCAGTAGTCAGAACAGGTTACCATTCAGAAGTACCTTGCTGATGCTAGTTGTGCCACTAAACCATGGTGACAGTCTGAAGCCCAGTCCAAGCATGCACAATTAAGGTGTCACAGTTCTCAGGCAGAACCTGTTCAGGTTTCCCAGGGGACATCATTTGAATGAAATAACCACCATGCTAAAATTATGCCCCATGCCAAAAACAAATCCGAAAACCCATTATTAACCTCGAACAATCTCTGCAGGATAACTTCCCATGCCCCTGGCATTCCGAGATGGCCCAGGGTGAGACAAACACCTCTCAGTATCATCTCCCTCAGAGATCATAATGGGGATCAAGTGGGGAGAAACTACATATGCCTCCCTGATTTTTTTTAGAGGAAGTCTATCACACATCTTTTGAAGTAGTAGCATCAGTTCTACACATGTTAGTGTTCTAGAACCTCATTAACTCTCATGTGTGAACCAGGAATTGGACCCAGACTAGAAGTTCTTCAGGGATTGCTTGTATAAAACTGAATATAAGCATATGTTCTACAGTAATACTGATTTCAATTTCACTTTCAGACATTTCCTTTCCTTGTTGGCTCTGAATAGGAGTGGGCAAAAACTGGGAAAAATGCAGTTCAGTTCGGTTCATAGTTCATGGCTGAACCACAAACTGAACCACAAACCGAGTTGAACCAGGAGACTTATTTCATGAACCAAAGTGGTTTGTGCAGTTTGTAGCCCTTCAAACCACTGTCCCTTTCAATAGGGTTTGTGGAGTCTAAAAAACAGCTGACCTGGAAAACAGCGGCACAGCAGGGAGGTGCTCCCTGCCACACAACTCTTTCAGCCAAAATACAAAAGGAACACTCAGTGTAAGGTAAACCAAAACAATAGTTATCCCTGAGGAACACCATTAAAGATTCTTTTCATTTAACAACCTCTATACAAATAAATTATATACTCTTTTAATAGAGAATTCATTCAAAGTAACATTACATGGAGCTGGCAGTGATGGCTCCAGCTACTGGGAAATGCCCTCAGTCATCTTAGGCTGTTTCTACACTCAGGGTTGATTCTGATTTTATGACCATTGAATCTGCCTGCAGAAAACTCTTGTTCAAAAGTACTCTTCTAAAGTGAGGAGCAATTCTGGGGTGAAACTGCTTTTGGTGCCAATTCAAGAAAATGAGTGTATACAACTTAAAATAATGCAAAGTAAGACAGAAGTGACAGCGGTATGCAATGTAGATGAACATTTTAAATGCACACCAAGAGGATCTTCTGTCAAGAGTAGAAACAGTCTCAATCACTCTCAGGCAGATACACAAACCAATGCACAAACAATCAGAGCAGTATACAATCAGTTCCTTTACATCTATTATGTCCTAGACTCCACACATCTTACAAACAGTTCATACAAAGTTCATATTCATTCCATTTATGGGTCTGGATGTGATTTAAAAATGTGTAAGCCGAAGACGATACGTGTTTCCACTTATCTTTCCCGTGTTTCTGTGTCCTTTATCAGATCAAACAACTGATAAATATCCTCTAGGGCCTAGCCCATCATCAGCTCTTCCTGGAATGGTAAAGGATTGTCTTGAGACTGGCTGATGTCAAGTACTGCAAGTTCTTTACCAATCAACACACCTTTGTTTCCATTAAAGGCATTTTTGACTAAGTAAAGGCATGGCAGGCAGGCAGGCAGGTCTTGCTGAAACTGGAGTTAATGGCTTCTGCCTGCACAGATATACCTAGGGTCCGTCCATTACACAGTTCAAAAGCCAAAGCGCCAAAATCTACCAATCATCATTTCCTCCCATAAGTAATGCAAGCCCCACCCCCAACCTAGCAGAAACAAAACTTGTGAGAGTCTCCGTGAACCAGATAATGTCTGTGGCCTAGTTCGCAAGGTGGAAAGATACATAACGGACACAACAGATCAGTTTGTGAAAGTAAAGAGATAGCAGCTAAGCGGGAAAGATTTCTACAGGTTACATACAAACATAACTCCTGTCTCCACAGTTTATGGCAAGAGGCACTCTTGACAGCTGATTTATTATTATTTATTATTATTTATTACTTTACATTTATATCCCGCCCTCTCCGCAAGCGGACTCAGGGCGGCTCACAACATCATAAAAACAATCCATTCAATAAAACATATAAAACCATAATTTACTTATCAATTTAAAAACTATTAGCGCTGTCTCAGTCCAATCTAGGCGGTATTGACTTCTGCCTATGCTCACCAGTATTCTGTGGGATGTTCGGTGGCAGCCCATTTTCAATCAACCACAAAAGCCTGTTTAAACAGTTCGGTCTTACAGGCCCTGCGGAACGCCGACAAATCCCGCAGGGGCCTTATAGCTTCTGGGAGGGTGTTCCAGAGTTCTGGTGCTGCCACCGAGAAAGCCCTAGATCTTGTTATGCATAGCTTGGCTTCTTTTGGGCCAGGAGCAGACAGCAGATTTTTTGTCCCTGATCACAGTGCTCTCTGGGGGATATATGGGGAAAGGCGGTCCTGTAGATAGGCAGGTCCAAGATCCAGGTGTGGACCCACAGTGAGTGAAGGGAATCTGGGTCAGAAGACTCCCTAGCTGAGCCCTATCCTCTCCAGACCCTCCCCTGCCATCTCCTAAAGTTTTAAGAAGCTGCTTTACTGTCCTATCAGGCCTCAGGAGGCTCCCGCTGCAGCCAGCCTTCCTGTATGACCTGTTTTCAGGTGCAGCCTGCTGCTTGAACCCTGCCTCCTTCCTGAGGCACACTGGGCCTGCCAGGTTGTGATACTGCTGCTGGCACACTTTCTAGCATGACCTCACCTCCACAGCCCCTGGTTGAGTTGTCTGACTCAGCAGAGCCTCTGCAGCAGGCAAGTGTGAGGATGGAGAAAAAATTGCAAATTTTTGTTGTTGTTCAGTCGCACAGTCAAGTCCGGCTCTTTGCAACCCCATGGACCAAGTCACCACAGGCCCTCCTGTCTTCCACCATCCTTTGAAGTCTGCTCAAATTCATGTTAGTTACATCAGTAACGCTGTCCAGCCATCTCATCTTTTGCTGTCCCCTTCTTCTTTTGCCTTCTGTCTTTCCCAGCATCAGGATCTTCTCCAGTGAGTGCTCCCTTCTCATTTTGGTGGCCAAAGTATTTGAGCTTCAGCTTCAGCATCTGACCTTCCAGGAAACAGTCAGATACTGAAAGATGATTTCCCATAGGACTGACTGATCTGATCTTCTTGCAGTCCAAGGGACTCTCAAGATTCTTCACCAGTACCACAGCTCAAAATCATTTATTCTTCTGCACTTGGCCTTCCTTATGGTCCAACTCTCACAGCCATACATTACTACTGGGAATGTATGGCTGTGAGAGTTCGACCATAAGTGGGGCTTAATTAAAAAAGGCAGTCCCCTGTGCAAGCACCAATAGTTTCCGACTCTGGGGTGACGTTGCTTTCACGGCAGACTTTTTATGGGGTGGTTGATGCTTTGGCTTGAGCCTCATGTTCCTATTTTGATTGCTCTGCAGACATTTTCCTTCTCTGGGTGTTCTTTTTTATTACCTTGGCTTAATCAACTATGCTGCTTAGGCTTCCCAAATCTCCCGCCTGGGCGGGGGACCCCCGATTTGGAGCCTGCTCCCCCCGCTGGCCAACAATCTGGAAAGCAGGAGGAGGGGGAGGGGGGGTGGAATGGCCGCCCTTCCCACCCAGCTCCGATCCCAGCAGCTTCTCTCCTTGCCCTTCCCTTCCCACTCAGCCGGATCGCAGCAGCCTTTCTTCCGTTTTCCCAGGCTGCTTCCGGCCCCAATCAGCTGGCTGGCGGGGGGGAGGGGAAGCGGGGAAGCCCCAGGACCATGTGCCTTTGCACCTCTGGTGGCAGCAACTGGTGAGTAGGGAGGCCAATCCCCCCTTCAGAGCCAACTAGCCAGAAATCGGGGGGGGGGGAGGAGGGGAAGCCCCAGGACCATGTGCTTTTGCACCTCCTGTGGCAGCAACTCATGAGTAGGGAGGCCAATCCCCCCTTCAGAGCCGACTAGCCAGAAACGGGGAGGAGGGGAAGCCCCAGGACCATGTGCTTTTGCACCTCATGTGGCAGCAACTCGTGAGTAGGGAGGCCAATCCGCCCTTCAGAGCCGACTAGCCAGGAACGGGGAGGAGGGGAAGCCCCAGGACCATGTGCTTTTGCACCTCCTGTGGCAGCAACTCGTGAGTAGGGAGGCCAATCCCCTCTTCAGAGCCGACTAGCCAGAAACGGGGGGGGGGGAGGAGGGGAAGCCCCAGGACCATGTGCTTTTGCACCTCATGTGGCAGCAACTCGTGAGTAGGGAGGCCAATCCCCTCTTCAGAGACGACTAGCCAGAAACGGGCGGGGGGGGGGCGGAGAGATGGAAACATCTTCATTATTCCCTATGTAGAGATCGATTCTCATAGGGTATAATGGGAAATTGTTCTGGAGGTTTCGGGGCTCTGGGGGAGCTGTTTTTTGAGGTAGAGGCACCAAATTTTCAATATAGTATCTAGTGCCTCTCCCCAAAGTACTCCCCAAGTTTCAAAACGATTGGACCAGGGGGTCCAATTCTATGAGCCCCAAAAGAAGGTGCCCCTATCCATTATTTCCTATGAAAGGAAGACATTTTAAAAAGATGTGCTGTTCCTTTAAATGTGATGGCCAGAACTCTCTTGGAATTCAATATGCTTGTCACACCCTTGTTCCTGGCTCTGCCCCAATGTCTCCTGGCTCCACCCCCAAAGTCCCCAGATATTTCTTGAATTGGACTTGGCAACCCTAATGCTGCCAACAAATTCACCTTCCAACTGTTTTTTCTCACCTGTTTATTTCCTGTGTGTTTATTTCATTAATGTTAGCTCCTGGCTGTTGTATCAGTGTACCTGGACCTGGACACGTGATCTATCCATGTGAGTAAATGTTATACATTTCAGTGAAAATTAGCTTGTGTTCTAAGACACAGAACAGTTCTAACCAAATTTGTTTCCTTCCCACATTCCTCTCTAGGAAATAAAGATCACTTCTACCTGCAGAACATGGCAATTCCTGCTTTACTCATTCCTTCCACCACTGTGCCACAGGTGTTTTTGCATCTTTCTCCACAGTGTGCAAGATCTCATCTCCTGCTGCTCCAATTCCTGCTTGTTGCCTTATCTAAAATATTACACCTTCAACCTTGATTATCTCTCTTCTTTCTCCTGTCAGCCTTGAACTTGAGATCATATTCACCTTTCTCTTGACTAAAGTTATTCCAAAATTAGCCAGGAGGTTAGACACCTTCCTTTTTCAGTGGAGGCCATCATGTTATAAATTATTCTTTCCTTAATCTATTTGCTCCTGTGGTCAGAGAAACTCAACGCAAGATTGTTCTGAGTTCACACAATAAATTCCTCTAATCCCCCCGCAGTCTGAGGTTTATAGACTTTGAGCTTTTCCACATGTTCAACTTATTCTTGATTTTCTTGGCAATCAATCCCACAATATGATATGATCACCATCTTCGAGTACTTGAAGGACTGTCATATAGTGGATAGTGTGGAATTGTTTTCTGTGGCCCCAGAAGGTAGGGCCAGAACCAATGGGTTGAAATTAAATCAAAAGAGTTTCTGGTTCAACATTAGGAAGAACTTCCTGACTGTTAGAGCAGTTCCTCAGTGGAATAGGCTTTCTCAGAAGTTGGTGGGCTCTCCTTCCTTGGAGGTTTTTAAACATAGACTAGATGGCCATCTGACAGCAATGAGGATCCTGTGAATTTTTAAAAAGGTAAAGGTAGTCCCCTGTGCAAGCACTAGTAATTTTCAACTCAGAGGTGAAGTTGCTTTCACAGTGTTTTCACGGCAGACTTTTTATGGGGTGATTTGCCATTACCTTCCCCAGTCATCTACACTTTCCTCCCAGCAAACTGGGTACTCATTTTACCAACCTCAGAAGGATGGAAGGCTGAGTCAACCTCGAGCCGGCTACCTGAACCCAGCTTCTGCCAGGATCGAACTAGGTCGTGAGCAGAGCTTAGGACTGCAGTACTGCAACTTTACCACTCTGCTCCACTGGGCTCTATCGCCTGTGAATTTAGTGGAAAGCATTCGTGAGTTTCCTGAATTGTGCAGGGGGTTGGTCTAGATGACCCTGAAGGTCCCTTCCAACTCTATGATTCTAAGCATCGGAATTCATTTGAGCATGGTTCTTTTGCTCATCTGCCCTCTCTCTGCATTTCCTTAGTTGTGAAGTTAGGTTATTTTCTTTCCTATATGCCTTAAATAATCAGGATTTTCAAGGAAGGTCCTGTCATCACCAGTGCCACCATAGACGCCTTATTTCAGCTATTGGAAAACAAGGCGCCTTGCTCATTGTGAATCTTTGATGAATGATGTGCTGCTTCTAAGATTGTTCTTGCAGGCACTTGGGCAAGCATGTTTTGATTTTAATGAGTACTGTTAAGTTACTTGGAGTATCTATCTTATGTTTGTTAATATGATTTCGTTCCAGATAAAAAATAATAATCACTGCTGACTGGCTTTGAAGAAGAACTTTTATTTGGAATGGTAGTTTACCGGATTTCTGTGGCTGCTTCTAATTTGTGACGTTTGCTTTTGGGCTGCTGACTGATCGAATATTTGTACACCCAGCATGACCTAAATAAGTTTGTTTTCACTAGATGTCATCTCATCTGCAAGTTTTTCAGATTGGCTGTTGCTGCCAACAAAGGCTTTGAGTTTCGACAACCATCTGTGAAGCCATCCTGAGCTTCCATCAACTGTGCACATTCACTTGCAAACGTTAACACTGTTTGGAATTCTTTTACAAGACTTTTGAATCTCTTTAGAACTTTTGGATTTGTAAGACTTTTTCAGTCCTTTATGTTAATATAATTAGTGTTTAAGTCAGGGGTGGCCAAACTGCAGCTCAGATGCCACATGTGGCTCTTCCACACCTATTGTGTGGCTCTCAAAGCTCCCACCACCACCGCATTGGCTGGCTTGGAGAAGGCATTTGTCTGTTTAAATCACTTCTCCAAGCCAAGGCAGCTGGTGGCTTGGACAGTGCATTTAAAGTTAAAGTTGCTTTCTTTCCACCTCTCCCCTATCTTTCCACCTCTCCCCTTTCTTTCCACCTATTTGCCTTCCTTCTTTTCTTGCAGTTCTCAAACATCTGATGTTCATGCCATGGCTCTCAGACATCTGATGTTTATTCTATGTGGCTCATGTTAAGCAAGTTTGGCCACACCTGGTTTAAGTTGTTAGAGAATTGTAGACTATAATTTGGTGTTGTTATTTGCAGTGTGTCTCTTTTAATCCTGACCTGGATAGCCCAGGCAAGCTCGATCTCATAAGCAGGGTCGACTCAGACAAGTACTTCAATGGGAGACTTCCTTGAACACCAGCAGTCAGAAGGACAGGGGCAGGCTTTATTCAGCCACCTCTCTGAATATCCTCCAGACCTCCAGTAGGGGTCAGTCAGCAGAAGTTGTCATGACTTCAGGTGCAGACAGACACACACATACAAAGAAAATATAAAAATACTCCTCCCCGCCCCCCCAAAAAAAGTGGGCTGGAGGTAGGTGACAGAAACATTGTACAAGAGGGGAAAATAGTAATTTATCTGATTGTTTTATTGTTTTATTATTGTTTTTGTTTACTGTCTGTTTTATGCTGTTAGCCTCCTTGAGTCTGTACAGAATGGGCGGGATATGAATATAATGTGAATAAATAAATAAAATAAAAAAATAAAAGGTGAGTCAGCTGAATAAATTACTTACTGTTTTCAAAGAAGAAATGTTCCAGCCTCAGTTTATAATAAAAGTTTTATTCACATTGCTGGTCTTAAAGGTGCTACTGGACTCCAACTTTGTTCAGGGAGAGAGCAGGGAGAGCTCAGTTCTGCCTCAGGAAAAGAGCACAGTGAAGGGTACTTCTGCTTGGTAGTGTGGCAGAGTGGTTTAGTTCTACTTCTGAGAGAGAACAGAGTACCCAATTGTTAGGTCTGTCTCTAGCAATGAGCAGACCTTGTGCCATTTAGTCTGACTCTTGGGAAAGGGCAGGCTTGTGTGGGTGGAATCCTGTGTGTGAGAGAGGATCCATCCTAGTGGCTAGTCAATAAAAGCGTGTTTGCGCCGGAAAGAATTAAAGACAATTCAAACTATTATCTGATGTCATAACTAATGTAAATAAATGTGCTTCCATCAGGTTTCTCCTTTGTCTACCTGGAGATCTGAACTGCTCATCTGCTATTTGAAACCAATGTGTAAATAAATAAATCTTCTGTCTTGTTAATATACAGTTCTCATCTCACTAATCTCATAAGAACATAAGAAGAGCCCTGCTGGATCTTACCAATGGTTCATCTAGTCCAGCATCCTGTCTCACACAGGAACCAGCAACAGGACATAGAGGCAGAGGCCTTCCCCTAATGTTTCCTTCTGGCTCTGGGATTCAGAGGCTTAGCGTCTCTGAATGTGGAGGTTCCCCTCAGTCACCATGGCTAGTACCACTGATAGTCTTATCCTCCATTGATCTATCTAATCTCCTTGTAAAGCTGTTTATTCCTGTGGCCATCACTACATCTCCTGACAGTGAATTCCACATTTTCATCACTCTCTGTGCAAGGTAGTATTTCCTTTTGTCCATTCCAAACCTACTGCCCATCAGTTTCACTGAATTACTTACCACAAAACTTACTTCATGGCAGCAAACTCACTACCTTTAGAACACCTGGTAACTGAGAGGAAGGTTTATAGCAGGGGTGGCTAAACTGTGGCTCGGGAGCCACTTGTGGCTCTGTCACTCATACTGTGTGACTCTTGAAGCCCCCCCCCCTGCCCTCAGGCTCAGTCAACTTGGGGAAGGCATTTGTCTCATTTAATCAATTCTCCAATCCAAACCAGCCAGCAACTTGGAGAATGCATTTAAAGTTAAAATTGCTTTCTTTCCACCTCTCCATTCCCCCATCTATTTCCTTCCTTCCTGTCTTGTGGCTCTCAAACATCTGACATTTATTCTATGTGGCTCTTACACTAAGCAAGTTTGGCCACCCCTGACCTGTCACATTAGGGTTTTCAGGTTAGGGTTTCACCCTGTCTCTGGACCTTGTATAGGGCCTCCCATTGTTAGTTATGGCTTGTGATGCTTTCCCTTACTATACCTGACAATCAGGGGAAGAGGAACCCAACCTTAGTGCATCCATGGGGTCCATCACTGTATCTCAGCGTTTATCCCATTAGTCAACAGATTTTCTCATGTCAGTCAAAATTCTCATTTTGACCCAGGTGTTCCAAGTTTAAGGCCTTCATTCTATTCAACACAACACACTGGACTTGTTTTCCTTGGGCTGCTAGTTGATTTTCCTCAGTTTTGAATGCTAAGCAGTAATGTGCAAAGCATACAAATTCCATTTTTATGTGTCTTCCCCAGAGCAAAATGATGATGCCCTCTGTGAGTATTCAGAGTAAATGAAATGAAGTTGCATTTTTATTATAATAATAATTATTAAAATTAGATCCACACACGCTTTAATTCATATTTGAGGAATCCAAATTTACATCTCAGCAGAGCATGTAGAAAATTAGTGCATTATTGGGTTGGTATTAAATACCAAACAGCAAATTGCTTTCACAGCCTTTTAGGCAGTTGTGGAATTCTGATGATCATGAAAATTAATGATGAATGGTAATTGTTATCCAACATAAAAATGTAGCAAAATGAAACTTGAAAGGGTGTAAAGAGGGTTTTATTTCAATATTTTCTGTCATTCAAAAAAAAAAAAACACCCTCTTTCGTGTGTTGTTAATTTGATTAGTCACCACAGTATCTGGATGTCTTATTTATAGTGATTTGGCATTAAAAGTAGCAGCTCAAGTTAATTGAAACACAGCCCGATTATTTCCTCGTGCATCTAATCATTAGAAATAATTGCTGAGAGATGTCTGTTTAAGGTTTCACAACATCAGTTTGCAATGTATATGTTAATCCAAAAAAGAAGGTTAATTTCTGGAATTATGAAACCCTTTTTAGGTTTTTTTCAGGCTAACCTTCAGACACTTTATAGTTTTCATATTTACAGGACAGGAGTCAGTCTTTTATTCAAGCAACCAGAACAAGAAATTGTGTGCCAAAATTTCAAAGCCATCCACACAGGGCTGCAAATGTCATAGAATCATAGAATTGGAAGGGACCTCCATTGACTGGAGTCCTGCTGAGAGGTTTACTATTCCCGTGTGTGCTGCCTGTGCACACACCTCAAGTCCTTGCAGATAAACAAGCCCTCATTCTATACATATACCACCAGGTGTCATGATATACAGTTTGCTAATTAGAAGATAAATCTGAGAGGTGCTAACGTGCTGTATTTATCTATTACTACATCATGCGATATGGATTCTTGGACATATAAGGCAAATGAATCAGTCACTAACTCAAAAGCCAAAGTGAGAAACATGATTTATTATTCCTGAATATGAGTCTTTGTACATTTTTTATATATTGACCACTAAGGAAGGCCCTTAAAGGCAGAAACATGTAGGGTCATTGCAGTGATTGGAAATCCATCAAATGTATATGTGAAATTGTATATGGCTTGCAAATTTTATGCAGTCCTCGCATAAAAATGTTGGCCATGAATTTTCACAGATCTCTTTATTCAGACAATGTTTTAAAATTCATTTTTGTGTATGTTTTATATTAAATGTCATACATTTTATGATTTGTGTTATAGGCAGCTTGACCCTCCATTAAACTTTCACAGACCACAGGCCATGAATTTTCACAGACCTTTTTATTTAACTAACCAGTCTGCAGTTTGTGCAGTTCATGACTCTGAGATGTGGTAGAACACCGCCCCCCCCCCACGTGCTAGAGATGCCACACTCACAGCAAGTCTCCAGCTGACTATCCTCTACTTACCCTCCAAGTTTGATGAGGATGGGATTTAGGGGGGCTGAATTATGGGGGCCCCAAAGCAGATTGCATGGTGCAGTTCCATGGGCAAGGAGACCAACACCTAGATGAGGAGGAGGAGACTGAGTCCCCCTGCTTGGCTGTTGCAGGGGGACAAGTGGAGGAGGAGGCGAGCAGGTAAAATATCCCAGGTTGAGGGTGCAGTTCCACAAGCAAAGACACCTAGATGATGATGAAGAGACAGAGACCCTCTATGCTGACAATTTGGTCCTCTGTCTTACAGAACCTTGCACTCTGTCTTTCAGACTTTCGGTCAGATCTTGGGCTTAGCAATACCTCAGAGCAGGTCAGAGATATACCCTCTTAACCTGAAACGATCTACTGCCTCTAATTTAAAATCTCTCTTGAAATTTGTCTGGGTAGATAAAGTATGGCGCCACCTAGGGGTTTTTATACCTTTAGATTTTATATTACTGATTCATATGATTTTTACAAGATAGTAAAGGAAATCTGCATGCGGATAACAGGGTGGAATAAATTAAGATCAGGGCTTTTTTTGCAGCAGGAACTCCTTTGCATATTAGGCTACGTGTCTCTGAGACTGATGTAACCAATCCTCCAAGAGCTTATAGTCTCTCGGCTTGACTTCGCGAACGAAGATTTAAGAAGGGTGCAGTAGTCCACGTCTGCTGCAGGCTCGCTGGTGGCTGACAAGACCAATGCGGGACAGGCAGATCCGGCCACAGTGGCTGCAGGGAAAAGTCTGATTTGGGGTTGGTGCTGTAGCAGTGCGATTCTTCCTCAATCTCCTTTTGTCCTCAAGACCAGCTATGCGTGCGTTCTCAAAGGAAGAGACAGCCTGGTGGATGGTGTGCCTCCATGCTTTGCGATCTGAGGCTAGGTCAGACCACTGGTGATGGTTGATGCGACAGGTGCCAAGGGATTTCTTCAAGGAGTCCTTGTACCTCTTCTTTGGTGCCCCTCTATTTCGATGGCCGGTGGAAAGTTCGCCATACAGAGCAATCTTGGGAAGGCGGTGGTTTTCCATCCTAGAAATATGCCCTGCCCAGCGCAGCTGCGTCTTCAACAGCAGTGCTTCGATGCTTGTAACCTCCGCCCTCTTGAGGACTTCAGTGTTGGTCACAAAGTCACTCCAGTGGATGTTGAGGATGGTGCGAAGGCAGCGCTGATGAAAGCGCTCAAGGAGTCGCAGGTGATGACGGTATAAAACCCACGATTCGGAGCCGTAGATGAGAGTTATAGTAGACCCTGCACTAAGAGCTCTGTAAGCTCTTAGAGGATTGGCTACAACAGGGTTGTGTGGCCTAATATGCAAAGGAGTTTCTGCATTAAAAAAAAGCCCCCATTAAGACTATCATGGTCAGACAGGTTTCACTTGGTTAAAAACGTTTTGCTACCAAAGTTTATATATTTATTTCAGACACTCCCATTTAACCTCACAGATTGGTCACTGAAGGGATGGCTAAAGGCTCATACCAACTTTTTGTGGGCCAATAGGAAACCCAGAGTCCCCTTTAAGACCTTGGGTGACGCCTCATCTGATGGTGACATGGGTTTTAATTTTAAAGGGTATAATTTAGTACAAGTTATAAAGATGCTTCATGGGAATTCTCCTGAGAGATGGATACCTATAGGACAGGGGTGGCTAAACTTGCTTAATAGAAGATCCACAAAGAATAAACATAAGATGTTTGAGAGCCACAAGACATGAACATCAGATATTTAAGGGAGGGAGGGAAGGAAGGCAAATAGATGGAGGGAGAGATGGAAAGTAACTTTAACTTTAAATGCATGCTCGAAGCTGCCAGCTGGCTTGGCCTGGAGAAGTGATTTAAATGCCTTTTCCAAGCCAGCCAACAGGGCAGTGGGGACATCAAGAGTCACACAATATGTGTGAAAGAGCCAAAATTTGGCCACCCTTGCTATAGGACAAGATTTTTCAGCCCCATTCTCCCTTCAGGAACTTTGCTGGCTCAAACCAACACTCAGACCAACCCAGGTGTCTCATAACTGTTCTTTGAATACCTCAATGAAGATTTGGGACCATACAAAAAAAAATGTAGTCCAAGTAGTCTCAACATTAATTCCAATTGGTTGATGCCAGTCAGGCCTTTTTTGTAGCAGGAACTCCTTTGCATATTAGGTCACACACCCCTGATTTAGCCGTTCTCCAAGAGCTTACAGTAGGTCCTGTAAGAAGAGCCCTGTAAGCTCTTGGAGGATTGGCCTAATATGCAAAGAGTCCCTGCTACAAAAAAAAACCCTGATGCTGGTATACAGTAAGGCCATCAAGATTTGACTTTGCCATGGATTCAGTGTACACCACTTATTCATTAATTTCTCCATGCAAAAAAGGCCATGTCCATTTTCACAGATCTAAGGCAGAAAATTCTGTTCAATGTGTCCTTGTAAACAAGGGGTATGTCTGGGGTAGTCTCAGCACCTCCACACTTACCAGAGGTAAAGAGAAAAGGCTCATCTGGAGCAGCCTTCCTGGCAATGACCGGCATACGACTGAATTCAACCTGACCTGTCAGTCAACACAGTCTGTTCTCCAAGTGGCAGCAGGCCCACTGAACCAGGGCCTGCCCAACAGGCCAGTGACATGCCCACCCCAGCAGGGCTATGCAAGAGAGGAACAGCAGCTGTGTGCAGTGGCCCTGAGCGTTAATGGATGAGCATCAGCTGGATACAGGGAGGCAGGGCAATTGGGAATAGCCCCTGTCAATCAACTCAGGATGGTGGGGCAACCCTCAGGTGGGCAAGAAGAGGAAGGAGGTGGGCATACACTCAGGAGTCTCCTTCATAAGGGCTAGGAATGGTTTATCATGCCTGGATGGTTTATCCCTCCTGCTAGCTAACCAGCTGCAGAGAAGGGAAATAGAAAGAGAAGAGAAAGACATGGGGTGTTGTTAACCCTTTCCATTTCCTAGTCTGAGGCTTCCAAGAAGATTTGTTGTTCTTGCCCAACCCTGATGGTATGGCAGACATCCTCGGGGTATATGTTATTATGCACTGAGGTGTGTTTTTTATTTTTCTAAACTATGAGGCAGTGTTATCCAAAGCAGAGTTGCACCTTTCTAAGCCCACTGACTTCAGTAGACTTACAGTGCAATCCTACGAAGAGTTACTCCAATCTAAGCCTATTCATTTCAATGGGCTTTGAACAGAGTAACTCTTCTTAGGATTGCACTGTTAATAGAGTAGAACTCTTCTTCAGATTGTAGGGCTAGTCTTTTCCCTCTGGTCTCACCCAGAGTGTAGTTAGAAGGCATTGGATACAGCAGCTTTGCAGAAGTTAAGCGAGTCGATCAGTGGGAGACCTGGGAACTGAGGTCATGTTGCCTCGAGATTCTTAATGGAAGAGAAAAGTAAATAACAATTTTCTCAGGATCATCTGTGATGAAGCCAGCACAGGAACCATTTATATAGTACATTTCAGCTCACCAACAAATACTACATTTTTATTGGCTTGCTCTCCCACAAATACTCATATTAGATTTTTATGGGTGCATGAAAAACAAATAAGAATTAACTACAGCAATAGAGTACAATTTTCTGTTTTAACAACAGCAACAACAAAAAACCCTGTTAGTTTAACTTGCGAAGTTCAACACTCCTTCTGTGAATGGGATCCGCTCATTGTGCACTGACTTTTGGACTCCAAGTGAGTAGGATTCTGAAAAGTAGCCAGCAGTGCTGCCTTTCAGGGATCTGGGCTGAGCCAGTGAGTCTTTGGCTCAGCAATAGTTCTCTGGCCTTGTCCTGCAGCCGGGCTGTTAGCTAAGGGCCTATCTGATGTGGGGAGAGGGAGAGAAGAGGAGGAAAGGAGTAAATGAGCTGTATGTTGATTCTCTTTGCAAGTCAATCAACAGGAAAATGAGAGTCAATCCTCCTGTGAAGTCAATGGCCCAGTAAATAGAGTCTGGGACAAATGCTGCAATTAATGCCAGAACTGGCTCTACATATTTCAGCAGTTGCTGCCTTGGATGAAAAAGGATCTGATGATCATTTCAAACCCTAAAACAGAGTTCTGTGTTTGTTAGTCATGATGTGGCTCCCTTTGAACAAGTGAGCGTGTTCAAAACATACAAGACTAACCATGGTTGGTGTAGGCAGTTATGTTCTATGCAACTTGATGCCTCACCTGCCTCTATGAAGATCAGGGTTTTAAATTTCATTCAGACTGAGGTAGTGTATAGGGCTTCCAAGCCCCCAGTCCAGGCGGGGATTTCCCCACCCGGGAGGTTCCCAACTCACCAGCCCACATTGGGCCGGTGGGGGGAACCTTCACCTATGTCGCTGGTGCAATGATGTCACCCAGAAGTGATGTCATCAAAATGGTGGTGCGCATGCGGGGCCGCTCAAGGCGTTTCTGGGGAAACTCTATGGTTTTCCTGGACACTCCAGCCATTTGGGAGGGGAAACTCTATGGTTTTCCTGGACACTCTAGCCATTTGGGAGGGGAAACTCTATGGTACAATAGGTACGAGAAGCAGGGGACTTTGCAACCCTAATAGTGTAGCTCTGTAGACCTTCTACATTAAGTTATTTCACATGAGACGCCATTAAACAGGGTTGCCAAACTTCAGGTGGTAGTTGGAGATATCCTGGGATTACAATTCATCAGTTCACTTGGGAAAATGGCTGCTTTGGGAGGTGGATTCTGTGGTATTACACCCATTGAAGTCCTTCCCAGGGGCGGAATTCTAGCAGGAGCTCCTTTGCATATTAGGCCACACACTCCCTGATGTAGCCAATCCTCCAAGATCTTACAGTAGTCCCTGGAATAAGAGCCTTGTAAGCTCTTGGAGGATTAGCTACATCAGGGGTGTATGGCCTAATATGCAAAGGAGCTCTTGCTAGAATTCCACCCCTTCCCCTCTCCAAACTTCACCATCAGGCTCCACTCCCAAAATCTCCAGGTATCTCCCAACCTGGAGCTGGCAACCCTGGACATAAATGAAAAAGGATTAAATTAACTTTTATTCACTACCAGGGATATATTCACTACCTCGGATGGCCTCAGCAAAGTCTGGAAGGTAGCGGGCACGCTCAAAGCTGGGCTCTAAGTGTGCTCGCTGCCACGCCCCCTGACTTCGCCAAGGCTTCCTGAGCCTTGGGAGGCCTTGGCAAAGTCCAGAAGGCAGCAGGCACACTCAGAGCTGGGTTCTGAGCGTGCTCTCTGCCATGCCCCCAACTTTGCCAAGGCTTCCCAAGCCTCGGGAAGCCTCGGTGAAGTCAGGATGGCAGTAGTCACGGGCCATGAGGAGAGGGGGTGCCTCATGGTGCCCCGAAGCCAGGTGGCACTCTAGGCAGTCACCTACTTGATCTACTCCCACACGTCAGCCCTGTGCTACAGTTCTGTTACAAATTTATATAGATCATAGAATTGCCATTGGATTTTTACAGACATTTGTAGCCCCAAATTAGAACAAAAGAGACCCAACTTTCATGTAATCAGAAACATCAAGTTCTCCATTCTTCAATGATATTTGTTTAAAGTTTTATTTTAAAACAAAGAAATCCTTCTTTCTGTATATATGCTGAGCTTTCTATCGATGCTTCAATATAAGTGATAACAGACCGGCATTTTGGGGCAGTTAGGCGATGTCTAGAATTGGGCCGGCTCAAAAAGAGCCGTCCTGAAGCCTCCACATGCTCCCCCGCGAGCCGTCCCCATCCCATCCATGGGGTGACATGGGTGTGTTCAGATGGCTGTTGCCTATCATTCCCATCACTCAGCTTCCCCATACAGTTTCACACTGCCAAGGCACCTCGCTTGCACCCTTCTACTTCCAGATGCCAAGCAGCCAACTGGCGTGCAGCTCAAAAATTTGCTACCACTTGGAAGTGGTAGCTTTTTGAGTCACACTGCAGAGGCTGTAGGCTGGAATGAGTATGGGACAAGGACGGGCAGCAGATGTTAGTGTATGGAAGAATTTTTGGGTCGATTTCAGGGGCATCTCTGAGTCAACTCAAAGTGCCAGTCTATTAGCAGCCTATGTGAACTTTTTTTGTTGTTCTATGGTCTTTGTAATTTGGCTCTTCCTTTTATGAGTATGTGCATATGTGTGTATAATTTCTCTCCCCCTTCTTTATTCTTGGGAGAGGGGTGTGCTTGTGCTTGTATATGTATCCTTGGTCCCCCCCCCCTTATGTTTCCTTTAAACATTAATAAAAAAATTAAAAAAGAGATGTCCAGAGGGGACCATATGCATTTATATATGAACAATGAATTGTTCAGCAGTGGAGAATATCATTCTCCATATTTTAGAAAGAATTCTATTAAAGCTTTCCTGAAACTTAAAATTTAACTAAATTATATTTGAGAGAGAACTCATAATTAGTAGTTATTAAAAACAAAACAAGGGCAATCATTTTGGAACAAATCTTGCTAGACCAGATGGAGGCATTTTGCTCAGGACTAATACAATAAACAATTCAAATTGGATTTATTCTGAAAATACCCAGAATAAAGTCAGAGAGCGGCAACGAGCTGTTTCTACTCCAATAAACAGACTGTACCCTAGATTGCAGTTTTTAAAATAATGCAATCTGAACTGTTACTCAAATGCTTCCCATTTTAGAGGACCTGCTGTTTATCATTTATATAACACTGAACATTGTCAATGAAGCATATGATCCAGTCCCAGGGTCTTCCCGCCTGCATTCTGGGATTGTTTCAGTACAATCTTTGAGCCACTTCCAAAACACTTTGGTGGGTAATAGGGAAAGAAACTCCATGTGGACTATCAAAGCTGTACAGCCACCGAGCAAACAAGAGCTAATCAAGAAAGAGAAATGACAGCTTAGAGCTTTCAATATGTCTTTCCTCTGATAGTATATAGATGCATATAAGATCTTTTCATTGCAAGAACAACACAAGGTGTTGGATCCAGTGGAAGTTTCTGTTGACATTAGAAGAAGAACATGCTGTCAAGTTGCAGCTAATAATAAGGACCCTCATCCATGCAATGTTCCAGGCAAGAGACAGATGGAGGTGGTTTGCCCTTGCCCTCCTCTGTGTAGGAGTACTGATTGTGGCTAGCCCTGCGTAGCTCCCAATGAGCTTAGGCTAAGCTCAGCTATTTGAACTGCTCTGCTGATGGAAGGGAAAGCCAGTTTCACCAGACTGCAGGCTCTCCCCTTCATGCTTTTCATGGGAGACTTGACATCTAATCCACAGGAGCAGCATTTCAGACAATATTTTGGGTAGCAAGTAGAATAGGGAGGCAGAGAACTCCTGCTCTTCTGATGGAAACCCCTTCCATCAGTATAGGTTTTGCATCAGATCCAGCTCAAGTTACCACTCTACCAAACTCCAAACGAGAACTTCAAGCATTCCTAGGTCTACTGTAGTGCTGTCACAACTTTTGAAAAATAAAACCACCTGAGAAGGAGGCCTTGGTTGCTTGCTGGATACAAGAGTTTTGTGGAAATGGATTTGTAAGCATGCTGAAGTTTTTCAAAATGTCAAGAAGCTGTTGTCCACCAAGTTTGCTCTTACTTACTATACTGGACTGGGGCCAGTGATTGTTAACGTGAAATGCTTCACTGTTTGGCATTAAAGTGATAGTCACATATAACCTAATGGTGTACTGATGCACCTACTGTTTTTCACTGAGTTACTTCAGTCAGGAAAAACTAGGGCCAAATGATTGGTTGTCAACGCAGGAGTGAAAAAAAATTACAATTATGTTTACAGCAGCACTTCTTTGAACTGAGACGATCCATTTTCTTAGTTTTGTTTCACCAAAGAAATCCCAACTGGACTTGAGCATCTTAGCTAAGACCACAAACATTTCTATCACCTTGGGAAACTTACTGGAAACCCTGTGTGAAGAAACACATCTTTTCTTTGGGGGTCTGAAATGAACAAAACTTTCACTCTGATCATGCAGGAAAGGGAAAAGTCAGCTCAATTGCTTTCCAGACTTATCTCAGCCCGCCTTCATATGAATGCTAATAGGTAGACAATAGGATAGTCAAGCTCCCCCCCACCCCTTCAAGCAGGGAACATAGACTTGGAAGTGTTAAACACTAGAGACACTTCAGGAAGGAATTCCTGAAGAATCTCCAGGAAAAGCCTGTTTGATCTGACTTGACCTGGTCAGTGAGTGGGGGAAAGAGGGGTAATAAAACTCCTGGAGACAAGGAGGAAGGTCTCTTTTGTGTGGAGTCAGAGCAGACAGAACTCTTAACAGAGGTCTGAAGGAGGCAGCCATTAGCTATGTGCTGGTCTGAAGAGCCGGAGGAAAATTCAAGGTAATGAGCAACTCTGTGGAAATCTGTACCTTTCTAAATTTAGGAGCCTGTCCTATATTTTAACATCTAATAGAGCATGTATAAAGAGAGGGACAGAGGAATTCTGTTTTACCCATTTTTTTAATCCCTTGTTCAATCTGGTGCTGTGCTAAAAGTATATTTGTGAACTTTTTCTTTTAAATAAATACTTTCTAACTTTGAGTGCTGGGAGTGGTTCTCTGTACTGCATAGATCTCCACTATCTTGGACACACTATTTTAAAAGGAGCGCAGGGGGGGAGGCAGCCAGTTGGCAAGTGGCTATTCCTCCAGGGGCACACAAGGCAGTAAATGGCCCTCGTGGTGACCAGACACTGGGCAGCAAGAGACAAAGAGGCAAGGCCTCAGAACTTGGATGGGAAGCTGGGAGTCCTGACCCTCCTGTAAGGTTGCCAGGTCCAACTCAAGAAATATCTGGGGACTTTGGGAGTTGAGCCAGGAGACTTTGGGAGTGGAGCCAGGATCAAGGGTGTGACAAGCACGATTGAACTCTAAAGGGAGTTCTGGCTATTACATTTAAAGCAACCGCATGCCTTATAAATGCCTTCCCTCCATTTGGAAATAATAAAGGATAGGGGCACCTTCTTTTGGGGCTCATAGAGTTGGAACCCCTAGTCCAATGTTTTTGAAACTTGGGAGGGTTTTATAAGGAGAGGCACCAGATGCTATGCTGAAAATTTGGTGCCTCTACCTCTAAAAACAGCCCCCCCCCAGAGCCCAACAGATCAATTCTCTATTATACCCTATTGGAACCACTTTCTGATAATCCTGAAGCAGAAGGAGGGCCTCCAAACTGGGGGATGGCCAGCCTCCAACTGGGAATGGGCAACCCTACCTCCCAGCAACCAATTATTTACAAAGGTGAGGTGGTGGCTGTGGTTACCCGCAGGAGAACGAAAAGCCTCTCCAGGTGTTGGGAAACCTTGGAAGGCAGGGTAGAACAGGGCCTGCAGGCCAGAGCACGCCTGTTTCACCATACCCTGCTTGCCACTGTAGACACCTAATAGCTTCTTGTATCAGAAGGAATCAAATTCTTTTTGTGCTATGCTGTGATTTAAAGGCTGTTGAGGCAAGGTTTCTCTCAATTGGTCAGCTGCCTGGTGGTGGCAAGGAGCCTGCAAAACCGAGAGATCCCCCACCTGGACCTCACCGTCTGAGAGAATAAATCAGCTTTAGTTCAAAGACAGATGGTCTGGGGGCTAACTCCTCTGTGATAAGTGAATTCTTTCATATTTACAAGCAGGGTTGCCAGCCTCTGGGTGCTGGCTGGAGATCTCTTGGCTTAGAATAAACTTGGAAACTGCTTGTGTTTTGAAAAGTGTATTTGCCTTTAAATTTTAGTAGAAGGAAAGCTGAACGGAGGCAGGACAAGCAGGCAGAGCCATGTGGCTCTTCCTGGTGAATGTGTGAACTTGTGAGAAAGTAAGAGAGCACAGTCCCTCCATTTATTTTGCATTTGTTTCAGTAGTCATTTGCATAGTAAAATAGATAGTAAAGAGTAAACTAGAACCTGATTATGGGATGGAGGGAAACTCCACTGCCAAGACTGCTTTGTTCCTTACTTTCATTTTCCTGTGTTAGTCTGAAGAAGTTGGTTGAAATACAGCAAATTATTACATTCAGCAACTCCCATGGTGAGTAAATTGCCCCAGTGAGATCACAAAAGTGTGGGCTTGCAAACTGTGTTTATTTTGGCTGCTATGTGTCTCTTAATAAAGCCATGGCAAGGGACTTGTGGGGATTTGACAAATTTCACTTTCATTTAGTGAAAGTGCAGCTGCTGGGGAAGCCTTTGAAGGTAAAAAAAGAGGATGAGGTAATGAAAACTGTATTCAGGAGAACTGTGTGGCTGTATGTTTATTTTTAGGGAATGGGAAAGCCTCCTGGCTCCACCCCCAAAGCCCCCAGGTATTTCCTGAGTTGGACCTGGCAACCCTAGGAGGGAGGCCCTGAGAACTTTTCTTCATGCTGGAGGCCTGCTTCTGAGACACTGCTGCTGGACCAGCTTCAAGAAGAAAACACTATTTCTGGAACACTGGCTACTAGACCTTTGGTTGGGGAGGGAAAGGAGTTTGAGGGTAGGGAGTACCAGGGCATTTTTTTAGCAGGAATGCACAGGGACACAGTTCCAGCTGGCTTGGTGTTAAGGGATGTGGCCTAATATGCAAATGAGTTCCTGCTGGGCTTTTTCTACAAAAAAAGCCCTGTGCAAAACAATGGTGATATCAGGGGGTGTGGCCTAATATGCAAACTTCCTGCTGGGACTTTTCTACAAAAAAAGCCCTGGGGAGTACCATACCTTGTGTGCAAAACTGTATTTTCCTTGTTGTAATAAATACTTTGCTTAAGTCAAGGTGTGTGAGTGGGAGGGAGGCTTTAAAAAAAGGAGGCCAAAAGTCTTGAAACTTGCCCTTATTTCAAACTCCTGGGTTACACTTCCAACCACTAAACACATATGTGCAGGCCTCAGATTCAGTGGGAGCTCACAGGAGCACAGCTCCTGAACCTTTCTGAGAGTTCCACCACCTTGTCCATTGAATAGTATTGCAGCGGCATAACAGTCCCTGGATGAGCTCCACCACCTATTTTTCTACAAAACGACCCCTGCATATGTGTCTAGGTGTTCAGGTCAGTATTTCAAAAACAAATGATGACTAGTACCTTTTAGAGACTGCCTTGCTGGGGCCTCTGCAACTCTGCACTGACTTAAGAAGAGACTTTGCAGTCTGCAGCGGCAACCAGCATAGCAATGGCAATATTAGAGATGGGGATAATAGCTGCCATCGTATTCAGTGCTTTTTCAAAAATATTGCAATAGGGTTCTGCTATTCTCTGTGGGCTCTGTCCATGCCGCTGTCCTTAGTAATTGGTTTGTGACAGTTATGCTGAAAGAAAATGACTGTGAACATGAGAATGCCTGTATACTTACAAAAAGAGCACGAGGGAAATTATTCCTTTGTGATAACAAGAGAGCAGCCCCTATTTAGGAAAATCACAAAGTTATTTTTCAGATGCGGCCTGTTCACAAACTAGAAGCCCGTGCAGTTAGCAGAGTCATTTTCTCTAAATAACGGTGTTGCTCTTGACTGACCTGTTGAAATAAAATAGCGCTACGTTTGATGGGGGAGGTTCTGAGTGCAAGAACCAGTGAACTTAACAAGCATCCTTAAAATAGTGCTAGTTATTTTTAGATGTGTGCTGTTTGCTTCAATCTGCTGCCATCCCTGAATATGACATTTCCCATGACATTTTCCTTTAAAAGAGCTGGATGTTGAACCAAAAAGTGTATTGAGAAAAATTGCCAGGGATTACCATATTATCTTGTATGGGATAAATGAACATGATGTTCAGCAAACGTAGGGCACAGTTTGTCCCAGGTTAAACACTTTAGGTCCAGCTGATGCATTAGGTGTGAAAGGCAGCCTTATCCTGTGCATCCTTAGTCACAAATTATGTGTCCTTAGGCTAAATGGGACTACTCAGAGGTAATTGTGAACAGCATTGCAGCCTGAGTTAGAGCTCTCAAAGAGAAACTAAGGTTCCAATCTAAGGTTGCAGTCCTTAGATCGCTTTCCTGAGAGTAAGTCCTATTGAATAAAAAGGTGTTTTTTTTTCCCTGCTGAGTAGAGCTGCTTAGCGCTGCCTCCTAAACTCATGATTTCAGGAAACCACAGTGTGGGTTTTCACCAAAAACAGTGAGAATGCTGTGTTACAAAATTACCACTAAGCCATAAATTGTTCAAAAATTGTTTCATTCTCTTTCGTTTTTAAATTTCAGTATATTTGCTATTTCCAGTCCATCATTTATGTATCCGATATACAAACAACAGTCACGTGTACTACTTTGAAATTGACAGCACTTTGCTGCGATCGACAAGGTGGATTTTAGTAGGCTGGCGACGGTTTGTTGTTTGTGTATTGGATACATAAACAGTGGACTGGAAATAGCAAAAATACTGACATTTTAAAACATGGTAACTTTGCAACACGGGGTTCTCACTGAATACCCACACTGTGGTTTCCTTGTTAGTGCAGCTAACCTCCAGGTGGGACCTGGAGATCCCCTGGAATTATAATTGATCTCCAGACTACAGAGATCAGTTCTCCTGGATAAAAGGACTGCTTTGGAGGGAGGGGTGGCTCTTGGCATTATTCTCTGCAGAGGTCCCTCCCCAGGCTTCAACTCCAAATCTCCAAGAGTTTCTCAATCCAGAATTGGCAGCTTTACTCATGTCCACTATATTCAGTGGGGCTTACTCCCAGAGAGGAGGGGGAGAGGAAAAAGAAGACGATGATGATGATATTGGATTTATATCCTGCCCTCCACTCTGAATCTGAGCGTCTCAGAGTGGCTCACAATCACCCACAACAGACGCCCTGTGAGGTGGGTGGGGCTGAGAGAGCTCTCCCATAAGCTGCCCTTTAAAGGGCAGCTCTGCGAGAGCTATGGCTGACCCAAGTCCATTCCAGCAGCTGCAAGTGGAGGAGTGGGGAATCAAATCAATAAGAGTCTGCACACTTAACCACTATACTAAACTGGAGATAGGATGGCAATCTAAGTGTAAAGCAGTCTTCAACAGGTATACTCAGAACTGTACTCAGGTCTATTCAATAGAACTGACTTCCAGGAAAGTGTTCTTAGGATGGTACTATAATAATAATAATAATAATAATAATAATAATAATAATAATAATAATAATAATAATAATAATAATAATAATAATAATAATAATAATAATAATAATAATAATAATAATAATAATAAATTTATTTTTGTATCCCGCCCTCCCCTGCCAAAGGCAGGCTCAGGGCGGCTCACAGGACATGGTATAACCATGATTTCAATAAATACAATCATTACAATAAAACAGATTAAAATACAGTTGAATTACATTTATAAATTAAGTTAAAAATTAGATAAAACAGTTAGCCATTATGAGTTATTAGTTAAGGTGCTACAATTCAGAAACATGTATAGGATGGCTAGAAATCAATTTAGCCGAGTTCCATCTTAAAAGTGAGCTGAAAGAGGGCGGTTTTGCAAGCCCTGCGAAACTGATTCAGGTCCCGCAGGGCTCGCACCTCCTCTGGGAGTTGATTCCACCATTGGGGGGCCATTGTTGAGAAGGCTTGCTCCCTTGTTGTTTTCAATCTAGCCTCCCTTGGTCCAGGGATTTTTAAAAGGTTTTGGGAACTAGATCTCAGTGCTCTCTGGGGAACATATGGGGAGAGGCGGTCCCTAAGGTAGGCAGGTCCTCGGCCATATAGGGATTTAAAGGTAATAACCAGCACCTTATAACGAACTCGATACACAACTGGCAGCCAGTGCAGCTCCCGCAGCCTAGGCTGCACATGTTCCCACCGAGGTAGTCCCACTAACAGCCTGGCCGCCGCATTCTGCACTAACTGCAGTTTTCGGGTTCGGTATAAGGGCAGCCCCATGTAGAGGGCATTACAGTAGTCCAGCCTCGAGGTGACCATTGCGTGGATCACAGTTGCCAGGTCGCTATGCTCCAAGAAGGGAGCCAACTGCCTCGCCCTCCTAAGGTGGAAAAAGGCGGATTTAGCAGTGGCAGCTATCTGGGCTTCCATTGACAAGGAAGGCTCCAGTAGCACTCCCAAGCTCTTGACCCTGCGCACTGGTATCAATGACGCACCATCAAAGGCTGGTAGGGAGATCTCCCCTCCTGGCCTGCCGCGACCTACACAAAGGACCTCAGTCTTCGCTGGATTCAGCTTCAGTCCACTCAGCTTGAGCCAGCCAGCCACGGCCTGTAACACCCGGTCCAGATTTATAGGGACATCGCCAGTCCGGCCGTCCATCAATAGATAGAGCTGGGTGTCATCAGCATACTGGTGACAACCCAGCCCATACTCCCGGACAATCTGGGCAAGGGGGCACATATAGATTTTAAACACCGTATTGTTAGCCGCCCTGAGCCTGCTTCGGCAGGGGAGGGCGGGGTACAAATAAAATTTATTATTATTATTATTATTATTAAACAACATCGGGGAGAGAACTGCCTCCTGAGGCACCCCACAATTAAGTAGGTGTCTCTGAGACAGTTCCCCTCCAATTGCCACCCTTTGTCCCCGACCTTCAAGGAAGGAGGAGAGCCACTGTAAGGCTAGCCCCTGAATTCCTGCGTCGGCGAGATGGCGGGTCAGCAGCCGATGATCGACTACATCGAACACAGCCGATAGGTGTAGCAGCAGCAGTACCGCCGAGCCGCCTTGATCCAGATGTCGCCGGAGGTCATCCATGAGGGCGACCAAGACTGTCTCCGTCCCATGGCCCGGACGGAAGCCGGACTGGCATGGGTCTAAGGTGGGAGCGTCATCCAGAAAATCCTGTAACTGCACCGCCACAGCCCTCTCTATAGTTTTGCCCAAAAAGGGCAAGTTTGAGACCGGCCGGTAATGAGCCAATTCGGCCGGGTCTGATGTAGCCTTTTTCAGGAGAGGGCGGACCACTGCCTTTCAGGGGTGTTGGAAAAGAGCCCTCTGAAAGAGATCTATTTATGATGTCCTGATGTACTGAATATTTGGTAGGATCATGCTGGTGTGCAAATTTCTATGTTCACATAGATCAGAACCATGTGGCCAAAATGGGGTGGGGAATCTTAGAGTAGGAAATTTTTGAGAAATATTAACCCCCAACAGTGGCATTCCCTAATTATGTCAAATGGGAAATCATTACCCTCTTATTTTATAATTTGCATTCAGCAAGAAAGAGTGAATTCCTTTCGTGTTAGGCTGAGATTGTGCTTAATTGTGAACTGGAATTAATAGAAAATCATGGGTTTGCCTATCAACACTGTTAACAAAATTAGTTTGGAAATGTACAGCTGAGGTTAGAAAATAGGTTAAAGAAAGGAGAAAGAGACAAAATATTACATTGGATTAAGCTTGGCCTGCTTTTGAAGAGAAACCCCTTGTCCCTTGCTCTAAGAAAATGGCTATATGGGAGTCATCTATAAAAAAGCAAGTGTGGTAAGGAGGACATACAGATTTACAGTACAATCTTAAGCATGAATTTGTAGAAGTAAATCTTATTCAGTTCAATGTGACTTATGCACTTGTAAATAGCAGGGCTTTTTTTGTAGCAGGAACTCCTTTGCATATTAGGCCACACACCCCTGATATAGCCAATCCTCCAAGAACTTACAGGGCTCTTAGTATAGGGCCTATTGTAAACTATATCAGGGATGTGTGGCCTAATATGCAAAGGAGTTCCTGCTACAAAAAAAGCCTCGGTAAATAGGGTTGCTTACTCTGGATTGGGAAATACCTGGAGATTTTGGAGGTGGAGGCTAAGGAAAGTGCGGTTTAGGGAGGGGAGGGACTTCAATGGGACATAATGCCATAAAGTCCACCTTCCAAAATGGCTATTTTCTCTGTCACCTGGAGGTCATTTGCAATCCCAGGAGATCTCCAGCCACGACCCACAGGTTGGTAACCCTACTTGTAAATGTGAATTTACAAGTGAATTCCTTTTGTGCTATGCTGAGATAGTGCTTAAGTGTGAACAGAATTTAAATAATAGCTGTTAAATAACAGCCTAATAATACCCTGATTTATCGCTGCAGGACTTGATGCATTGTGGGCTGTGTGTGTGGATATGCCCTTCAGGCCTGCGCAGAGGAATTTTTTAGGTGAAGCGCAGTGTGCGCGGTACTGGCTCCACCCTTTCACCTGGGGGTCATCTGCCATGGCCCAGTAAGCCGGGACGCCGGCAGTGAGTCCTCCAGGTGGTAGGTGTTACATTAACGAGCTCTATCTGCCCGGGGGGGACCAGCGAGAAGGTGTTGCTATGGATGCAGTAATGCAGGAGAGGCCATTGCAGTGACCATCTGCCAGGCATAGCCAGACAGTGACCACGCGGCGTTCACTACACCGGGAGAGGAGAGGCTATGTATTGCGCATGCACTTTCCCTGGGGGGGTAGGATTCCCAGAGGGAGCCCACCCCCCACCACCCCCCATAAATCAGGGGCGAAACGGCAGGTGGAAGGTGCCACTGGAAGCCGCAGTCCCGATCCTGCATGTAGGCGGTTCAGGATATTGGTCGCCTGATGCTAACCCGGAGACGAAAGCATCTTTCGGCAGCACCAAGAGAAATGCAGGGAACAGAAGTAAGGATGCCCGTTGACCGCGGCTAGCCAACTGGGGTGGGGGAGACGAGCTTTGTTTAGGCCACCTTTTCTAGGCCCCTCTCCGTGTGGAGCAAGCAGTGCTGTCCCTAGATAAGGCTTCTTGGTCGTTCAGGGTGCTGCCGAAAAATGCTTTCGTCTCCGGGTCAGCATCAGGCGACCAATACCCTGAACCGCCTACATGCAGGATCGGGACTGCGGCTTCCAGTGGCATCTTCCACCTGCCGTTTCGCCCCTTGCCCATCGCTGCAGGACTTGGTGTGTTGTGGGTTGTGGATGTGGATATGCCCTTCAGGCCTGCGCAGAGGAATTTTTAGGTGAAGCACAGTGCGCGCGGTACTGGCTCCACCCTTTCACCTTGGGGTCATCTGCCATGGCCCAGTAAGCCGGGACGCCGGCAGCGAGTCCTTCAGGAGGTAGGTGTTACATTAACGAGCTCTATCTGCCCGGGTTTGATGTTAGAGTTTTCCTTCTCTTGGCTGGCGAGGTTGGTGAGCCCAGCCTGCCCATCCGGTTATACCGCCGGACATTCGGTCGCACCATGATGTGGCAAACTCTGTGAGAAACGGGGGGGACCAGCGGGAAGGTGTTGCCACGGATGCAGTAATGCAGGAGAGGCCATTGCAGTGACCATCTGCCAGGCATAGCCGGACAGTGACCACGCGGTGTTCACTACACCGGGAGAGGAGAGGCTATGTATTGCGCATACACTTTCCCTGGGGGGGCAGGTTACCCAAGAGGGAGCCCCCCCCCAAATAAATTACTTACTTGAGAGTATAAACACAACTCCTGTATATTCATAATGAAGTTGCACCTGGGGCCTGGAGAGGATGACTCAGAATTATATCTGATCTCCAGACTACAGAGATCAGTTCTTTGGGGCATGGGGTGGTTGGGGTGGAATGGCTGCTTTGGAGGATGTTCTACAGGTCTCTTCCCATACAGCGTCTCCAGACTCTATCCCCAAATTTCTAGGAATGTTCCAACCTGGAGTTGGCAACCTTATGTCCCATGGATATTTACTCAGAAGTGAGACCCACTTATGGCCCATGGATATTTACTCAGAAGTGAGACCCACTGGATCCAGTGGGGTTTACCGTACGTTTGTTTAGAACTGCAGGCTTTAGTTGCTACTCAAGGTGCCAGTTTCATAAGAACATAAGAGAAGCCATGTTGGATCAGGCCAATGGCCCATCCAGTCCAACACTCTGTGTCACACAGTGGCCCCCCAAAAACAGGTGCCATCAGGAGGTCCATCAGTGGGCTAGGAGGAGATGAGTAGCAGTGTGAAGTCTGTCAAAGCAAACTAAAACAGGGCTAAAACTGGAATCCGGTGGCACGTTAAGGCCAACCAAAATTGAATCCAGCGAAAGCTTTTGTCAGTCAAAACTGCATCAGATAAAATGCTCTCTGGCACGTATTTTTTTTTAAAAATCTGTCCTAGTGATAGTCTTTATAGGTGTTTTTACACCTATACTCTCTATCACCGCATTGGAAACTCACCTTTTACATTATCTAACGTTCTCACAACTATTTTGCATCATTGCTGCCCGAAACATCTACATTTGTTTCAGTGAGATGAGTTTTGGAGCTGCTGCTGCTGCTGCAACGTTTTTCTCCACACTAGTTTTGATCTGGTCTTTTCTCTACAGGAGTTTCAAACTTGTATTGTAGAAGTTTTCGTGCGTTTTAAAAGACTCCTCCAAAAGCCACCACAAGGTGCAGTAATTTGCATGAGAACGGACAGCACTTGAAATTTTTACATATCATTGCTTGCCTCAGCTAGTAATTTAAATTTGTAACGCTTAAATGTAAAAGGAAAATAATTAAAGTGGAATAATGGCAGGAGATCTGAAGACTCTAAAACTCTGGATCAAACTGAATGTAAAAACACCCTATGACTCCTGTTTCATTTCACAACCAAAGCAGTAGACTTCTTTCCCCCCTCAACTCGCCGGCAGAGGGCGCAAGAGAGCCAGGCTGCGCCAGAGGGACTACAAGCTCCAGAACCCTTCTGGTCGGCTGCCTGCCAATCCCACGAACGTGCCTCAGCGCGAAGGCTCCCGGGATTTGTAGGCCGCGGCGGCCTGAAGAGGCGGCACAGCGGCGGTCGAGCCCAGCCCAGTGGGAGGGACAGGCGAAAGAGAAAAGGGGAGAGACAGGTACCTCGGGGGCGGCTGCAACTGCTGCTGGGGAGGGGAAAAGGGCGGAGGGCTGGCTGGCGTGGGGGCCCCCCGAAGCGGGAAGCGAGTGCTCGGGGAAGCGGGCGCGCGCGCCAGGCGGGAGACCCGGGATTGCAGCAGCCGGGAAGAGGCACGAGGTGCTCTTTCCCTGCTGTGAGTCTTTGCATGTAAATCTCTGCACCAGTCCCGTTCAGGTGAGGAGGAGGACTGGCTCAGGGAAGTCCTTTTCACCCTCCCGCCTTCACACGTCGTGAGGGTCGCAGAGCGCCCCGGGGTGGGTGGCGGGGAGGAAGGGAAGCTGTAAACCCAAACCTGTGCCCGAAGCAGCAAGAGCTGGCGCGCTCCCTTCCCTACCTCTGGAGAGGGACTTGGCGGGGGAGGGGGGGGCTTCCCAAGTTCCAGCAGGGCTGGAGGGGATGGACTGCCTCGGGGAACCCGAGTAGGAGGCGGTGGATGTCTGTCTGATGTTGTCAATGGAAAGGTGGCAAATTAGAAACCGAACTTAGACACCCAAAGCAGGGGAACCTGTGGGGTCCGTTTCCTGCCAGGCAAGCAAGGCGCCCTTATTGGGTTTTTTCTCTCTCTTTTTAGCGTTATTTTAGCTCTAGGAGGCTCTAAAGACAGTTTGCTTCCTTGGGCGGGGGGAGTGATTTCCCCTGCTTTTCTTCCATGATCTGTTCCAAGTGCCCTGCTGTCAATCATCCTCTGAAAGTGACTGGCGTCCCTCTTTCATTTCTTTCAGCCCTCTTCTCTGCTTCTCGCTCTCCTGGGAGAAGAAGGGCTTCAATGCCCGCGCCTTTCCACTTGGAGCTCAGACAGCTCCGGGGGGGGGGTGCCTTTTCTTTCCCTCCTCAAACCCACTGGTGTTTCCATTGTTTTCCCTTTTTCTCCTCTGGCCCATTGCCGCTCCTGGACCCTTGACTCAGCAGCCCTCCCGGACTGCAGAGGGGCCAAATGTTCCAGCCAAATTTGCATTAGCCGAGTAGCGATTGATTTACTGTCCTACTTCCGAGCCATCCCTGGGCAGCTGGGACTGAGCACCCGGGAAACAAGCACCAAGAGGAGGGAGGTGGAAGAATTCTTTTGTGCCCTAGCTTGCACAGGCTTCCTCTCTTTCTCTCCCCACCCCCCACCCCCAAACCTTCCAGCCTGGCTGGATGAAAAGCTTTGCAAGAGCACCCAAATGCTGACAGGCTTTCTGACGCTCTTTCCTTGCTGGCTTTGTAGCGCTGGTCCCCTCATATGCTGATCCTTGCTGTTTTCCAGCTGATCTTCCGTCTGGGAGCCGTATGCTTGGGAACAGAAGGAGTGAGAACAGGAGACGGCTAAGCCTGCCCTTGGCTGCTGCACCGGAGAGGAGAGTGTGTTGATCTCTCCATCAGAGCCACCCCAGCCATCTGTGCCTGAGCTCCCTGAAACAGAGGTGGAGGAGGAGGAGGGAGGCAGCTTCAGCAGCCGGTAGCTAACCCTGCCCTCCGTGGGTTTGTATTACCGGAGCATGCACTGATTTGCTGCCTCGTCTTTAGACCCATCCCAGTCATCAGGGTGTGTGGTGCATGGTGTGGGGGGGATCCACTCTCTCTGTAATAAATGATAGAGGATACCATGACTTTGCTCTCTCTGCTGGGTCGGATCATGCGTTACTTCTTGCTGAGACCAGAGACCCTCTTCCTGCTATGCATCAGCCTGGCCCTCTGGAGCTACTTCTTCCATACGGATGAAGTCAAGACCATTGTCAAGTCCAGCAGGGATGCGGTGAAGATGGTGAAGGGCAAGGTGGCCGAGATCATGCAGAACGACCGGCTCGGGGGTCTGGATGTGCTGGACGCAGAGTTCTCCAAGACATGGGAGTTTAAGAACCACAACGTGGCCGTCTACTCCATCCAAGGCCGGAGAGACCACATGGAGGACAGGTTTGAAGTGATCACAGACCTGGTGAACAAGACCCATCCTTCTATATTTGGGATATTTGATGGGCATGGAGGAGAGGCAAGTTTCCAGCTGTCCATTTTGGGTGAACGGGATTGTCTGTAACCTCTCCCACCCTACAGTTTGCAATTACTTACGGGGAGGGGGCAGCAAAGGTTTGGGTGGAAATGGGAGAAACATGCTTAATGTTGTGTGGCATTTAGCATCTCTGGCTTAAAGCGTGCATCTGCAGTAAGTGGGGAAGACTTAGACCTCTGTTGTAAAAACAGGTAACAAACGCCAGCTTTTGTTGGGAATAAGCTCTTGGAGTTAAGCAGTGGGTGCTTAGATGGTGGGGTCTGTTGAGGAGTGAATTCTGTGGGTGCTTTCATTATTGTGGTTAGAATAGGAGGCATGTTTCATTGCAAAACAAGGGGAAAGCATTTCAGAGAGCCTGATGTTCTTCTCTGGGGAAAACAAACAAGGCTAGAAAATGTTCTTTCTTACTGGAAGAACCACATTCTTATGTTCTCCCTTTTTTACACCATGTTCCCTCTGCCACTTTAGAAGTTTTCTTCATACCACTTTTCTGTAGCTGGACAAGGCAGATTTTTCTGTCTCAGACAGCAGTTCGGAGGGCATTTCTAGTATTCCTTCTTTTTTGCAGTTCATACATAGAAAGTCTATGTTCCTGGTAGCTTTTGCAGTTCTTCACAAAGTGTGTGTGGGGGAAATCCAGGTGTGTCGGTGACATTCTCAGTCCCACTCTATACCCCGTGTTGGTTATTCAGCAAGATGATGAGGAGAGAAGTTTTTGTTTTGGTTGGAAAGGGCTGGCTGGGACATGTTGAGGAAAGGAGAGGCAGGATGCTAAAGTTAAACTCCAGACTTTGTACCAGCTGAAGCACTTGGCACACAGTTTGTTTTTATTTGCTGCTGTGCTCAGAGACGAGGGTCTTCGGGTTTCCTGCAGCTGCTCTGCCGAGTCAAACTTACAAGGAGAGCTCTGACGGTGAGCAGGCACCCACTGCGCTGCCAGAGGCAAGCAGCTGTTCCTATAACTCTCTGGTGTGCAGCGTCTTCTGCTACCCTTCTGTGTGCAGAGGAGTCACATAGTGGGAAATGGCCTCTGAGGCTGCCCAGTACATGCCTGCTGGGAAACAATTCCCACTGAACCCACCAGTGTTTCTTCCAAACAATAAGTGTGCAGCATGGGACTGCATCCCCATTCTGCAGGGGTTGTAGGACTCCGCTATGACTGCAGATATCAGTTACATTTCAAATCAGTTTGTAGTAAAAGTGTTTGGTCAGGCAATCTTCTGTCGGACAGACCTGCTTGCTCTCCCCTACCTGTCCAAGCATGGAAGTGTATGAGCGGAGATGAGTTGCCTTAGTTTCCCAAGTTCTGTTGTATGGGTTCCACTAAAATGAATGAGTGCCGTGAAAGAACACACTGCAGTGTGTTCATGCGTTTCTTAGTGCTGCTTTTTGTTGTTGTTAGTGGGAGTCCTGAACTCTAGTGGTGTTAGTGTGTAGGTTGACTCAGCCTTCCATCCTTCCGAGGTTGGTAAAATGAGTACCCAACTTGCTGGGGGGGGAAGTGTAAAAGACTGGGGAAGGCAATGGCAAACCACTCCGTAAAAAAAAGTCTGCCATGCAAACGTTGTGAAAGCAACGTCACCCCAGAGTCGGAAACGACTGGTGCTTGCACAGGGGACCTTTCCTTTCCTAGAACAAAATAGGAGTCAATTTCACCTTTAAGACCAACTTAGTTTTATTCAGAACGTAAGCTTTCGTGTGCATGCACACTTCTTCAGGCGAGAAAGCGTACGTTCTGAATAAAACTAATTTGGTCTTAAAGGTGCAATTGACTCCTATTTTGTTCTACTACTTCAGACCAACACAGCTGTCTATTTGGATCTATCTACATAGTATGTGTGTTGTTGTTTTTTTAAAAAAACTAATAATGTTAGGAGCTGTCGCAGGAGTGGAAATGCTCAGAATGCAGGACAGAAACATATTAATGGTATTTCTCCTAAGTCTTTGCTCAGGAGGAATTCCTGCAGATTCTGCCTCTTTAATTAATCTGTATAAAAATGTATGTCTTGAGTGCCCTTTGGAAGCTGAAACTCCTCCCCTGGAAGTCTGTACATTTTGTTTTGCACTGCAGCTAAAAATTAGTGGCAGAAATACAAGCTGCCCAAACACTTGCTTCTGCCCAGCATTTTTAAAAGAATAATTTTCTTCCTGCCTTCATTGGCTAACTAAGCCAAGCCTGGAACAGTATCTGAGTTCTGTTTAAAAAGCATGATTGTAGATAGAAGCCTAATACTGATATTTGCCTCTGGCCCAATACCTAATAACAACTCTGGCTCTGTTTATTTTTGGATGATACTTGGGTCATAAGGGTAAACTGTGTTGGTTAATGCTGAGTGTATTTGACCTCAGAAACCATTATTTAAAAATTATGTAAGATTACCAGGAAGTGTTTTGTATGAATGTAATGCATACTATTGATTCGTTGTTTATACTGAACAAAAATCTCAAAAACAGCTTGATGTGTATTAATTACCTTTTATGTAGACTCTTTGCTTCAAGATCAGCTTGGTTTAAAAATGGAAACTGATATGCCTGTTTGTTCCTTTTGAAACCATGCTCGCATGGGGGGCAGAACGGGGATTCTGTTGTCTTTTAAAATTCTGAGTGCTCGATTAAGTATTGGTGGTTAGTCTGGATTTATTAATATCCATTGTGGGTGGGGGGAGATGCAGCTGTGTTTATGTGGCCATAAAGTGAGATTTCCTCAAACTAGAATGTCTTGAGGAAGAGGTAGCATCAGGGTTGGAAACAGGTTGGAGAAAATTGAACCCGCTTGTTTGCTACTAAATTAACGGACTTCAGAGATGAAAAGTGAGCAATCTGAATTGATCCTGATGCGGGAAGAGGATTCTGGTATTTATGAGAGCTACTCGCACTGTTTCATCTCCTAAAGGTGGAACATTTCCCCTCTGCTGCCACTGCCACAGATGTTGGATTGAAATTGGTGAATGTAATAGCTCCCTCTGACACAAGATACAGCATACTCGAATGTCTAGTGTTGAAAGTCATATTTACATAGCAAATCAACTGGTTTCTCTTGTGTTGGGTGTTGTTTGCAAGGTTTACTACTGGTTGTTGTATTATCAATGCTGTTAATCTCTGGCAGCTAGAATGTCCCCAGGAACATATGGCTATGGACTTTGGTTTCCGGCTTCCTTCTTTCTCTGTCAAGTACTGTAGAGTCAGTAGTAAGCAGATGGAATTGAAAGTCACAAGATTATGGGATTCTCATGGGTGAATTTTGGTGAACAGCTGATGTGGGAGAGAAAGATGGGGTGGGTTTTTTAACTATTTGTGTGAATATCCTTTGATGCATCACAGGTGAGTAATGAGGTGGCAGGTATTTCTTGACTCACATTAACAGCAACTGTAGACAGGGCTTCCCAGAGCCACCATGAGCACTCAGATAAAAAAATTCCACCTGGGCTACAAAACAAATATCATAATAAAACAACTCGCTTGGCTTTCTATTACTGTGAATAGTATGATATTTATTACCTGGGATAAGCCTCATTTAAGTTGGTCCCTGTGTGAGAAAGGATGCTGGATTAGATGGACCATTGGTCTGATCCAGCAGGGCTCATTTTATATTCTTATGTTTAAGTTGGGACAACAATCTCACAGTACTGAACTGCAAAAAGGCTTGTAAAAATGTTTCTGCTGACCTGAAATAAACAAAGCAAAGCAAAAAAGGAGACTCGAGTGATGATTAAATTGGGAGATGTGGGAAGCTGATATCATCCAGGGAGAGGAAGCAAGGGAGCCAGGTGTCCAAAAGGTGTTGCTTTCCTGCACCTGCACTAACTTTAGAAAATGATTCTACCCCTTGGATGCTGCAATCCAACTAGCTCCAGCTCTCTCTTTCCATTTCATTTCCTTCTTTGCTGCTGCTATCTCAGGAAAGAGGAAAAAAGAAGGCAGGAGAGCAGGGGCAGAATGGGCAACTGAAATTACCGTGGAACTAATTTCCATGCTCCTGATTAGGTTGATCAGAGAGTAGGCAGTAATCCTCAGCACTTATCTTAGAAACAAGTCCCATTTTAGTCAATGGAGCTTATCCCCAGTTTGCTGCTTTAACTGCATGTTAAACATGAAGTTTAGAATATAATATTCATTACAGTATAGCTCCACAATATGCATTTCAAAGATAATTATAATTATAATTTTCTTCCTTACTTATGGACTTTTCCTCCCCATGTGTATACTGATATTACAGAGCCACCATAAGTCAGGTGTGACTTGATGGCACTTTCTACCGTCCCCATAGCAAAATCTGCAGGCTAAGAATTTAGTTCATGCATCCATTGAACTAGATTTTAACTATGAAAGCTGGAACAGCAATATGTGATTCTTGTTGTTGTTTTTAATCACACAGGATTCCTTTTTGGTTTTGCCACAATAGACAAACATGGTACCCTGCCTCTTCTAGTTACTCAGTTTGTGCAAAGATCTTACTTGGATGTAGACTAAGAGTTTGTTTTCACCATGAGCTGAATTCTGGAGGAGAAATACTTCTGGGCTTTTCCTCAACGGTAAACCACCCCCCCTACTGTCTCCTTTCTTCCCTCACGCTTTAATAATTCAGTAACATGCTTAAAGATGCAGAGAAAATAGAGAGATCACTGAATAATATTTCTAAATACTTATGCAAAAATGAGGATAGGATAACTACGTGCTCCTGTACCTTTCATAAGAATAAATTAAGAGGCTTGCTGGATTGCACCAGAGTGCATTATGCTATTTTGCACATTCTCCAGCCAGATGCATCTGGGAATCTCACCAGTAGGGAATGATGGCAACAGTCACCCAAAGAATTGTCCCTCCCCCAGATTTGCATTCAAGAGTATATTGCCTCTGAACATGGAGGTTCTCTTTGGTCATAGCTACTCCTGGACATTTCCATCTCCATAAATCTGTCTAAACCCTTTTGAAAGTCTGCTAAATCACCAGATGTCACCTCATAGTAGTTTAGTCAATGAATTATTTATACACCGTGTGATATAAACTGAAACAAAGGCATTCACCTACATATAAGCATCCAGTATTCCACATTTGTACCTTTTAATAAAGTTTAATATAGATTACAGTGCACATGAGGGGGAACCGTCCTTTCACCACTTTGACAGATTCTTGAGATATATAAACTTGATGCAGAGGTTTTATGTTCTGACCGATCTCATCAGATCTTGGAAGCTGAGCTGGGTCAGCCCTGGCTAATATTTGGATGGGAGACTTCCAAGGAATACCAGTGTTGTGATGCGGAGGCAGGGCAATGGCAAATCACCTGAACATCTCTTGTCTTGAAAACCCTGCTGGGTCACCATGCCAGTTATTAATCATCTTAAGCAGTCATCCTGATTGGCTCTCTTGTACTGCCCCTCTATTGCTTTCTGGCTCTGCATATTGTCACAGTTTGCCTGTTCAGTGATGAAAGGTTACTGACCCCTGCCCTAGAGCAAAGCTGGCAAAGGAAGGAACCCTGGTGTCTTCTTCTCCCATGTGACCTCAGTAATAATTCTGTGGTGGTTTCCATATATCTGAAAGTAATGTTGGAAGATATCCTTGGACACCTACTTGTCCACAATCTTTAGTGGTGTTCCTCTGGTGAATGTAGACAGTTGCCCAAAGTTTAACTGAGGATATGTACTTTTTCTGTTTCATAGGGACTTTTGATCCACATGTTGGTTTTTTGTAGTACAGCTAGTTCAAATTGGCCATCTTTCAGGATACTTTAATGTTTGCTGTGGTGATCCTGTCTTGAGCCCAGGAGTTAGCGTAGGTCATGTGTGTATTCTTGTTGTTTAAGGTTGCATTTGGCAGACAAAGATAAGCATGAGACAAAGCTTGTTCTTTGTATACCACCATGCACAGGGCCATCAGAAATCAGCTAGACAAGATGTTAGATGATTAGTTTGCGACAACTATAATTTGAATTTACTTTCTGTATTATTTTTGGTTGACACTCCGTATTATTTTGGGACAGTGAAGTATTTTCTTATTGTGAAATTGGGGATTAGACAGATTATTGTGGAATTGGGGATTAGACGGATAGGTCTATCAATAGCTACTAGCCATGGTTACTGAAGGGAACTTCCATGTTCTTAATCAGCAAACCTCTGAATCCCAGTGCCAGGAGGCAACATCAGGAGAAGGCCTTGGACTCTATGCTCTGTTGTTGGATATCCAGAAGAACTAATTGGCCACTGTTTGAGACAGGACGCTGAACTAGATGGTGCGCTGGTCTGATTCAGCAGGGCTCTTCTTATGTTCTAAGAAACTGAATTGATCCATATGTGCTGGGGAAAGTCTTCATTCTATAACATGATCCTAAATTCAGATTAATTGTGAAAGGCTCTCTTGAGGTCTTTCATAAAATAGTTGTATGACTTTGTATTTACATTTTACATGACAAGCTAGAAAATATTTAGGAGTTCATTTTCCTTCTGTGAATGTAGTGCCTTCCTTCTTCATATGCTGGTGTCCTAAGCAGTTTGTGCGTATGTAGCTTTTGGAGGTGAAAACCCAATGTCTGTGTAAAAGCAAAAAGGTGGCATTATCAGAACAAAGTACCTGGTACATGTGGTTGACATTTAAAATCTTTCCATTGGGTAAGAGTAGCTTTTATCAACAGAAGCTTTCTTTATTTGAACAGTCTGAGTGGAAAAGAAAAAGAGCACCACAAATTCTTTTGTAAAGAGGAAAATATTTCCCCTTGGTCATTGTTCAGTAGTTTTGTGTATGTGTTTTCTGAATGCCTGAGTGGGAGATGAAAGTAGAGAATAAAAGTTTAAAAACTAGCTGAAGTGTTCTCATCTCATACTGCAGCAGACAGTCATGGCTACCCATCTTGGTCAGGTTACAGTAAGTGACATGTCTTGGAAGACTTCATTTTCTACTTCAAGGACAAGACTACTGGCATTGTCTTGATTTCAGAGGCCTGCTAGATAACAGCCAGTTTCTGAATGACTTATGTAAAAACTTGTTTGGAAAAACAAATTTGCTATTTGGATGATTCTCCCCCCCAAAAAAGGCTTTGAAGTTTGAAGGGTCTTGGTAACCTCTTATTATCCCGGCTAGTTTAAGTTTTGGTAGGAATGCACCATCCCCCTTAAGTATATTGGTTGCTAATTTGCAACACGGGTTTGAAGATGTTGCAGAGCTCCTTTAACAACTTTATCTTGCAGGCACTCAGTTGCTGCAGTGATACAAATATGCATCCGGCCCAGGTTCCCTCGTCAATATTCTTGTGTTTGCCAACAAGCATATGCCAGCTGCTGCTGTGATGTATGTCCCCCCGCCATCTCCTTACCTGATCCCTTCTGCACAGCCATTTAAGGTACAGAAGACATGTCCTCTGTGGCAGTGGTTCGTAATCTTTTTGGCATGGTGATCTGCACAAGTCTAAATAGAATTGCTTTGGTGACCCACTAAAAAAAAAAAAAAAGACCATGTGCAAGTGAACAAAAACACCCACTTCCCCAGTTTTTGCGATTTGCTCTGTGGTATCTGATTACTGTAAGTGTTAGTAGCAGTGTTGGTAGCTGGCTGTTTTCATAAAATTGCTATGAATAAATGATGGCTATGATGGTGCATTGCTGTGTTTTGATTCTGACTCGTTGTCAGGGAATATATGGGCCAGGATTGTAAGAATAATGAAACTAGTTCAGAGGGCCCAAGGGGAGCTTTAGACTTGCTTTGTGTGTGTTTTAACAAGCTGCCTCCCTGTACTACAGGAGAGGCTTCTTTTGGAAATCTCGTTGTTCTGTAGAAATACGAATTTTGGGGAGAATTCTCTCCATGGTTCATGCAGGAGCGTGTTAGTAGTGTTTGTTGCCTGGGTTAGACCTACAGAACATGTGAACCATCAGCCTGAATGTCGTCAGATTCTGTTGTTGGGCTTAGTGACAACATTGGATATGTAGTAGTGTCTGAATTTTAGAACTGATCTCAGGGAAGGGGCTATTATTTATTTTTAGAGGGGGAAAGGGAAAATAGCAGAGTTTCCTGACCTGCATTCTGAACTGAGGAAGAAGATTTTTTTTGGGGGGGGGGGGGGGTTGAAGTGACAAGAACAGGGTAGGAGATGTTGACAAGGGAGCAGTGACAGATGGGAAGGTAGCTTACATGGTATATGTTGGTGGTATTTAAAAACACAATTTCTCAGAACTCTGGGAATACTTCCTGATTCTTCCCCCTTTCCCTTCAATTTTTAGTGTCTAAATTTATTTATTTGAAATTTATTTGTTTGTTTTATTGGACTTCTAACCCATCCTCAGGGCAGGGTACAAAGTAGATTAGTAGATTAAAAGTAATAGTAGATTAAAACAATTACAACATCATAGCAGTTAACACTAGGAATCAGGTAGTGCCTTAGGCACCAAATATATAATCTGTACTCACCCATGTAATTTGTACCCATTCCTTGCTTTCCGTTTTGCCCAAGAAGTGGCTCACAAAACTGAGGTGGAATTGAGGTGGTTTAGTGTTAAATTCTGGCAGGTATTAAATTGGCTGTGTGTTCCTGAGTCTTCCTTGGTGTAGATCATTGGCTGTCCAACCCATTTGAGTCTGAAACCTCTACAAAGACTGTACTTCCCAGTAAGACTTTGGATGTAACTTGTAATATTCGGGGAACAAGGTTTCTTCCATGCAGTTGCTTGTCTGTTTCTATCAGATATCTGCTAGATATAATTTGTGACATAATTATTAGCAAGGGATACTCTTTTCACCTGATTCTGTCACATCCCATTAGCTGCTTAAGTATGCTGTGCAGTTTCAAACCTTTTTTTTAAAGTGGATTTCTTAATTTTACGTGTAATGTTTTAGAGTTTTTAAAATTGCTTTGGAGAGTGTGTATTTCACACACTTAAAACTTGAAGTGTATTAAAAATAATTGCTGTTAACTTTTCAGTTGGATTCAACTCTTGGTGATTCTGTGGGCCAGCTCTCTCCACATTTTCCAATCTTGTACTGTTTCTTTGAGTTGTTCGATGCTCAGGCTGATGTCAACTTTTATGGTGTCTAGCCATTGTGTTCTTTGGTGGCCTGGATTCATTTTGCTGCTAAACAATCTAAGCATAATTGCTTTTTCTAATGAGGTCTTCCACATGACATGGCTGAAATAAGTCAATTGCAGTTTTGTGATTTTTTTTCCTTCCAGTGACATGTCTGGTTTTATGCACTCCAATACTTGTTTGTTTGTCACTTTTGCTGTCCAAGAAAACATCATAAACATGGTCACAAATCATATGAGCAATACCTTTGGGATATTTTTGAGATTTCCGGTTTATGGGGGGACGGGGTTTCTGTCTTTAATGAGACAATCTGTATCTGGTGTTAGTGCTGGGAGAAAATATTTAAATAGATATCACTGTTACATCATTTTTTCCATTTTCTGCCATTAACTAGTCCCCCAAAAGCTGACACGTGTTATTTATATACTTATGCTCTGCCCCTCCAGTGGGCCACAGGGCTTGTAGCAGCTCAAACATTCAGTGAAACATTCTATAAATAAAGATTATAAAACATACTTACAAGAATATTAAATTCCTCTCCATAAAATAGCACACTAGCTGAGGCATTAGAATAAAACATAATGATTTGGCACCTATAACCAAACCTAAGGCTGCTGTAAAAAAAAAACCATGCTAGCAAATTATTGTGTCTATTAAATAGTATACAATTTTTTACAGTTTTATAAACTGTAACAGAGAAAGCCATTGTACATAGAAAAGTGAACAGAACACTTGAATTATGATGTACTAAAAGGACAAGTGGAGTGTGATTAACTGAGCTGGTCAGTGCAGTGAGATATGGTAGGGCAAGACAGAGGACACCAATGAAGACACCACATACTCAAAGAATTCACATTCCTTTGAGAAAGGACCGAAACGGACTGTGCAGACATTCAATACCGGTGGGACAAATACTGAGAGAATTTTTGCAAGCACTGCAACCATATTGAAGTCACAGTTATAAAGGTCAGACCGTTTAGGGCTTTAAAGGTGAGAACCAGCACATTGAACTTGATGCAGAAACCAATAGACTTCAGTACAGGATGAAGTATTAGTCAGTCACCTAACGTCTGCATTCTGTATAATTTTAACTGATGGAATGCGTTCTTTTAGTTTGGATACGAAAACTGAGTGTTCTTATTGTACATAAAATGAAGTTTGATTGTACTGTGGGGATTCTTTTTACAATAAGGATTGTATTTAGGCTCTGACCATATCATACATGATAGGTTTAAAAAACTGTGAAGTACCTGCTTCAGCCTAGTCCTAGCAGTTCACAGCCCCCCCTGTAACAATGGCAACGGCAGCTGGGAAGTCAGACTGGGCAAAGCTGTTCATGTACTACCGGAATCCTGTCAGTTAGGCTGGATGCTGTTTGGCCCTGATCTTCCTTTCATGAGCTTGTGCAGCTCCTAGGTGGTATCTGCCTGCTTGACTGTTGCGAGGTAATGAGGGCTAGGCAAAGCAGAGGAGGTGTTCTAGGGGCTTGTAGCTAGCCACACAAATAGCTGCAGTAGCTTTCCCTTCCTGGCTGCTGTCAGCAAGTGGCATTCTGAAGCGCCTCCAGCAAGAAGGACAAAGATGAAGGGGGCGGGGGTGTGTGGGAAGTTCCAACTGCAGAAATGTGGCCTTTACATTTGTGTGTTTGATTTATGTGCTATACTTTTCTGGAGACCTTCCCCACTCCCTGCCCCACTGTTTTTGTTTGTTTTTTAGATACTGTCATGGGTACCTGTTAAATAAGAGTTCCTTACAGACAAGTCAACCAATCTGCCTCCCGTGTGTGCACAGTTTGGAACCTGTTTTTGAATACATCTATAAATATTTTAAAGTCACTTCCTCTAAGTGGTTGCAGGAGGTACCTGAGTTTGTCTGAAGCTGAAAGCCACATAATACCTTTTATTAGGACCAACCAAAATAACAGAGCACCATACTAGTTTGTGGTATTATGCATTTGAAAATTAAAAGTTATGTTTAAAAGGTGAACAATGAACAGTGTTATGTCCACATGTAATCCTTTAATTACCAGTTGGGTCAAGGGTTACCAGTTGCCATTTGGGGGCAGAGGATCCTCTGGTTTGGAGGCCCTCCCCTTGCTTCAGGGTTAGCAGAAACAGGAGGGGGGAATGTCTGCTGGGCACTCCATTATATCCTATGGAGATTGGTTCCCATAGGGTATAATAGAGAATCACTATGTTGATCTCTGGGGGACTGTTTTTTTTTTTTTTTTAGTTAGAGGCACCACATTTTCAGCATAGCATCTGGTGCTTCTCCAAAAAAAAAAACAAGTTTCAAAAAGATTGGACCAGGGGGTCAACTCTATGAGCCCCCAAAGAAGGTGCCCCTATCCTCTATTATTTCCAATGGAGGAAAGCATTTAAAAGGAGCATGGTCCCTTTAAATGTGATGGCCAGAACTCCCTTCAGAGTTCAATCATGCTTGTCACAATCATGCTTGTTCCTGGCTCCACCCCCAAAGTCCCCAGATATTTCCTGAGTCGGACCTGGTAACCCTAGGCGGGTCCTTTTCCCACAGCACCACCTTGCCCATTTGAAGAACAGTTTGCCCTTCATCAATTGGTTGAGTCGTGAAGGAGAACTGATCTTTCTCTTTTAAAAAAAAAAAAAATCTCCATCCTTCCTTTGTTTTTGAAAAGGGGGAGGCAGGTATTTGTACTGCTTTAGGGTATAATCTTACTGCAGTCTCACTTCCACTGTGCCCTAAATATCTTTTTACCGTTCTCAGCCTGTGGGGCAAGGCTAGTAATATTGTAGTTTAAGTAGGAGTTGCTTCAGAGACACACATCTGCTTCCAAGTGAGACTACCTGATTGTATCTCAAAGGGAGAGAATATTTGTATGCACACTTATTCCTTTTTTTGTTTTGTTGTTGTTGAGCCATTTGTTTCCTTGCCGTTGTGGTTTTATCTGCTTTACTTCATCCCCCACCACCTTCTACCTTTTCCTCACCATCTTTCATACAATACCTCCTGTGACTCCATGAGTATGGCCTTTCTGTATGCTTGAAGGGCTGTCTCTTACCATGCGAACACATGCAGCCCTTCCTTGTGTAGTGGAGCCTTTGGCTTGTCCTCTCCTTCTGGGTAGTTTGATCTATTTCTCAGTGTCAGGTATTTGGGGTGGTTGATTTATCACTGTGGAATGGCCTGTCAGAAAACATTCAATAAGTTTTGGTTTCTAGAAAACCCTGCAGAGCATTAGAAAAGATCAAGAGTCCAGTAGTACTGTAAAGACTAACAGAATTTGTGGCAGAATATGAGCTTTCGTGAGTCAGTTCTCACTTCTTTAGTGATCACGAAAGCTCATACCTTGCCCTAAATTTTGTTAGTCTTTATGGCACTTCTGGACTCTTGCTCTTTTCTGCTGCTATAGACAGACTAAGACAGCTCCCCATCTTAATCTATCTCCTGCAAAGCAGAACTTTTAAAGAGAGCTTTTGAAGGTCCTTAAAGGTTAATATATGTCCATCGATTTACTTGGTTAGTCAATTAAATGACTGATATTTGTGTGTGGTGTTCTGGTTGCAGTATTTCACAGTTTGTGAATTGTTTGTGGTTTTACGTCCTGTTTTCTTGTCTTTTCATATACTATGATGTTACTTGTGGTTAGCATTTTTTTTAAAACCTGCCTTGGATACCTTTTGGGAATCAGATGGGTTAAAAGACTTAAAATCATTCTTTGCTCTACTGCAAAGTGTCTGCTGCTTCCTTCAAACAATTGCAGGCACCAATTTTTCTATGGTAATTTATACCATGTACACTTTTTTAACCGTAGGAACCTTCCTTGGCCTCTGTGGCCCAATTAAAAAAAAAGTGTACAACAGTTACCCCAGTGACTTGAGTATTATATTTTTAGGACAGACATTGTAAGCACACACGTATTTTCTACACTGCTGGGGGGGGGGGGGGGAGGGGAGATGGCTGTGGTTAGAATGTGTGCTCTGCATGGAGATGGTCCCAAGTTCTAGCTCTGGTGCCCCAGTAAGTGAACAGAAGTTGGAAAGTACCTTGAGAGTTACTGCCAATTAGAGCAGAGGCTGCTGACTTAGAGAGATGAATGGTATGATTCTGTATAAGGTGACTTCATATATTCATCTGAGGATTAGCAGCGTTCTTGTTTTCCTTTTCAAAAGTCAGAATCTCCAGGATTCTACCTTGATTAACAAGCAAGAATGCTTAGTCACACCAGGAGACCGGGGGGGGGGGGCATGGGGGTTTTTTTTGAAAGCTTTAAGGTATATGAACATATGAAGCTGTCTTATACTGAATCAGACCCTCAGTCCATCAAAGTCAGTATTGTCTACTCAGACTGGCAGAGGTACTCTGATTGAAAGTTCATTGTTTTGTAGAAAATTCATTCCAAGAAGGCAGGCCAAGGATAAGAGTTGCCAGGTGAGTACTGAAGCCAAAACTGATTGTATGATGCCTTAAAATGCGGAAGAGAGGAGGAAGGGCATATTTCCTCCTGATGGGAGCTTCTAGTGAACTTTTGCAAGAGAGCTGGGCGGCAGCACGGAACACCAATCATGATGGTGCAAATTGATTATGATGCTGAAACATTGCTGGCTCTCATAATTTCCGACCTTGCCTGATTCACAGCTGTGTGAGCAGCTGACATCTTCAGCCAGACAATCAAAGGACGTGTGTTAACTGCTAAACCTCAGCGCAATTATCGTTTTCGCGTCATGCAGGCAAACCTCAAGGTTCCCTGGGAGAAGCCAATATATACTTTCATTTATTTCCACTGTTTGAGTTTCTCTTGCCCTTTACATGTTTTCTAGTCGTCATAAATAAACTGGCAAATACTTTCTTTTCTTTTTTTTAAAAAACCCCATGCCTTTAGGGGTAAACATTAATTATATTAGGCTTCCATTTTTAATAGCGAGGACTGTCATGCAGGACTGAATTCATCCAACCAATAAAGTTTTGTCTAGTAAATCTCTACTTTTTTCATTTCCTAGCAGTTATAAAACTGCTGCAGGGCACTGAATATTTCTTCTGATAAGACTCACAATGTATTTCTCTGATCAGCTGTAGTTGCATTAAAGAAACAGGGAAGGGGGATAAAAGGTTGTATTTAAACAAGTAGTTGATTATTTACAGCTTGTCTAGATAGGCAATTTATCTGCTTCCTGCCCCATAACCAATTACAGGGTTAGTGGTTTGGGATAAATCCAGATTCAGGACTCCACATATCTGTTTCTTCTTGTCCAACCTTCTGGGGCAATAGAATTGAAAATATGTGCCTTGAAATATATTGTAAATGAGCATGGATTAGCAAAGCCTCTTAGTTATTCCACTGTCTGCATTTCTTCTTTGTAGGCCTCTTTAGACAGTACTTTTTATAACCATGCAGCAAAAGCTGCCTCAAGCAGATTTCCTGGAGAGGCAGCATAGAAATATTCCAAAAATAATAAAGAGCAGTCCCGTTCTACAGCACCTTGTTTTATCATGAAGTAGAGAGAATCACTCCATTAAGCCAGGTCCTAAAACTAGACTGTAATGAGGAGCTCACCTGTCCAGACTTATTCCACCCTCCCTCCATCTAAGATAAGATTCCTTTTAAAGTCATTGTTTTTTTAAAAGGGGGAAATACATGGTAGAGCAAAACTTGTCTGACTGATTAAGCAAAAGGAACACTAAATAGGCACTTAGCACAGTCCTCTCAGGGTCTGAAACTTATCCCATATGATACTGAATTATGAGGCAGCCAGAATAATTTCAAATTTACTAGGCTTCCCTTTCATCATTCTGCCAGGCCATGTCTTGGCTTCTTTCCTTCCTAACAATTTCTGGCAGTTCTACTCAGAAGTTCTTCTTTTCCCATTCTGAAGACTTTGGAAAAAAATAGAATCCTTCCCTTAAGGACCACTAGTGTAAGGTTACTAATCTACTACTCTGGGTTTTTTTATGAGTCCTAGAGTCACAGGAAGAGCTCTTCTTCTGTTGTCCACCCACGTTAGTGTATGACTTGGCATCCTTTCTACTCAGGTAAGCAGAAGAATAGCTGGAAAAACTGATCTACAGCCCCTTGCCAAAACATCTGGCAGTGATTTACCACATAAACCATTAGCATCTTGATGTATGCTGGCATGGCATGGAGATCTTTCAGTGCCAGGGCAGTCTGCTTGGTGAGTGGTCCCCTCTGTATTCATAAAATCATAGAGTTGGAAGGGATCTCCAGAGTCATCTAGTCCAACCCCCTGCACAATGCAGGAAATTAACAAGTACCTCCCCCACACACAATCCCAGTGACTCTTGCTCCAAGCTGAGAAGATGGCAAAAAAAAAAAAAATGCTCCAGGATTCCTGGCAAAACTAGCCTGGAGAAAATTGCTTCCTGTCCCCAGAATGGCAAACAGCATTTCCCTGGCTGCGTAAGAAAGGGCCATGGAAACTAAACACTGATGCTACCCTTCCTGCCCTCCTCATGATCTGGCTTAGTTCACAGAATCAGTATTGCTAACAGATGGCCATCTAGCCTCTGTTTAAAAACTTCCAAAGAAGGAGAGCCCACCACCTGAGGAAGCCTGTTCCAAGAGGAACCTCTCTTAAGTGTCAGGAAGTTCTTCCTAATTTTTAGCCAGAGACTCTTTTGATTTAATTTCAGCCTGTTGGTTCTGGTCCAACCTTCTGGGGCAACAGAAAATAATTCTGTACCATCCTCTATCTCACCGTTTCCCAATTGCAGGGTCAGGACCCAGCACCGGGCCCAGCAGGGCTCAATGCCAGGCCCCAGAGCCTCCCGTCTCCTGACCGCCCCCTTCATGCCTCCCCTCCCCACCGTGGCTTCACGACCCCCCCGCATCCTCCCTCCCTTCTCCACCTCTGGTAAATTTCAGGCTTTGTAAAGCTCCCCCCCCCCCCGGCTGACCACCTCCTCGAGGAGGGACAAGCACAGGGATAAGCTAGATGAGATAGTGGAAGATATGTGATTTTGAGCACTTCTAAAAACTGTTAAGCAGCAGTCATAAAGACTCTAATTTGGAATGGGGCCAAGAACTGAAGAGAGTTGACTCTCCTCCCAGGTGTTACTTTCCTGTCCTCATGGTACATGCTGAAGCTGTTCCATGAAGGGGAATGTACTTATGTTTTTCTGGGTGGGCTAATAGCAACTCTAAAGGGTTGGTTGAGGTTGAAGAAAATGGCAGCTGTAGGGAAGGGGTTGCCTTGACCTGGATAGCCATGGCTAGCCCAGTCTTGTCAGACCTCAGAATCTAAGCTAGGTTAGCACTAGAATCTAAAGTGGGTTAGAACTTGGTTTGGAGACCACCAAGGAAGTTCAGGGTTCTTCATGCAGCACAATGGCACATGTCTATTCAGCTGTTGCCTTCAAAGCCCTATGTGGTTGCCTTAAGTCAGCTATGACATGATAGCACATTCTACCACAAGCAAAGGGTTAACTTGAGTCACAACCAGTGTTCTCTCTAAGATGAGTTAGTGTGAGCTAGCTCAGTTTTTTAGCTTCAGGCTCACACATTTTTGTCCTAGCTCAGGAAAAACTAATTTGTGCAGTAGCTCGCAGCTTTAATGCCAGTAGCTCACAAAGTAGAATTTTTGCTCACAAGACTCCACAGCTTAGAAGGAGTATTGGTCATAACTTCTGTCCAAATAGGACTCCTTTGGTTTGTTATTTTTTTAAAAAACGTGCTTAAGATCTTCCAGCATCTCATCTGGTTTGACGCTTTTGTGTTTCAGAATGTGTACTTCAAAAGGGATTAAGAGGTTAGGAACCTTGAGTTGTTTTCTATAAGCTTGCTGGAAAATGTGACTTACGTTCATACTTCCTTGTTGACTGCAAAACCTGGGTTGCAAGAGCCTACTAGTGTCCTGTTCGTTTATGTCGAAAAGCTGAATAATCTCTTGAGAGACTGAGAGGTGGATTTCCGTAGCTTTGGCTGCAATCCTGTTGTTCTTGAGAAAGCTGCACCCTTATTTCCATCGCACAGTATCTTTGCACAGCTTCCGCTTGTGGAGAGCTGGCAGAGTACCTTTTCCAGTTTTTCAAAGCTGCCTAATTAGAATACTTTGATGGTTACGCCTTACAACTATGATGGTGATGTTGCTGGCCATGGGCCTCGGTGCATCTGGGATTGGACATTTTGTTTTCTCATGCCCGTCTGTCTATTATGCAGAGCCAGTGCGCTGAACACTGTCACTTTTGCCAAATCAAAAGCAAATACAGACAATTTTCAGCATATATTTGTGTGGAGTCAGACCATTCCTCCAGGACTCTCTTCTCTGATCAGCAGTAGCTTTCCATGGTTTTTGATGGAGACTTTCCCCAGCCTTGTCATCTGAGATGTTTTAAACAGAGGTGGCAAGAATTGAATCTCTGCTGCTGTCAATCAGCATTGTTTGACAATCTGGCCCTTTTGCCCCTTCCCATTTTGCTTCCTTCTAATCCCTCAGCTTCCACAAAGAGCTGCTTCCTAGCCTGGAGAACCATGTTTCTTAATGAGACCATAAGAGACAAAAAAAGCTGCAAAAGCTATGATGAACATATTTCAAAAATCTGGGGGCCTTCATGGATATTCTGCTTTTCCTTTCTGTGTTATGTTGGGTCCCCAATATTTCTTTTCCATGCAATATTGCTCATTGTTCGGTGTCCCTTAAGAATATTTTAGATCTTTATGCTGAATCTTGCCTGAATTTGTTGAGTGATATGGGGCTATACCACTGCTATGCCAGCTTCCCTCAACCTGGCTAAGCGGCAAGATGGGGGAATTGTCCAAACTGAATTAGTCATGAGGTGCAACTTGACTACCCCAGTTGTTGTCGAGCCATATTTAGACGTTCAGTGTTAATTGAGGGTACATTTTCAATAGGAGCTCAGGGTTTGTCAGGAACGCTCTGGCTGACCTACTTACCTCATCCACATTTTTTTATTTTGGTTTCAGCACAACTGTTTTAAAGTTTATACAGTGGAGTGCATAAATTAGTGTTTTTTAAAAACTGCTCTTTGCCTTTTCTGCCCTGGGGTAGACACAGTAAAAATCCTGTTGTATGAGCTTGTGGTAAAATGTTTTCCATTTATGTAGTTAAGACTGGGTATATCAGGAAACAATCTAACACAGAACAATGTATTTTTGAAATATCCTAATTCAGGGGGGTATTTGTAGGATCCAGTGCTTACCTCGTGGTTTCAGCTTGCCCATTGCTTTGGCTGAGGTCTTCTCCACAGAAGCTGTCTTTGACACAAATACAGTATATTACAAATGCATCTGCCTCTGTCTCAGTTGTGCCTTGTGTGGCTCCACCATGGCTTTGGTGCTGCCTGTTTCCAGAAAAGCTAGCATTTGAGACTGTATTCATTTCTTGATTAAAAATTAAATAATAATTTAAAAGGATTGCATCAACAGCAAGTGTCTTATTTAATTTAACTTAGGATCGTGTGGTGTTGCAAACTGTTCTGTGGATGGATTTGAGTCTGCTGTGATGCAGTTCCCTCCAAAATGATTCGGAGTTACTCTTGACTCTGGATCAGATTTGAAGGGTGTGGGATTAGACTTGGGCTGCACACGCTCTTCCTTTGCCTCTCTCCTGTTGTACATCAATTTCCACTGTGTTCTCAACTCTTTAGATATGATTCTAAGCTTACTTTGATAATTAATCCAGGCTCTCAAAAGAAGATTAGTATATATGGGTTGGTTTTAACCAGGGTTAGCTATGGCTAAGCATGTGTGGACTAAAGGCTGCAGGGATTTATGTACAAGAGGGGCAGTGTGGGAGAATGGCATGCGTGGTCCTTAAACCCAGCAGCTCCTTGTACATCCGAATCATTATTTTAGGGAAAAACTGATAAAGTCCATCAATGCTACTTGCTTGTAGCTTTTCATGGTGTGCTCTAGCTATCTGTTGCTTACTAGAAGAAAAGCCTTTTCATAGCATTAGTTTTCAGAAGCCATAACCCTCTTCTCCAGCTGCATGAAGTGTTACCAGTTGGCAGGGAACTGTGCCTCTCTGCCAAGTCTAACACATCATGCATCTGACAAAATGGGCTCTGGCTTGTGAAAATGATGTCAGTAAATTTGTTAGTCCTCCAGATGCCGCAAGATTCAGCTTCAGGTTCTGCAAGACTTTTGGTACTTAGATCTCAGCAGACTAACAAGGTGGCTACTTCTCGAGAACTTCTCTGGAACATGTTCTGATTATCTTCCCAGCAGTTGTTACAGTGTTGTCCCTCCGTTATATTCTTTCTTATTGTGAGGAAGGAGCAGGCATTTTACTAGGTGGAGGGGAAGAGGGGAACAGATTCTCCAGCCTGTGCTTTCTAGAGCTGCTTTCTCAGAGAGCCAGTTTGGTGTAATGGTTAAGTGCATGGACTCTTCTCTGGGAGAACCAGATTTGATTCTCCACTCCTCCACTTGCACCTGCTGGAATGGCCTTGGGTTAGCCATAGCTCTGGCAGAGTTTGTCCTTGAAAGGGCAGCTGCTGTGAGAGCCCTCTCAGCCCCACCCACCTCACAGGGTGTGTGTTGTGGGGGGAGAAGATATAGGAGATTGTAAGCTGCTCTGAGTCTCTGATTCAGAGAGAAGGGCAGGGTATAAATCTGCAATTCTTCAGTGTGAGACTGTTGTTCGTCATTCTGCGAACAATGTGACGAACCCTGGGCCTTGCATGCTGTTCCTTTCTCCCCTTGTAAATGGCTGTTTAATAAAAGACTTCCTCTTTCATGGGAAAACACAGTTTGTCTGAACCACAAATTATGATTTGCCTCCTTCATTCATTTGGTATGGGATTCTGGTTTGTAGATGAGACAGTAAATTGTACTTCGTGGTTGAAGTGTAATTATGAGCTGTGGTTGGCTACAGAAGTCTTTAATTGCTATGTGTGTGGTGGGGGGAAAAAGCCAAAGGATGCCCCAAGCTGGGGCCTGTGGCTCAGTGGTAGGATTATATGATCTTCTTCGTGGTCTCTGTGCAGTCACACACATGGGTCTTGCCGCAGGCAACGGATCCATACCTCGGAGTCTCTAATAGCTCGCCTATAGCGCTTTTTGGTGCGCTTCCCTCCCGCTCTGGGGAGCAGGCACCGACTGCGCATGCCTGGAGCGAGGGGGAGGCGCCATTCCCACTCCAAGCTGGGGCCTGTGGCTCAGTGGTAGGGTTATATGTTTTCCATGCAGAAGGTCTCAGGCTCTATCCTCTGCATCTCTAGATAAAGAGACCAGGAAGGTCTTCTATCTGAGACCCTTGAGAGCCACTTCCAATCAGAGGAGACAATAGTGGTCTAAAAGATAAGGCAATTTTGTGTGTTCAAGTGGTGGTTGGGTCCAAAGAGATAAGGTGGGATATAAATATTCAAATGAGTGACATACTAGACCAAAGACTATAAATTCCTTGGTTTAATAGATGTTTTACAGATATTGCAACAAAAGCCACCAGTCAGTCTTTACTCCAGTAGGGTGGCTGCAAAACCCTGTTTGCAGTTTTACGAATAAGGCTGCAAAGCCAAATTGAAAAAACATCGACGCCTACATATTTGGCAGTTGAGTTAGAGACTAAGCTGCAAATATTTGCATTCCCAAGCTGTTGCCATTTTCAGATGCAATCGCAGCTCCGATACCTGTCCGAAGGAACCTAGTAAAAGACCAAGGGAAAGGGCAGTCAGCTTTCCAGATAAAAGATGAACCAGGGGCAAGCAGTGAATATTCCCTCAGGACCGAAAGAAAGAAACACCTTAATCCGGTGGTGTTTTCATCTGCCAGAGGTTTGTGCTGTTCTACGCTGAGAGTGGATCCTGTGCCAGGCGTATGGCTGTGCCCTACTTAGCACTGTACTGCTGAAGCCATGCTGTTTTCATCTTGCTGCAGCAATTTGTTAGCTCAGTCCTGCATGGGGGATGCCAGCGGACTCTTCTGGCTGTTGTGTCACCTTAGGGAGTGGAGGGGGTCATGCCCCTGTGTGGGGACAAAATGACAATTTGACCCTTTGCTCAAATGTCTGGGATCCTTATGTTAAACTCTTCCATTCTGAGAGAGCCTCTTCACATGCTGCACTTGCTTTTTCCCTTCCATGTACTATACTTCCCATAGGTGCCCGTGAGAATGACCTTGCATGACCAAAGCGGGCACAGCAGCTGCTGCAAATTTGATTAACTTTCTATGCCTTGTATGCTAAGAACTTGATGAAGTGTAGAACTTGTGGGCAGTGTTGACAATTGGAAATTGGATGCAAGGCATAACAGCAGTATTTCATGAAGTAGAAAGGGGGAAGAGTAATGGAATTAAGGTTACAAAGACATGTAGGTTGTAGTGAAGGTTGTAATACAGTTGAAAGACACAGTCTGCCTGTCTTAATTCTGCAGCGGTTATGTTAAAAAGGTCGAGGGGAGGTCTGTTTTTTTATTCAGAGTTAAATGAGAGATCATACATTGCTGGAATTAGCATCTCTGTGAAGAGAATGGCTGAGAAAGATGTTTTTATGTGTATTTTGTGTCCCTGAGGTGTCTGCACCTGGAAGTTATGTTGACTTCTGGTGACTGACCCCCCACTGGGGGCCTGAAGGATATTCAGAGAGGTGGCTGAATAAAGCCTGCCTCTGTCCTCCCAACTGGATATTTCAAGTTTCCCATCCAAGTAGTAATACTAACCACAATCAACCCTACTTAGCTTCTGAGATCTGATAAGATTGGGGTTGCCTGAGCTATCCAGGTCAGGGTGCAAATTTTGAATTTCCATGTTCTACATCCATTTCTCCCTCTCCCAAAATACTAGAATTCAAGGGCATCCAATGAAGCTGTTGGGCAGTAGGTTCTGGACAGACAGACGGAAATACTACGAGACCTTGGAGAGCCATGGCCTGTCTGAGTAGACAATACTGACTTTGATGGACCAAGGGCCTGATTCAGTATATGGCAATTTCATGTGTTTAGTGATGGTCACAGGAATAAACAGTTTTAAAGGGGGATTAGATAGATTCATGGAGGAAAAGTCTATCGATGGCTACTAAAAGGGGATTAGATAGATTCATGGAGGAAAAGTCTATCGATGGCTACTAAAAGGGGATTAGATAGATTCATGGAGGAAAAGTCTGTCGATGGCTACTAGCGGTGGTGACTAAGGAGAACCTCCATTTTCAGAGACACTAATCCTCTGAATCTCAGAGCCAGGAGGCAACATCATGGGAAGACCTCAGCCTCTATGCCAAAAGCCAGAAGATCATGTGGCTTTTCAGCAGGAAGAAGATCTTCCTTTTGGATCTGAAAATAAACAGTGTCTCTTCCCAAAGCAAACCTCTGATCTTAGCTTTCCTCCCAATGCTTCAGTAGAGAAGGGTGTTGGAGAGGAACCAAGGAGCCTTCATCTTTGCATCTATAGGGAATACACATTTGGAAACAGCTACTTCTGTTGTAAGAGAACATTTGGCTTGGAACCTCCCAACACTTTCTGACTGGCTCTGCCCAATGGCACCAACTCAGTCTTTTTCTCAATTCCAAATCACCTACAGACTCAACAAGGGTATGGACTCCTGCTGTAGATAAAGTGCCTCTGAAAAGCAGGTGTGCTGAAATGTGCTTCTGGATTATGATTCTTTGGCAGCCAAAGCAAAATAGCTTCATTTGAGAAGAGCTTTGCAGAGCCCTTAACAGAAGTAGCTGAGCATGTGACTGCCATGACTGTGTTCTAGCTTGACCAGGAGCAATTTTGCCAGCAGTAGGAGGGTTTGTTTTGCTCACAACAGAGGGACAAATGCCCACAAAGACAACAGTGGCTGAACTGGTAATAACCTCAGGGATTTCTTCGTGAGGGTCTTCTCTGGGAATAAATGACTGCCCTTCATTTCCGAAGGAACAGTCACAGCATGTAAAAATACATTAGTGTGAAAAAGTTACCTGCAGCAGTCTATTAACTATGGTTTAAAAAAAAGACTCAAGGGCACTCTCATTTCATGTAGACTGAATTGGGAACCAGTAAAATACAAGTTTTCCGATGAGCCTAAATCTGAAATGTCACAGAACTGTTGTAATCTGACCTGCACGCACTTCCCTCTCTAAATGAAAGGTCGAGAGGAGCTAATGATCCTTAGACAATCTAATCGGTATCATTGTCCTGCACATTCAGTGGCTCTGGTTACAGGCTTAGGTGACATACCTATTCAGGGCCTTGAAAGAAAGGATGGTGAATTTTCCAAAAGCAAGGCAAAGACAGAGTTATAAAAATAGTATCCCAAGCTGAAATCTCCTTTTACTGAAAGAGAAATGGAAACACAGGTGTGTGCTTGAAATTCTGTGCAGGTTGAAACTGTGCCAGATTTGTGGGCGTTTGTAGTCTATTTTGGTGACTCCCATCAAAGAGATCATAAATCTACCAGGGTGACAGATAAATTTGTAGCAAGGTGGTCTGTTTCTAGAATGTATTGGAAGTCTAAATTCCACAGTAGAGTTTGCCCATATGTGGGCTTTTAAAAAACATGTAAAAAGAAAAAGAAACTGTCAGATACAGGGCTTTTTTTCCTGGGGGAACGTGGCAGAACGGAGTTCCAGAACCTCTTTGTGGAAACAAAATTCTCAGAAAAAATGTTTAAAAGTTCCTTAGGGGCACTCATGTGTTTCTCCTTCATTTCCCTCTTGAGAGTTCCAGCACCTCTTTTTCCAGGAAAAAGCCCTGGTCAAATGTAAGGTGTTGCAATAAGTGCCTATGATCTGTTTAGCGCACACAGAGCAAAATTCCCAGAACTGGCTTGAGTGAAGTTCTTCCAATAGAAATTAATGCTACAGAGCAATAACTGCAATTACAAATATTCATATGTGTGAGACCTGAGGATGGAGCAGCAGATACATTTCAGTGCTAGACAGATGTGCATTGCTGGAGAAAGGTGGGTGGTGTTCAGGGATTTCAGAGCTTCTGCTGAGAACTTGAGGCTAGGATCTAGCCTACTGAGTTATGGGGGGTGGTGCATGCTCAGGCTTTAATGCTATCTTCAGGCACAGATGTTTATAAGGTTGTTGCAACACTAACCACTATGATTGGCAGCCAGTTTTGAAGTCTTTGGATTGGCTGGGTCTGGTATAAATGATTAGGAATCTGTCCTTTTTGTCTCATCCTTATCAACAGATTAGTACCTTCTGCCTGTTTCCTAGCAGCTGACTTAACGGTACTTGGGATGGGGGAGTACTCATTCTAATCTTGTTTCAGCTACACTTACCCCCAAACCCTGGTCTGGCCTTTGAGGACAATTTATGGACATATGAAGCTCCCTTATACTGAATCAGCTCATTGGTCCATGAAGGTCAGTATTGTCTATTCAGACTGGCAGCAGCTTTCCAGGTTCTTGGGCTGAGATCTTTCATGTTACCTCCTGCTTGACTGTTATTAAATGGAGATGCCAAGGATTGAATCTGGGACTTTCTGCATGCCAAGCAGATGTGCTACCACTGAGCTATGGTCCTTCCTTAGTTTGGAAGTTTCAGTTAGTTCTGAATGCTGAAACACGATTGCTGGCTGGTATGGGCTACACATAGTGTATCACTCCATGTGAGAAGATGTTTGCTATCTGATTGCTTACTTTGATTCTAATTCAGAGAGAAGGCTCGGCTTTCTGTTTTGACTACTTTTGGGTGTTTAAAGGACTACCTGTCCTTATTAAGGGACTGAATGACCCTGAACTCTACATTCTTCTTATGCTTTCCTTTGTATCTCCTGTGGAAGAATTTGGGCTTGAGAGAGCCTGGGACTTTTCTGTTCTATGCTATGTTATGCTATGCTGTGCTATGTAAGGACTTGCTATAGCTAACTGCTGCTTTGGTCCTGTAGTCCCAGAAGCCTTTGCTCTTTTGCTGGCAGCCTAGGTGTAAAAACTAAAGTCTTGCCCTGTAAGTGTCCTTTGCCCAAATTCACATCTGACATTCCCTGGCTTCCAAGTGCCAGGCTCCAAAGACTAAACATATCTGTCTAGCTCTTTTTGACATCGCAGTTAATAAAATATATCTGGTCAGAAGTTTATACTAACAAAAGTTAATCTTATCAACTGAGAATGGGCTGGTATTTGGCAAGTCTGATACATTTTTAATGGTTACTACTGCTGGCATAAAGGAGTATAAAAAGGAGGTTTTGGGCTTGTTTGTGCCTGTTTGGCCAACACCCCACCTAGGCTTGAGTGAGGACTTGGTCCACAGTCCAGGAATATCCTTTGTTCTTTTTGAAGTGTACACTATATCGGGTATTGGAATTTTCTGTATGTTGTTGGGTATTGATATTGAATATATGCTACTCAGCATTATTTGTGTATGGTTTTAGAATTAATAAATACTTTTCATTAAAGGCGAGTGTTCTCTCTGGAGGCCTGAGTTCCCTAGCCAGACTCCATCCACCCACAGAAAAAAATCCTAATGGGGTTGGGAATCCCAGGCAGAAACCTGGACCCCTAACGTTCCCATGCATCTCCCCACCTTCTGTGGAGAGGCAGGAGGCCTTTTCAGTGGTGGCCTCTCTGGCTTTGGAATGCCTTCCTTCTCTCCCTGGTGCCGTCATTTTTTAACTTCTGTTGCTGGGCCAAGATGTTTTTTTTAATTTCAGTTTAGTGGCTGGATGGTTGTTTGGTCTGTTCTCCTCCTTTTGTTCTCTGTTGTTTACTTTTAAGTGACTTTTTAATTATGGCTGTTTTAATTGCTCTATGTTGTTTGTTTTTGAAATTATGTGTTCAGAGTTTGATAGATTGTCTTGGTTTGTGTTGTGCCAAGTTGCTCAGCCAAGTTTGAAGCCTTTCTCCAGCCAAAGAAGATCTTTCTCTGTCAGACATGGCTCATGGATACAGAGTAAGCCTTCAAGCTTTGCTGAGTGGAGTGTCAGAATGCAAGCTGTCACCTTTTTATTCTGTGATCCACCTCAAGCCCTCTAATGGGGGGATAGCTATAAAAATTAAAATTCTCTGCACTAGGGTTCACAACCTTTCTGTTACTATGGGCACCTTTAGAATTTTGACACAGGGGGGTAGGTGCAGCCATAAAATGGTTGCTACAAAATGGCTGCTACAGCTTACCTTCTGTCACACAGTGAAGATTCTTGTTCTGTGGTGGCAGCTGGTGCCAAAACAACATTTTTAAAAATCTGCACAACCCATTAAATCCCCACTGACCAGTCAGAAGCCTTATTGGGCTCTATGAAAAGCAATATGTATGTTTATTATAATTAATTAGTAGCATTTAGGGATGAGATTGTACTTGTGGAAACTGTGTATACTCAAATATCCCAGTGGTAACAGTTGCCCCTGTGGATGTTTCTATACATAGCCTTTTTGGATATCTAGACTGATGGGTTGGATTTCTTGCCAATGGAAGAGACAGGGTAATTTTTTCCCCTCGCCCTACCTATTGCAGTCTTCTGGCCCATGTGACTGTAAGGCCATATGGGTCCTGAGATCCTGGGAGTAAACTTTTCTGGGGCAGGATTGCTGATGGGGGATAGGTAAATGTGGGATAGGTCTACAACTGCCAGCATTTTTCACAAGATCCAGCCCCATATTTTTTGTGAATTTTGGGGGGTTGCCAGTGGAGTTAAACTGATTATCAAAATAGTTTTTTGCTTGTTGAGATCATTGTGACTGAAAAACATGACCAGCTCGGTGTGCTTTGGAGTACTGTGGGTGTTCATGATTTTAATGCCAACAGACAAGGTTCTAGAACTAGGTGGTTGTTGAATACAAAATTGGAGCTGGAAAGGGTGAATGATTGCAGTCATGAGTACTGTAAACGTTTAACTGGAGTTGAATTGGCTGCATGCTAATTGCAGTTCACCTTGAAACTGATAGTGTGTTTAATAGTGGTAGAGTGACCATCCTTATTTTGCTACATCAGTACTGAATCATTGGAAGGATATTTTGTACAATGCCTAAGCTTAAGTGGATATTGGCTACTGTTTATTTAAATGGCTCTTCAAAGAACAGATATTTGCACAATGACATCCAGTTTCTGTGCTTAGGAAGTTAGCTGTCTTTCCCCCATTACCTCATGGAAGAGAATTTTTCATCTTTGATGAATACATTTTTTAAGATCTGGGCAGCAGAAGTTACATAGTTGTCTGATTACCTTTTGTGTTCCGTATTATCTTTTTTGGCACTGAAGCCTACCTTTAAGTAGTGGCTGGAGAGGTAATATATTTAGATATATGAATGAAATATGCCAAGGAGTGCCTGTATCCTGTCCTTGCTATGAGAAATAATCACTATCCCCTAAACAAGCATTATTAAAATATGATGTGTTCAGGAACTGATGAACTAATTTTCCTCCCATTCTCCCACCCCCATTCTCTTATCCAAGCAATATAATCAAGAATCCATAAATTATTGACAACATGTAAATTATATGGAAATTAAATCTGCAAAGTGTGCAAATCAGAAGACCCATAGAATGGGACCTTGAACCCGATAACCTTAAAATGTAGCTGCTGTTCAGCAGTCGGCCAGTGCAGTGATTGCCTCGTTCATCACTGTAGCTGTTCAGGTGGAGACAGCAGGATTTTCAGTCCAGGAGCCGTGCCTCTGTGTCCCAACCAACTGGCCACAGTTTTAGGATCAAATGAGAAGGAAAAATGAATTGGGTTCAAGCAGCTGCCACAATCGACTAAAGCTCTTCCACCCTTGAGAGCAGCAGAGTATGCTGAAAGATGGCAGCCAGTGATTCCTTATGAGTCTTTAAGGCAAAATTAGTCTCAAGGCATCAGGATAAATGAAGATGCTTTTTTAAAAAAAGTTTTTAGAAGCGACATGGATTTTGGTGTAATGCTATCTGATGTGATTAGTTAACCATTTTTGTGAGCTATCACTACTATGTTTTCAAATGCTTGGCATTATTTATGCATGAATTGTGGATCTGAAGTGCTCTTGTGTTCGTGCATGCAAGCAGAGGAGCCTGTTTAAAAAACAGGGCTTCACTCTTCAGTCCCCCAAACCTGTGTCACTAGGCCTCTAAGCACTTTCTGCTGTCCTCTGCATATTCATAAAAAGGGATTCTCCCCCCCCCCCTTTCCAGCTTTCATGGTTCTGACCCTTTTATTCTAATTTATACCTGCCACAAGTGTCTCTCTACAGAGGGAATGGTAATCAAGTAATGCACCTATTACTCTTATTTATAAAAAGCTTGCAACCTTTGCCTGAGCCTCTGTGCACATTTACATAATGAAATGGTTATCATGGGGCGTTGAGAATGCTTCCTGAATCGGTAAATACATTCTGGTTAAGAGAAAGACAAAGAAGCTGTCTTTGAACAGGGAGGCTTTCTAGAGATGGCAAGGCATATGCTGCTTCTTTTGGGCTTGGAAGAAGAGCCAGACTGAGGCTTTGTGACATGAATTCAAAAGTTAGCAAAGGCCCTTTTAACATGTAGGGCAAAGAGTGTGTAATTAAGAAGTGGTGCAGCCTGGTCACGCCAGTCTTGGCTCTGCCTATGCACATAGGTCAATAATATAAGGTATCATACCCCATTCTAGATAGTCCCAGGCAGAGCTGGCCCTGCCACTAGGCTTACTAGGCAATTGCCTAGGGTGCAATTGCCTAGGGTGCCCTCCACATGGTTATCAAGGCAGGGGAGGCTTCATAAGTTAGCCTTGCCTAGGATGCCCTGGTCCCAGGCTAGCCTGATCTCATCAAATCTCAGAAGCAATGTTCCCTCTAAAGTTGTGGAATCTTCTGAGCAAAAATTCTACTTCGTGCACTACTGGCATTAAAGTTGTGAGCTACTGCATAAATTAGTTTGCTCTGGGGCCATTTTCCTGAACAAAGACAAAAAAATGCATGTACTAGGATAGAGGCTAAAAAACTGTGAGCTAGCTCACACTAACTCAGCTTAGAGGGAACATTGCTCAGAAGCTATGCAGGGTCAGCCCTGGCTAGCATTTGGAAGGGAGACCACCAAGGAATACCAGAGTTGTGATGTGGAGGCAAGCAATGGCAAACCACCTTGGAATGTTTCATGCCTTGGAAATCTGGTGGGATCACTATAAGTCAGCTGTGACTTGACAGCAAAAAAAAAAAAGGTGATATTTCCAGGGCAAAATCAGCAGTGGTGGTAAAAACTGTAAATTATTGGGCCTATGATCAATGTTCCCTCTAAGCTGAATTAATGTGAGCTAGCTCACGGTTTTTTAGCTTCCAGCTCACACATTTTTGTCATAGTTCAGGAAAGATGACCCCAGAGCACACTAGCTTATGCAGTAGCCAAATCACTTGCTCACAACTTTAATGGTTAGTAGCTCATGAAGTAGAATTTTTGCACCCAGGACTCCACAGCTTAGAGGGAACATTGCCTATGACTAGGGTTGCCAACTTCAGCTTGGGAAATTCCTAGAGATTCGGAAGTGATGATTAATGAGAGAAGTGCTTGGGGAGAGGAAGGATCTCAGCAGGAATGTGATACCGTACATCCTGCCCACCAGAGCCCAGGGGTGGGTGGGGGGCTCAGTGGATATAATGCCATAAGGTCCACTCTCTGAAGTCGCCATTTCCTTCAGGGGAACTGGTATCTGTAGTTTGGGGATCAGTTGGAATTCCAGAATTCTGTTTATGGTCAGGTACTCTAGTTGCTAGTGGCTGGGTTTTTAATGGTTTGGTAATTACAAAGATTTTCCTGACTTTTCTATTGTTTTACTTTGCAAACTGCAAACTGTCTCTGAAGAGGCAGCGTGAAAATATTTAAAATAAATAAATACAGGTTGAGACTCTGTTGCCAGGACTAAAGCAAGCTGGTGCTTTGTTTAATCTCAGGGTCTCGTTATTTAACCAACCCCCTGCCAATATGGGAACTACAGTTATAATACCCTCAACAAGCAGATATCCAGTTGATACTTAGAAACCTCTCTAATGATGAAGAATCCGCCATCTTATGTGAGAGACTTCCATTAATGAACATACCTCACTATCAGGAAGTTCTTCCTCAAATTTAGACAAAACTTCCTTTTTTGTAGTTTATATCTGGTATCTGTCATCTAACAGAACTGAAAGCGTATCTGCCCCATCCTCCAGATGGCATCTCTTTAGGTATCATACGGTGCCAGTCATATCTCTTCAAAAGTGTCTCTCCTCCAACATAGAGATTCCTAGCTCCTTCAGCCTCTCAACATTTCACTAAGTTCAGATGCGATCTTACTGGTAACTCAAGTCATGTAGCCCTTCTGCAAAAGACTCTCCAGCTACCTGAAGAAAAGACATTTGCAGCATGCCAAAGACTGAAAGTTCTCCCTCTGCAAACTGCCCCAGTGACTTGGTGAGTAAGGCACTGGAGTCAGGCTGCTAGAGTTTGTGGTTCAGGATCTCTGGCACCTTCAACAACACATTATTTCCAATGCATATGGATGTACAAGGCAGTCTTGAAAGGACATTTGTGTCCAGGGCAGGAAGGTACAGTCCCACTACTTTTGCATGCTTTCCCTTGTGTTATCATTAGGCTACATTCTACAGATCAGCTAATGGGATATTTTTAGAACTCAGTGAATCCTAGATGGGGCCAATGGAGCACTCTGTGGCTGATCACAAAGATGCTTTATATGTTTCCTTCACCCATGTGTATGTTCTTAAAGGGTAAACATGGAAGCTATCAAAAATACAAATCTTTGGAACTTCTAACACTGAGACCTGTGTTTGACCGTTAGAGTGTAATATCTGGGTTCCAGTTGCTTCTGGGTTCCAGTTGAGTCTTTGGACAAATTGCATGTGAGAGAAAGTAATGTGGGAAGCAGATTTCAATTGTTAAGCATTAGAAGGGCTTGGTGCGTCAGTAGGTTGGCATGAAGGTAGCTATTGTCTCTAGAGATGGAATTCCCAAACTGTGGGCTGGAGTGTGTTGCCAGAGAACTGCTAATGCACTTGCAAGAAATAATTCAAGATTCTGGAGAGCTCATAGTAGCCTTTTTGGCAGAGATGGGTACTAGTTTATATTTATAAATACTTCATTACTTTGGTCAGCTGGCTTCCATCAGGCATGGAATATTCTGCCATATTGCTGCATTTATTCATGCCTGACACAGACAAGCACTAGAATTACTGTGGCTTCAAAGTTACCATTACCTGCATGCATTATCTGCTCTGGGCTTGTCTTCTACCCAGACCAGCAATTCATTCAGCAAGACAGCATGGGATCCTCTGAGGAACTGAGATTAAAGTTAAGTGTGTGAGTGAAATAAACTTCAGCTATCAGAGTATGGGTTCACCATGGCTGTTTGTTGGCTTGTTGGATTACACAACCTTCTGTGACCCTGTTAACTGCTCACATCTCACTGACTGGCCAATTATAACCTGAGCTTTAATTAGCCATTCTATTTATTCTTCCATCAAACTTTGGCTGTGCTGTTGTTGCTTCAGCCATCTGTGGGTCACAATTTCGCATGATCTATTCTTACTTCCAATTATTAATGTTATTTAATCCTGTGTTCTGGGCATCTGGTTGGCTTATTATACTTACTTGCATCTAAACCTTTCCTTAAACTGACATTGAGCCTTCCTGCTCTATTCATTCTGCTTGTAGGTGTAGCCTTGCATCTCTGATAAGTGGAGTGGGGATATTGTCACCTTCTCTCGTCAATTTCCCCTTCTTTTTGGAATGCGCTGAAATTCATCATTCTCCTTTTTTCTCCCTTGTGCTTGTTGGAAAGTCAGTCCAATTTGCTTGGGCTCTTGATTTAATGCATTTCTCTACCTCGCCTTAGACTGCCCACTTGTCTTACCACCAGAGACCTTTAAATTCAGTGATATTTTTTGCTTCCTTTGTCAGTCCAGCAAATGCTCATGCCACAATAAATCAGTTTCTAAAGTACCACAGTGTCATCTTGTCTCCCCTTCCCCCCCCCCCCCACCTACTGCTGCTGCTGCTAACATGGTCACTCTTAAATTTTTCCTATAGGTTATCTCGAGGACAGTTGGTAGCTTAGTTCTAAATGAATTTGCTTGGAATACATCTGATTCTTTTGAACAGAAGTTTCTTTCAGTTGAAAAGAGCTTAGGGCTGCAGTCTTAGCATTTGGTCCTAACCACTGGCAAAGCACTTCGGGAGTACAGCAGCAGAAATTGTGGCCTTTTGCTGCCTTTAGATTTAGCTCTCCTAGCAACATAAAGAGAAGAGGAGGACATGGGGCTGTTGACAAACTTACACTAGTGTATGTATTGGGGACATACTAGTGTGAGTGTAAAAAGGGCTGAAATGAGGCCAAGGGTGCTAAGGACATCACCAAACACTGATTTCCTATGTACCCCCAGGGCTTTATTTTTTAGCAGGAATGTACAGGAATGCAGATCTGATTGGCTTGGTATCAAGGGGTGTGGCCTAATATGCAAATGAGCTCCTGCTGAGCTTTTTCTACCAAAAAAAACCCTCCACGAGGCAGCGAATGAGCAGAAGTGCCTTTGAATCTGTATCTCCTGGATCCTACTAAGACATTCCACCAATTAAATGACATGGGCTCTCATAGGGCAAGGAAGTTGTTAACTCCCCTTCGTTTTGTCACAAAGGGAATATTTCCCACCCTTCCTGTCAGCGCTCTCTGCACTTTCCTGCCTTTTTAGCGAGGAAACGATTGATTTCATTGCAAATAGCAGAGGGATATTGCAGGGTTAATCTGTGCCGTGATGGTCTGATTCCATTCATGTTTGTTTGCTTGTTTGGTTGTTTTATTTAGTTTCTCTCCTGCCCTTCTTGCAAGTGGACTCAGGGAGGGTTACAGCATTGGTTTAAAACAATATGTCAAACTGTAAAAACTATAACAGTTCCACCATTATCATAAGCAGGTAGACAATTTTGAGATTCTTAGCTTGGTGTAGGAAGAGAGCCAGTTTGGTGTAGTGGTTAAGTGTGTGGACTCTTATCTGGGAGATCCGGATTTGATTCCCCACTCCTCCACTTGCACCTGCTGGAATGGCCTTGGGTCAGCCATAGCTATCACAGAGCTTGTCCTTTAAAGGACAGCTTCTGGGAGAGCTTTCTCAGCCCCACCCACACAGGTTGTTTGTTGTGGGGGAGGAAGATAAAGGAGATTGTGAACCGCTCTGAGACTCTGAGTGGAGGGCGGGATATAAATCCAGTGTCGTTGTCTTCTTCTTTCTGATGAGTTATGTATGCCATAGATTGATGAAAAGACAGATGGACAGATATTGTTGTTAGGTTGCTACTGTCTTCCAGTTGTGCTTTATGTGAGCCTCATGAGCTCCTGTAATTTGTACCATTAGTTTCCCCTTAGCCCTGATTATGCCTTGAAAAATTAAGCTATCATCCACTCTGTGTCTTTCATAGTGAGAAGGTTCTGAGGAGCATTGATTTCTGTCTCTCACCAATATATTAGTAGTCACTTTATTCTAAAGGAGAACATTCTAAAGGAGAAGCCCTATATGGCCTAGGACCTGCCTACCTGAAGGACCGTCTCTCCCCGCATGTTCCCCAGAGAGTACTGAGATCGGGAACTCAAAATCTCCTAGATATCCCCGGGCCAAAGGAAGCCCGCTTAAAATCAACAAGGGACCGGGCCTTTTCTATTATGGCCCCCTCCTGGTGGAACCAGCTGCCGGAAGAGGTGAGGGCCCTGCGGGACCTCGCCCAGTTCCGCAGGGCCTGTAAGACAACCCTCTTCCGGCTGGCCTATGACTAGCTGGTACAAGAAACTGAGTGTAGTTATACTGGATGTCTGCTGCCCCCAATGTTTTAAATGGTTCAATGTTTTAAATGGTTTAATGTTTAAATTTAATGCTCTATGTTTAACGCCTATTTATGTCAGATTCCTGTGTTGTAAGCCGCCCTGAGCCACTTGTTGGGAAGGGCAGGATAGAAGTCATAAAATAAATAAAAATAAAATAAAAATATGGATGTCCTGGAACTTCCTACCAGTTGGCACTAGTGTGGCTACAACACAAGTACTACTACTGCCCATAAATTTTGATTTTAGTGAACATCAGGTGTTCAGACTGACAAGGGGAAATGTTAACTGGGGTATCCACATAGCTTTGATTGCAAGTGAAGTGAACCTCCACTTTTTATTCAGGAAAAATATATAGAAAACCTGTCCTCCATATTTAGTCTCTGGTACAATCAGGTCAGCCTCTTCATCCATACTGAAAGCAAGGGCCAAAATAATTTAGGAAGAAAGACTGCCCCAAGGTGTATACATAGGAGTAACATGAATGCTAACCTAGAGGTGACATGGCTTACACCGAGATCAGTTGTTGTATGTGTTTTATATCTAGAAATATATTTATTAAAACATTTCATTAAAGGTTAGCACAGGAGTCTGCGGTATCAGAGCTGTTCTTGCTTACATGTGGATCTTAAATCAGTAGAACGGCTGCATCATTCATTTCTCTGTCATTTATGTACTGATGGCTTAGTCTTTCAGAAGCAATCTAAATTCATTTCCCCTCATCTATATAGATTCTACTTGGCAAAAAGAGAAAAATGAGTAGGGCATTAGAATACTCTCTTGATCCCATGCTAGGAAGGTTGCTGAGAGTTGGCCTCTAAAGTGGAACGTATAAATATTTTAAACCACCTATGCTTGAAGAAAAACAGATGTGTGCTGGCTGAATAATTTATTTTTTCCCCTTCTGGCTTAAACCCTGTAGTGACTTCTGCCCTCTATCAATTAAACATTAAAAGTTTGGGGCTAGAAAGAATCTGAGGACCACTTTTCACAAGATGTCAATCATGCATAGGTAATTCCTTCAAGGTAATACACATATACCATAATATGTAACCAGTGAACATGCTTTTGTGTTTTGCTATGTACTCAAGCAATGTGGACTCAGGTATCCTCTCAAGATACATGCAGCAAGAAAAGTTAGTCATAGTTTTGATCCAGTGTAGTTGTAACCCTGGTTTCCTGCAAACCATAGACTGCAAATTAGGAGTCAGCGTTGGGAGCTAGCAAGCCCTGTTCTTTCAATACAGATTCCTTCCTTCCTTCCTTCCTTCCTTCCTTCCTTCCTTCCTTCCTTCCTTCCTTCCTTCCTTCCTTCCTTCCTTCCTTCCTTCCTTCCTTCCTTCCTTCCTTCCTTCCTTCCTTCCTTTATCCCGCCCTCCCTCTCTTTTACATTTACGCTGCTAGTGCTGATCAAATCCTCATTTAGCAAGTAAGTTGGGCTGCCTCTTTATGGGTCACAGTTTGTAGGGCACAAGGGTTATGCTTTCATCAGATAATTGTTGAACATGTATTGTACAGACAACTTTCTTCATGTAGAATTGATACCCATTTAGGAAAATTCTATTCTCTGTGAAGACTCAACATATGAGTTGTAAGACCAAGAATTAATTGGATCCAGGACTTGCATGTACAGGAGGGGAAAGGATCAGAAAGTAGTCTTCAGGTTTTACAAACCTTTAACATCATCAGGCTTGTCCCCCCCCCCACACCCCCAGTCTGAGTAGTCTACGTGAAACTACCTGGATCAATAGGGCAGACACAGCTCATGCCTGGAGAGCCTGCTGCAGTTGGTGAGAGAAATTTGGACAAAGATCGGCCTTTATCATATTTTAAAGATAGATATTGACTGGTTAGACAGGCAGGCTACTGTTTCTTGTTAGCCAAGAGCTCCCTGCAGTTTTAATGTTTCAGATACTGCAAACCTGTCAAGCTTGTGGCTTGTGGCCATATGCAACCTGCCAGTTGCTTGATTATCATTCTATGATTGTGGCTCCAAGCAGGCCTTGCAACCCCGTGGCTTTATCAGGTTCATAACAGGGCTGCAGTACATGACTGGCATGTAACTTTATGCTGTTGGCTGCATAGAGGATGTTAGAAATCCATATATGCCCAGGAGGTCATTATGTTCGGCTGCCCAACATCTGTTGGCCGTCCCCAGCCCAAAAGATGCCCACCTTGCCTCAACTAGGGCCAGGGCTTTTTCAGTCCTGGCCCCGACCTGGTGGAATCAGATCCCTATTGAGATCCGGGCCCTACCTGGCTTATTAGCCTTCCGTAGGGCCTGTAAAACAAAGCTGTTCTGCCAGGCTTTTAGCTGAGGCTGTGGGTGTCTATTCTTGATCAGGTTGGCTGCCGTGGCCAGCACTGTTATCTGTGCTAGGAAATGGAATAAAAACTGCCATCTCTATGAGATATCATGATGTGAGACAGCTAGGCTGGGCAATATGTGATAACTTGGTAATGAGTGCTATTGAGTTGTCTGTTTATAGAATGTTTTTTATTGTATTTTATTGTTTTATCATATATTGTACTCCACCCTGAGCCCTACGGGAATGGGCGGAATAGAAATATACAAAAATAAATAGAAATGGCAATTGTAGAAGCAGGTGTATGCTCAGATGATAAATTTTCTGTTGCTGCATCAAGGTTTGTGGCCTGGAAGGAATCAGGGATGAGTGGTCTGACAGCAGCTCAGCAGCAGCAAATTGGGAGCTAAGCCAGAGAGAGGGAGAATCTAACTGGAGCCTTTCATTATCTGATTCCAGCTATATTGGTAGCTGCAGTAGCACTCTCTGGCCATCTGCATTGGTGGCGCTACAGTAGAGCCCCAAGGAAGCCATCCATTCTCCCTTCCAGCAACACACAGACTGTTGCTAATATCTGCAATTGGAGAACTTGTGAGAGAATCACTTTTTTCTAATCGTTTTCTAATCGTTATTGATGATTAGGAAATCTCTTTATACTACTTCAAGGAGGAAAAACTACCTCGCATGTGTGAAGGACAGAGCTTTAAAACAAAGTGGTTTTGTGAAAGTCTGAGCATGTTACATCCAGAGGAGTGTGTGACTTATTGAAGCATTACAAGATCATATCAGTAAATGAAATCCATTGGGGGCAGAAAGTCCATGTTGGCTTAGGCATGCAGAGTGGGTTGTAAAAGGCTGATTCTTACATCAGGGCACACTTGTCAAGATTAAGTACTCTTTTGTGAAAGACTGAATTGTTAGCTGGGGCTTTTATTCAGTGTCTTTTTAAAAATTAGAGCCTTCATTCAATTAATCACATGATTTTCAGAAATAAATTACAACAGGCTATTTTCTCCATTAGGTTTTGTGAAAGATGCTTCACAGCGTCTATTGCAGAAATAACCATTAGTGACATTAGGCAGACATAAAGGAGCTTTTTAGCTAAGCCATTCACTCCAGGAAGAGAAATCAAAATATTTTAATGCCGGGGGGAGGGGGGAAGCCTCAAGGATGTGGGTGCTTTCCCACTTTTTCATTTGAACCCTTGTAACCATCTAGCAGCCTGTATTTCTCATACTGCTTTTGGCCTTGAACAACTGGCAAGCAGAAGCATAGTTCTCTTTGCTGTCAGATTTCTGCCTTTGCATCTAATAAAATTTCAGATTTTATTAGAGAATTATTAATGCCGAAAAGGGAAGGAACTAGATTGCCTAGGCTAGCCTGATCTTGTCAGATCTTGGAAAGTAAGAAGGGTTGACCGTGGTTAGTGCTTTAATAGAAGACCACCAAGGAAGTTTACAGTTGCTATACAAAAGCAAACATTGGCAAACCACCTCTGAACATCTCTTGCCTTGAAAAACCATTGGGGTCAACGATTTGATGACAGAAAAGGGTGTGAGGGGAGAAGCTCTCTGTAAGGGGGGGGGAGTTTTTAACTAAAAAGCTGGCTGCAGATTTCCCCAACTCTAGGGAAGAGGCTTTGATAAAAAGCCAGAGAGGTTTTGCGGTCATAGATAATGGATGTAATGGAGCAAAATGGAGGGAATTAGGGTTTTCACTGTGTACCTCCCTTCCTTTCCCACATGTCAGTTTAGGTTAGGACTTCTTTTCTTGGAAGTGTTTCAGGGTTGGAAGCGTGAGGAAATATGGAGTACAAAAAGCAGCAAATTATCATTATTGGATGATCTTTGTAGAAAAAGACTTATTTAAAGATATTTATTATCTTAATACTTTTGAGATTAAATGTCTGTCACTCATAAACCTCTCTGTATCGGGAGGGGGGGGGAGTTTCCTGATTTTAGTTCAAGAAGTATGCTTTGGCTGAAACCTTACAAAAATATTTTAGCTCCGTTTGGCATGTCCCTAATATAAAAAAAAATAAGGCAGTGGGGGGAAGGGAGAGCTGTTTTTAAGATATCCCATACAGCAAGATAAAGTAACTCCTCCCCTTGAAAATGTCCAGTCCTTCATACTGATAGGCACAAATATTTCCTTCCTAACTCATTTTCCTGTGAATTGAATTTGCCATGGGCAGTGCTATTTTCATTTCATAAATTGGGCTTTATACGCTGTGCAGCTGTATGCTGAAAAGAGATTTTGACCAGATGCGCTGAAGAAATGCCTACCTGTACAAGAGAGCTCCATTTGTCAGATTGCTTATCAATAATGTTTTATGAGTTGTTCATCTTCAGCCACATCACTTATCTGATGCAATCAAGATTTCACTTCTCTGTTCTTTTTTTCCACCAGAACTAAAATATATTAGAATATAAACGTTATCTTTCTAACAGTATGTTTATCATTTTGTATAAATGTTTAGTATTAAAAATATTTCTGGTGTACTTGATTTGTGCCATAACATCAGGTAGTCCTTTGTCAGGTAGTCCTTAATAGTCAACAGTATTAAGATAATAAATAAATAATAAAAAAGACTAGAACACCAAATTTTTGCACTATAAAATGGCAATGCAGTAGGAAGTGCTGGAGGACAGGGCTACAAATAAGGATGACCTTGGTAGATTGGGCAGTCTGAGAGAAGTAATATGAAATTTAATAAAGAAATAGCTGCTTGTGGGCAAGCACTAAGAAAGGGACAACAGCTCAGGGATTTCTGGTATTGCATAGAACAGTGTACAAGATCTCCAAAAGAGGCATACTGTGCCTGTGTAAGACAAGAAAACAACTTCCCTTAAGTGTATTAAGGTAATTGTAAAAAGTCTAGTTCCACTGATTGTGCTCATTCTTGCTACCAGTTGAATGCATGTGGTTGTAGTAATCTTGTGTGGATGCTGCAGCATCAGAGGAATATATATTCTTTTGGGAAAAGTGACTGGATGACTTGCACTCTGGAAAATCTAGTTTGAAGCCTGTAGACTGCCCATCCTTTCAGTAGTAGGCTTGAATTATTCCCTGTGTACAGTAGATAACAAACTTTTTTTTTTTTAAGGCAAGTATGAGAAGGGACCAAGAACTTTTACTTATCCTGTTCTCATGGTTCAGATTGTATCTTAAGATCTTCTAAATTATATAATGACTTGAGCATTAACTCTATATAATTAATTGAGCGTTAACTCTATACAATGTAATAAATGCCCTGAGCTGAATAGCCTGGGCTAGCCCGATCTTGTCAGATCTTGAAAACTTAAGCAGGTTTGTCCCTGGTTAGTATTTGGATGGGAGACCAGCAAGGAAGTCCAGCGTTGTGATGCAGAGGCATGCAATGGAAAACCACCTTTGAGCATCTCTTGCCTTGAAAACCTTGTGGGGTCACAGTAAGTCATCTGTGACTTGACAGCACATTCCACCATCACCAATGTGATAAATGATTTTTGAAAACTACATCTCTTTTGCACTGTATGAATTATGGTAATGATGGTGTTATCTGTCTCTTCTTTGAGAATAATCATTGCACCATCTTTAGTATGATTCAGAGAGTTAATGAACTTGAGAGTTTATACTGCGTGCCTAAATTAATATTCAGTATGTATTTACAGTCGGCTTATCTCATTGAATCTTTTAAATGCAATGTGTAGTTTTATTAATAGTCAAACTTATCTCACTGAATCTGTTGTATTTAAAAGTCAAACTTACTGAATTGTAGACAGGATATGTAATTTGTTTATAATCTGCTTGACTTACTGAGAATCAAGGTTTGTAAAACATTTTTTTTTAAATGGAGGCAACCAATGGAATGAATATGCTCAGTTTTGAAATAAGTTGTGAACATGAAGTCAATGAAACTTTGTTGCTCCATTTGTTCCACTTATATCCATTCTCTTCTTCTCAAATGATGCTGAGGAGAACTCATTAAATGCCCTTTGGAACCTTCATCAGAGCTAGGTTGTGGCTTGTGCTATTAAATTGACACTATTTATTCAAGTGTTCCTCATTCTTTGAAGTGACAGAGATAAGTTTCCATAGTTACCACAATAGGTATTTGAGCCAACCATGGGGTCATATCCAGAGTCTTATCACCTGCGGATTTCCCTCGAAGTTTTAGCATAGTCCTACATGTGATTGCTGATAAGTAAGACCTGTTAAATTCAAATGTACTTATTCTCAATGATTCTAGGCTGAGAAGCATATATTTTCCTATATCTGTTATCTTCACATGGATGTTACTTACCAAAGTGCAGTTGTGTCCTGAAACCATAATATAGGAAATTGCAGATAGGTTAAACATAAAATTGGTACTGAAATTCAACACAATTGCATAGGAAACATTCTATAAAAATATCTTCTTGAACTTTGTTCCTTCCTCTTAAACTCTTTGAAGGAACTGTATAAGGACTCTGTGATATTTGGTTCTCCTGTTTAGGGCTACTTACAAACGCAAATACAAGCGTATATGGGAAGGCATAAGACTAGGGTTCCCAACACTGTTTCAACAAATGCTGGGAGATTTGGGGGGTAGTGCCTGGGGAGAATGTAATGTTGCTTCTGGGTGATGCTCTAGGCTGCCTACTCAAGTCTGTATGGTTTTTACCATGGATAAATATGTGAGGCCAATTTTTTTCTCCTGCTCACTTCCTCAGGGGTGGGAAATTGAGGTTGAGGGTGGGTAGTTTCCTGCCCCAAGTGGGTAAATGGGAGGCCGACACAAGACACAGCCACATTACTTATGTTAAACAGGTTTGCTCTGCTTGAATCTTCTGAGGAATCCCATGTAAGCTGCCCTGAACTTCATAGTGGGAGAAAGGAAGGATATCAATAAAAATATTTTAATATACACTTTTTGTAAGTGAAGGCTGGGTGTTTTTAGCTTTGTAAGCTGCCTGGGTGCCATGTAGATGGGGTCTCTGCCTAAAACCAAATAAGAATGGCAAAAAAGTAGTACAACTCTGGATTCTGACAAATGCTGTTTTAAAAGCATTGCTTGGTGATTTTTGCAATCTGTTAAAATCAGCTGTGTTGTGCATTCTCATGCCAAGTGCTTTTGATAAACAAAAGCAGTGTGACCTATCATTCACTGAGAGTTGTATGCCAACAGAATGGCACTGCCTGTTGTTTGCAGGTATCCAAATTCTTCCTTTATCTTAATGGTTTCTGTAGTACTGAAAATTATTCATTTGAGTGTGTAGTTTGCCCCATCCATTGAAGGTTCAAGGTGGATAATGCATACTCACAGAGAGAGCTGCCATTAAAGTCAGAGTGAATGAAAACATCCATTAAAACCCCACCTTTCACTTTATCCATCAAAAGCCAATCCAGAGAAGAAGCTCTTGCAGTGCTTCAGGAAGGTACTCCAGTCTGTTTCACTTTGTTTTCATAGGCAGGATGGTTCCCATAGAGGAATCAATGACACTGAATCACTTCTGCGTAGCATATTCAAAAGACTGATCTTAGAGACTGCAGAAATAAGACCTTGCCTGGGTATTCTTTTTATTTAAAACGACTAAACTAAATTAAATGAGTTCTAAATCTGAATTAGTTTGTGAAGGAGAGAGTATCACTGAAAGCTCCAACGCTGTAGTAGAAACATCTGACCATGATGAGTGTGAATGGTCAATGTAGTACAAAGCAGCTTTTTGTATTACAAATTGGATATTGTATAAAAATGATCACTTTCCCACTTTGAAGTACCGTATTTGCCGGCGTATAAGTCGACTGGGCGTATAAGACGACCCCCCAACATTTCCATTCAAAATATAGAATATCTTTTTGAATTCCTTGCCGGCAGGATCCAAACAGGGCGACAAGAGCAGCAGCTCCCCCGCCTGGCTGCGCGGGCAAAAGAAAGCAGCCATTGGCTTTGTGTGAGGCGCTGTCGCTAGGGAGGCAGCTCGGCGAGGCGGCTTCCGCTGGAGAAGAGCTCCAGCAGAAGCCGCCTCGCCGAGCTGCCTTCCTAGCGACAGCGCCTCACGCAAAGTCAATGGCTGCTTTCTTTTGCTCTTCTCTCGCTGTAACCAAGGCGCAAGGGTCTGTTCCACAGAGGCACCGGGTTGCTTTCCCAACCTCTTCCCTCCATGCATCAGGCGTTCAGCCAGCCCGAGCACCCCCGTCTTGACCGCCACGGAGAGGCACAGGTCGGCGGCTTCCCGCCTCGCAGCTCGGGCTCTGCTCTAATGCGTGGGCGGGTTTCCACGTCTCCGAGTTAGAGCCGTTCTTCGGACCTTTGGATTCCGCTTCTTCGCTCCCTCCCTCCTTCAGTCTCCGCCCTGCCTGCCCGCCCCCATTCCCCCGTTTGCTGGGAAAGGGGCCGTGCTGAAGAAGCCCGGCAACCCCTGTCCCTGCCTTGCTCCGGCTGTTCATCTGATGGCGTCTCACCACGGATCCTAGACCTGGCTGCCGCTGCACCTGGCGTATAAGTCGACCCCCCCACTTGGAGGCATGTTTTTCTGGCCAAAAAAGTCGTCTTGTACGCCGGCAAATACGGTATTATAAATTGCAGGCAGCTTGGGGACTACTACAGTCTCGGCTTGTTAAAAAAAATATTCTTATTGTTTTCTGAAAACCTGCTTTTCTTTTTACCCAGCGAAATGTTCCTCTTCCTCAAATGCGGTACAAATTCTCTTTTCCCTGTTTCTAGACTTTGTGAAATGTATTCAAATGCCTAGCCTGGGGGGAGGCTGCTAGGGAATAACTGGCTCTCTGATAAGTCGCTCAGAAAGAGAGGCCAGAGGAAGTTTGCAAGCTGCCTCAGGTCTTCCCCAAAGCTGTTTGTAACAGTATTACTAATTCCATCTGCACGCATAGAAATACCTGCCCTGCACCCATGCGTCATGCACACAACGATATTCTCAAGCATTGTAGCAGAATCTTCTCCATATCAGTGGTGACTGTAGAGTAAAATAACTTTGTAATATATGTATGAATTTCATATTATTTCATCATCATCTTAGTTCTAGACAGGGCTTTTTTGTAGCAGGAACTCCTTTGCATATTAGGCCACACCTCCCTGATGTAGCCAGTCCTCCAAGAGCTTACAGTAGGCCCTGTAAGAAGAGCCTTGTAAGCTCTTGGAGGATTGGCTACATCAGGTGGGTGTGGCCTACTATGCAGAGGAGTTCCTGCAACAAAAAAAGCCCTGGTTCTAGAGATGCTGAATGTTCGGGTTTTTCTTTTGTGTTGGTTAAAATGAGGTCTTGAAAGCACCGTAGTCACAGCAAAGAAGTAAAAAAGGTGTGGCCCTCGGGGATTGCTAGACCAAACTGAGCCATGTGGCAGCCTTCCTGGGGCCTGGATGGCCAGCAAGGATCGTGGGACCCAGCTTCGCTGTGCAGCAGCCTCCCCAGGGCCAGGCAGGAATCACAGGGCCCAGATGTACGGTGTGGCAGCCTCCCTGGGACCCAGGGTTGCCAATCCCCAGGGGGGCAGGGGATCCCCCAGTTTGGAGGCCCTCCTCCTGCTTCCAAAAAGCGGGGGGGGGGAGGGATATATCTGCTAGGCACTCCGTTGTTCCCTATGGAGAACGATTCCCATAGGGTATAATAGAGAATTGATATGCAGGTATCTGGGGCTCTGGGGGGTGGGCTGTTTTTTGAGGTAGAGGCACCAAATCTTCAGCACAGCATCCGATGCCTCCCCTCAAAACAGCCTATAAATTTCCAAAGGATTGGACCAGGCATTGGACCTCCCCTCAAAACAGCCTATAATTTTCCAAAGGATTGGACCAGGCATAAGACTGGGGTTCCCAACACTGTTTCAACAAATGCTGGGAGATTTGGGGGGTAGTGCCTGGGGCTAGTCCAATTCTGTGAGCCCCCAAAGGAGGTGCCCCTATCCTTCATGATTTCCAGTGGAGGGAAGGCATTGAAAAGGTGTGCGGTCCCTTTGAATGGGACAGCCAGCGTTCCCTTTGCAGTTCAGTTGTGCTTGTGACAACCTTGCTTCTGGCCCCACCCTCAAAGTCTCCTGGCTCCACCCCCAAAGTCCCCAGAAATTTCTTGATTTGGACTTGGCAACTCTACTGGGGCCTGGCTGGATGGCCAGAATTGCTGCAGTGCCTGGAAAAGTTTCTGTCACAGTTCAGTTTGCACTTGATTATCCCAGATGGTGTGGCCTAATATGCTAATGAGTGTGTGACCTAATATGCTAATATTAGAGGATGTGGTCTAATATGCTACTGAGTTCCTGCTGGGCTTTTTCTACAAAGAAGCCCTGGATGTATGCATTTGCCTAGGGCGGCGAGCCGTGTGTGTGTGTGGGCCAGATTAGGCTCTCCCTGCATTACTTCATATAGAAAAACAATTATTTGCATTAATTTGGCTGACCTTAATCATTCTCCCTCGGCGGAGCACTGTTTTTTAAGTTGATAATTTTAAAGGCCCCACGAATGATGTTATAAATATCCATATGGCCCTTGACAGAAAAAAGGTTCCCCACCCCTGATCTAGATTAAAGAAAAATGTTCTATTTTATATTAAGTTGGTTCAAACATTTGAGTCTGGAGTTGTTTGGCAACTGTATCTAAACTGGCAAGCCATGACTTGAATCCAGTGAGTGCTTCTATGGACAGAATGATTTCTTCTGTGAGACATGTCTTTCTCCCGCCCCCATTGCAGCCCAAAATATCCTCAAATACTAGTACATTGAGGGTCCCCTGTTCTCAAGAATGGTGTTGGAGGGGCATTTTGAGCAACAGCCAGAGGGAGGAGGTGAGCAAATTATGCTTCATGAGTGGACATCATTCTGTATGCCAGAAAACACAGTGTTGGGTCCCAGCCCATGCTTTGCACTTTTCCTTCAAAACAAGATGGCAGGCTGATCTGGCAGACCAAACTACTGAATTAAACCATTGGTCTTCCAAAGACTGTGATAATTGCTCAATTTGGGTAGCTGTGTTAGACTGTCAGTAGCAGTAAAAAAGAGTCCAATAGCACTTTAGAGACTAGCAAAATTTGTGGTAGGGTGTGAGCTGTCATGAGTCACAGTTGAAGAAGTACGAAAGCTCATACCCTATCACAAATTTTGTTAGTATTTAAGGTACTACTAGACTCTTACTCTTTTCTATTGCAATGATCAGCATTTGAAACAATTTATTCACCTGCTTGGGCATCATTGTAATCTCTAGTACTTGATGCTTGCTTAAAGCACCCAAAACATACTAATAGCTGCACATATTTAAAAGTAAATGAGATCCCTGCTAGTAAGTTCACAGTCTACATAAAAATATGTTATAAAAGATAAGGAGACCAGTTGCAATTTATGAACTACCATATTACTCTATATGCATTTGCCGATGTCTGCTTTCTGCAAACAAAAGTTAACACATTTTGTTTTGCACAGTATAACTGACTGGCAGGTTCAGGACAAATGAAAATACTTCTTCATGATATTACAGGAATTCACCACTGCAGGATGTGGCGAAGACCACATGGCTCTTAAAAGTAGCCACATCCATTTTGTAGATCTGTTGACATAAATGGGACTTCTGTTTGCTGCTTGTGAGAATGGCGCAGATGTTTGGATGACTACAGAATGTTGGAGTAGATGGACCCTTTGGTCTGCTAAAGCAGGTCTGCTCTCACAGGTGTAGCATTTCAGCAAGGCCATGCAGGCAGGCCTTGTCCAAAGTGGGCATTTTAGATTACTGGAGAATCCTTCCTTGTTTAGGGAAGAATGCAAAATACTTGCTGGACAGAACAATGAGTGAGAGGGAACAAGTTCCAAGTAAAATCTAGCCAGCAAGTCAGATGAATGGAGTGTGAAATGGAAGAACAGACTATTTCATGATACCTGGTGTCCTCTGTAATCTGTTTTAATAACCACATGTTCTCTATATATTCTGAAGTCTCTCACTTTGATTAAAAAGTCAGTAAAGTTTATTTTTGTCCCCTTTGGGTATGAACTGAAGAATGAATTAAGGGTGGAGTATGCCAGTTGCTACAGTTTCCCTTCTTAAATGGGGTAATAGCCCTTTGGCTAAGATCTGGAATATTTCCAGCTGATTAGTGATCCTTCAAGTCTCATAACATAATTCTTCTTTAACTCTTAATGTTTTCTGAGGGATACAGTTGTCACACAATACAGTTAACAGGTTAATTGTCTAATCACCTGCTGGCCTGCAGGAATATCTTTTTTAAGGTTTAAAAGGTTTCATCACAGTACATGATTTTAAACAAGAAGAAAATGACTGATGTGCAGATGCTCTGATATGTAAACCCTACAGGGGTTACTCCCAAGAGCAGGCAGATCTATTGAAGGGAGCAGGCAAGCTTGCCCATTTCAGGAGTTCCATGTGAATGTTGCAGTTCATACATAATTCTGAATTTACTGTAACCTTGAAACTAAAGGAGGAGCCATTTGGAAAATCCTGAATAAATAGAACATATTGTTACCAGGTTGGGAAAGAAAACAGATGGGAAAGTTTTAAAGTAAGTAGAACTAATCTTTCTTTCCATCCAGTCTGTATTTTGTATTCTATGTGGTATTATGAGGGTCATTTCAAATGTGATAAAATGTTTACAGGTTTATCCATATCACTATGAATGCAAGCCACAAGCAAGACGTCTTCCAAAACTACAACCACACATACTCTATTGTTCCTTGTTATTGCCTCCTCTTTGTTTCCATTGTCAGAACATAACTGCCTTTAGTTTCATTACCTTGTGTTTTCCAATAGTTTTCCACATACCCTCCCAAAAGGCCTAATCCTTATCCCCACCTACTTCCCTTCAGTATTCCATTGTACAGCACAACATTTATTTAGTTGTTTCATTGCTCCCTGCCTTTCTCTGAAATGATCCAAAGCAGCTTGTATAAATTTTTCCTTTCCTCCATGTTATGCTCACTTTGTGAGGTAGGTCAGACTACAAGTGTGTGACTGGCCCAAGTTCAGCCAGCAACCTTCCATGGCAGAGTGTGGATTCTAGCCTGGGATTCCCAGATCCTAGTCTGGCACTACACTGTTTCTCAACATAGACCATCAAACCCTGAATTTTACTCCAGAATGTTCGGTCCAAATCAAGGATGGTCATCCTCTTCCGCCAAGCGCAGAGCTTTGGTGGGGACGCACATATTTTATTTTATTTATTTACCTTCGATCTATATGCCGCCCACTCCACAAGCAGACTCAGGGTGGCGAACAGTCATGTTAAAACAACAATTACAGTTTCAATTTTAAAACAATAAAACTTAACAATTCAAAACTCAATATTTGGTGCTATACAAGAATTTTGACATAGGCGGATCGGATTATTTTTGATGTCACAGTTCTTCTGATTATCTGTTAGTGGTCCTTCTGATGGTATTGCTCAGCAGCATAGATGTGGCAACCTTCTCCCACTTAGTTATTATAAGCCTGTTGAAAAAGTTCAGTTTTACAGGCCCTATGGAATTGGGAGAGATCCCACAGGGCTCTTATGGCCTCTGGGAGAGCATTCCACAGCATTGGTGCTGCCGCTGAGAAGGCCCTGGCCCACGTAGAGTTTGGGGATGGATAGCAGAATTTGAGTTTCCGAATGCAGTGCTCTCTGGGGAAGATATGGGGAAAGGCAGTCCCATAGATAGGCAGGTCCTTGGCCATGTAGGTCTTTAAAGGTCAATACCAGCACTTTGAAACGGACTCAGTACACAATAGGCAGCCAGTGCAGCTCTTTTAGTATTGGTTGAATGTGCTCCCATAGAGGGAGTCCAATTAACAACCGCACTGCAGCGTTCTGCACTAGCTGCAGTTTCTGAGTCACAGTCAAGGGCAGCCCCATGTAGAGGGCATTGCAGTAGCCTATTATCGAGGTGACCGCATATAGCAGTGAGGGAGGTAGGGGACACCTGTCTAGCCAGCCAGATCAGCCGAATCAACCCTGGTGATCAGTGGGGTGACAGATGTTGCGGCCAGATTGCCCTCCCATGTGAGGTGGAGTTACAATACACTGTATTTTAGAATTTCAACCCACTTGACAGGATAGGCTACTGGTGGGGAGAGTCTTGTGTGCTAACTTGGATGGGATGTGGTGACATTTTAGCTGGGAAAAGGCATAAATTTGATAAGCATAACTCAAGAATAGACTACTTAGCTGGGAAAAGGCATAACTTTGATGGGCATAACTCGAGAATAGATTACTGCAACGCGCTCTTCATGGGGCTGCCCTTGACTCGAACCCGGAAACTGCAGCTGGTGCAGAATGCTGCAGTCAGGTTGGTATTGGCGCTGCCTTTATGGGTGCATATCCAACTGGCACTGGAGGAGCTGCACTGGTTGCCTGTAGTGTTCCGAGCCCAATTCAAAGTGATGATTATGACTTTTACAGCCCTATCTGGCTTGGGACCTGTCTACCTTCAGGACTGCGTTTCCCCACATCAGCCCCAGAGAGCACTACAATCAAGCTCGTTAAATCTGTTAAAGATCCCCGGGCTAAAGGATGCCCGTCTGACCACTACAAGGGCAAGAGCCTTTTCCATGGCTGCACCTGCCCTCTGGAATGCCCTCCCTGAGGAGACTAGGGCCCTGCAGGATTTGTCACGATTCCGCGGCCTGTAAGACATACCGGTATTTGTTCAGACAGGCTTTTAAGGCTCCAGCCGCAGCGGCCTTGTGCAGCTCCGTATCTCTTCCGGGCAGGCGCCGCTCTGCAGGCCTCCGACTCCGGGCGCCATAAGCTACCAGCTGCATTTGGCACTGCTGGACGAAGCCCGCTCGCTGCCGCCCCTGCCGCTCCTCAACTTCGACTCCCTCTAGATGGGCTTCATTGGCTGGGCGTCGGCCTTGACCCACAACGGCATACTGCACAGGCCCATCCTGGCCACGGGCATCCACCGACAGCTCCTTTATGCTTCCGTGGGATTTTACATTGGCCATTATTTGAAAAGGCGAGCTGCTTATTACCATGCGAAAAGGGACCGAGACATGTTCGAGTACATCGAGCGGTATCCCGAGGATTTTAAGGACGAGGAAAAGAAAACCGTGGCTGAAGTTCTGGAGAACTTCTACCCATTCGCTGAAGTCTTGGCAAACAGCTACAGTGACTCATTCAGCCACACCCCTCTCTGAGTTTTTCCCATGCCCGCCCCCCCCCCCGCCTGTGGATTTGCAGAGAATGTATCTCACCATACAGGCAGAGTACCTGATTGAAACATGAAGACCATCATTGGGTCAATAAAATGGCAGGCTTTTAAGACCTAAAAGGAGGTACTTTTAACATCTACGGGGAAGTAGCATCTGCCCCATAGTATCATGACAAATTAATTCGACATAGACAGAACACCATCTGAGTTGAAATTGAGCTGTATTTTAAATTGTTCTAATATTTTAATGTTTTAACAATGTTTTATTGTTACAATGTGAATTTATCATCGAATTGTGACTGTGTTAGCTGCCCTGAGCCCGTTTGGGGAGGGCAGAATATAAGTGCAATAAATAAATAAATAAATAATATTAACGGAAGAGGGGGAGATTCCAAAGTAATAACTCAAGTGCATGTGTGATTTTGGCCCCCGTTGACTTCATCATGTTCAGAAGAAGAGTTGATCTTTATACCCCACTTTTCTCTGTCCTAAGAAGTCTCAAAGTGGCTTACAGTCCCCTTCCTCTCCCCACAACAAGCACCTTATGAGGTAGGTGGGCCTGGAAGAGTTCTGAGAGAACTGTGACTGGACCAAGGTCACTCAGCATGCTTCATGTGGAGGAGTGAGGATTCAAACCCACTTCTTCAGATTAGAGTTGGCTGCTCTTAACCCCTACGCTACACCACACCACAGCTGTACCATGTTGGCTCTTGGAAGAATGTGAGCAAGGAGGTAAACAAAGTTATCTACTTTAATTCAGGATATCAGTTTTAGAATCATAGAGTTGGAAGGAACCCCCAGGGTCATCTAGTCCAACCCCCTGCACAATGCAGGAAATTCGCATATACCTCCCCTCCCCCCCCCCCACACACACACAGTGACCCCTGTTCTATGCCCAGAATATGGCAAAAAAAACCTCCAGGATCTGTGGCCCAGCTGGCGTGGAAAGAAATTGCTTCCTGACCCCATAATGGCAGACAGCATTTCCCTGGGTGTGTAAGAAAGGGCCATGAGAACTAAACACTGCCTTTTTTCTCATGATGTGCCTAAGTTCACAGAATCAGCATTGTTGTCAGATGGCCATCTAGCCTCTGTTTAAAAACCTCCAAGGAAGTAGAGCTCACCACCTCCCATTGAAGTCTGCTCTACTCTAAGTGTCAGGAAGTTCTTCCTAATGTTTAGCTGGAAACTCTTTTGATTTAATTTCAACCTGTTTGTTCTGGTTCGACCTTCTTGAGCAACAGAAAACAACTTTTCACCATCCTCTATATGACACCCCTTAAAGTACTTGAAGATAGTGATCATATCACCTCTTAGTTGTCTCCTCTTAAGGCTAAACATACTGCGCTCCTTCAGCCTTTCCTCATAGGAATTAGTCTCCAGACCCTTCACCATCTTTGTTGCCTTCCTCTTAACACATTCCAGCACGTCTGTGTCCTTCTTAAATTGTGGTGCCCAAAACTAAACATAATACTATACGTGAGGTCTAACCAGAACAGAGTAAAAAGATACCATTGCTACTTGTAGTCTGGGGGACCCTATATGTCTGTTGATACAACCCAAAATCACAGTTGCCTTTTAGCTACCACATCAGACTGCTGACTCATGTTCAGTGTATGGTTCACTAAGATCGCTAGATCCTTTTTGGACAAACTACTGCCAAGACAAGTCTCTCCTATCTTGTAGTTATGCATTTGATTTTTGTAAAATCCCCATTAAACTTCATTTTATTTATTTTAGTACAGTCTTCCAGCCTGTCAAGATAGTCCTGTATCCTGATCTTCTACTGTATTTGCTACTCCTCCCAATTTAATATCATCTGCAAATATAACAAATTTAAGGCTGTTAAACAGAACTAAAATATAATGGTGGCAAGAATTATCTGGCTGCAAGAGCAGATGGCATAATTGTTATGCTGCTATGAACTTCCTCCTTGGAACATACAGTCTGTGAGAACAATATACAGTTTGCAACCTAGCGGTGTATTTATAAAACTAATTTTTGATGCAGATAAGTAAATTTTGCTTATTATGCTGGTAATATAGTAAAATTGCAAGCTAGTAAGATCAGGCAACAAATTATCAGGTTCAAAAAGACTGCAGCCATTTCTAGCAATGCACTAAGAATGTATTTAAGCAGAAGAAGAGAGTATATTCATTTTTAGTCATAGAAAGAAGCCTTAGGAGAGGTTAGTTGTGATAGAGATGTTGTGGTTTCAGAGAACTGGTGAAGGTGCATGGATAAGGCATGAATTTTTTTTGAGATCTTTACACAGGTCCCTCTAACAACTCTAGTGGAAAGGTTCTGAGTTTGTTGGGTGCTTCAAAAAAACATACAAAACTCATTTAAACAGAGGAGACAGAAAGATGAAAGAAAGGTGTCTGTGTGATCAGCCACCGATGCCCCAGCAGTGTCTGTGAGATATCCCACTGTTCAGGGTGCCCTGTCTGGCATTGAACAGAGCCTGGGCCTTTTCCATCATGACTCCAGCTCTATGGAATGGGCTCCCTGAAGAGAGATCCCCTCCCTGGAGATCTTCAGAAGGCACTACAATGCCTGCCTGTTCGCTTTCTCATTTTGAGGGGGTGGGATTGAACAGCAGACATGTTTTAATGGGGTGGGGATTTGGGGCTTGTTATTTGATCTTTTTTGGAGCCCCATGACACAGAGTGGTAAGCTGTAGTACTGTAGTCCAAGCTCTGCTCATGACTGAGTTTGACTCCAATGGAAGCTGGGTTCAGGTAGCTGGCTCAAGGTTGACTCAACCTTCCATCCTTCCGAAGTTGGAAAAATGCATACCCAGCTTGCTGGAGATAAAGTGTAGATCAGGGGTAGCCAAACTTGCTTAACGTTAGAGCCACATAGAATAAACATCAGATGTTGGAGGGAGGGAGGAAGGAAGGAAAATAGATGTGGAGGGAAAGGTGGAAAGAAAGCCACCAGGTTGGCTTGGCTTGAAGAAGTGATTTAAAGAGACAGATCTCTTCTCCAAGCTGGACAGTGGGGTGGTGAGAGCTTTAAAAGCCACACAATATGTATGAAAGAGCCACATGTGGCTCCCAAGCCAAGTTTAGCCACTCCTGTTCTAGACTGAGACAGACTGAGACACACTAGAGAATGACCAACCAACATAGCTAAATGGTTTAGTGGTAGAGCATCTTGCTTTATATGCAGATGGTCCCAGTTTCTGGCATCTCAAATTAAGAAAACTCAGACAGCCAAACTAGTCAAAGTTGACAGTACTGACCTTACTCGACCAGTGATCTGACTCTATCCTGTAGCTTCATGTGTTCCGTGAAGAGGTAGATCCTGCTCCTTAAACAGCCATGTTCTTGCATAGTGCTACAGTAGCAACCTTTTCATATATTCTGTTGAGGATTCAGGATGCAGCCCTTAGTCAATTGTACTCCGCAGTGGTAATCCTTCAGATTGCTATATAAGCATCTGAAAGCCTGACTTGTATACATCTGAAGCAAATTACATTGTTTAAAGAAAATATCCATGATCCCCATGACAGATACTTTAGGGGGGAGAAAAGGGTCCCTTCTTTGGTATTGGTTTCCTGGGCAAATATTTTGAGCATATATACAGTTGAACTTCACTTACTAACTCCTTTTTTTTTTTTACACAGGTCGTTTTCGCACTCACCTCCAGCCGGCGCAACCCCCCTCTTCACCGCGCAGGATCTGCGCGGATTTCGCACTAAATGCCGCGGAGCAGCCTTTTGCGCCGGAAACTCCCGTCGCAAAAGCCGCTCAAACGTAAATCGCCAAAAAGCAGTTTGGCGTTTGAGCAGCTTTTGCGCTGGGAGTTTCCGGCGCAAAAGGCTGCTCCGCGGCATTTAGTGCGAAATCCGCGCAGATCCTGCGCGGTGAAGAGGGGGGTCGCGCCGGCTGGAGGTGAGTGCAAAAACGACCACAGAGAACAAGAGAGATGTTAAAGCACATCCAAAACACGTTAACCTTTTAAAAAGTGTATTAATGAGACAACGTAATGCATGCCTTTTGATTAAGACTGCAGTTGCCTTTGGGAGGATATGTGCATTGTCCGTACAGAGCTATGTGGGAAGGTCACAATGTCATAGCATGAGGATTTGGCCCTAATGAGCACCTAATCAATTGCAAAACATGATAGAAGAGGTTAGTTCCTGGGGCTTATTTAAAAAAAAAAAACCTTGGGGGGGGCGGGGAAGAATCTTCAAGTGTTCTGATTTCTTGGTCTAATGTTTATATATTAACAATACATATCTATAGCAACACCCTTTGCATGGCTATGCTCCTCATCCCTGATTTATTTCCTTACTGCTAGAGTAATTACTTGGTGCCTAATTAGATTTACAATATTGCTTTATCACTTAAGCAGTGCAGATGTGCAGTACAGTCATACAAGAGGGAAGAGTAGTTAGATTTGTCACTCATCATGCAGAAGGGAGTTATGTTTCTTTTCAGATTCTTTGTTTACAGGCTGTTAAGCCAAACACTTCTGCTTTATAGTTACACACTCCTCCTAGTCAGGCTGTTTGATGTGGAGCAAATGCTGGTGAGGGATGGGGGGCGGGGGGGGGAGAGAAACAAAGGGAAGACCCTGGCAGTGCTTCATCACTCCATGGGTTTCTCATTAGCTCACCCCTACAGAATAATCAGCTATAAATAGAGATCAGCTAATTTGATGAAGAGGCTTGTAGATCTGTGGATAATTGAACAAATATATCACTGTTCTCGAAGTATCCATAGTCACCATCTCTCCTTTAAGCTCAAGAGACAAGGGTTGTGGGGGCGGGGAGACAACACTATACGACAATGATAGATTTTATATGCAGCCCAACAAAAAAAAAATTAAATCAATCCACTTAGCAAAGCTTCCATTGAAGAAAGTAATTGTTTCATTCAAGGAGTTCTTATTGACATTCTTTTGTGGAATAGCGAAACCCACTTCCTTGGCTTCTGTTTAAAGGGCAAGAGATTATTCATGTCTGGCATTCACCAAGGCATTTTGCTGTTCTAAGACTCCAGCTTTTTTTTTTTAAAGAATGCAGTGAATTATTCTACCTTCATCAAGCACAAATACACAGGGAAAAGCTCTTGCAGGACGCTGCGGGAAGACTTAAGACCTGAGACATGGCTGTGTTTGTTTGCAACAGTGCTCAGGGAGGAGAACAATGGAAATATCTAATTTATAACCTTTACCATCCCAAGGGTTCTATGCCGTGCAGTAATATATCCCTAATTACACTAACTTATGAAACAATCTCATTTGTCTTTGGCAACCAAACTTGTGGTTTGTAGTTAATACACAAAAAGCTAAACACCTGGATTTCCCTGAAGGGCTGGCACCAAGAATGTCTTTCATGTCTTTCATTTTGACTTGGTCCATAAAAGGTAAACATAAAAAGGCATTCCCTGGTTTATAAATTTCAGTGGGTAAGGGCAATCTGGGCTGCAGGTTTTGTGAGTAGCTATAATTGACCAATGCAGGTTAGGGGCACCCAACTGCTTCAGTTGGTCTCTTATTTATAGTTCTTCTCATGTTTATTAGCTGAAGTGTAAGAGGTCTGAATAGTTTCCAGCGAGTCAGTAGTAGAAGCAATGGCTTGCAAGCACAAGGAAGATGACTGCACAGTCAAAGCTTATTTCTCCCGCGCACCCAGTATGTCCACAATGGCACAAGTTTTCAGTTTTGCTTAAAGTGCTTTCTGCTCTTCCATGTTAAATGCCTGGTCAGCCACAGTTTAGAAGAGCATAGCCTCCACCAGACAGCTTCTGAAAGACTTGATGATTGCATGCTGGAGAAAGAGGATTTAAGATAATGATCGGGGGTGGGGGGAGAGAGAGAGAACTACTAGAAAGCCCTTATTTTTCACACTTAATTTATATCTCATCATCTGGAGTGAGCCATGCTGTCACGCTTACATGTAGAAGAAGAAGAAGATGATGATATTGGATTTCTATCCCGCCCTCCACTCCGAAGAGTCTCAGAGCAGCTCACAATCTCCTTTACCTTCCTCCCCCACAACAGACACCCTGTGAGGTGGGTGGGGCTGGAGAGGGCTCTCACAGCAGCTGCCCTTTCAAGGACAACCTCTGCCAGAGCTATGGCGGACCCAAGGCCATGCTAGCAGGTGCAAGTGGAGGAGTGGGGAATCAAACCCGGTTCTCCCAGATAAGAGTCCGCACACTTAACCATTACACCAAACTGGCTCTTCCAGTAATGCCTGCAAGCATAACAAGTACAGTTTCTACATAAAGGTCTGTTTGTTAGGCTCAGTGTGTGTGTGTGTGTGTTCACGTTACGATGATATAAATCATGGGTGCTGGCATGTCATTTTGAATTCACTTAAGATAGCATAATGACAGTGTTTGACAAGGCTGTATTTTACCACTCCTTGGTGACTGAACTGAGCCGTTTCTTAAACAGAGATGGGCATATTGGTACCAAGGACAAAGGCTGAGAGAAATAAATAAGCCTTTTTTCTCCCTAACATGTTTCTAGTTTGTTTATTGACTATCCTAATCATTCCATGAAAACGTTGTGAAAGCAACATCACCCCAGAGTCGAAAACAACTGGTGCTTGCACAGGGGACTACCTTTACCTTTTTAAAAATCATTCTTATATAGTAAAGTGGATGCTTCTAGTGGGTTGATCAGTCATGGAGCATGTGTTCATGATTGGGAAATTCTCAGATATGAGTAAAAATATTATATTTATATTTATTAAATTTATGGGGACACCCCCCCCCAAGGCGTTATTAGTGAAGACAAAGCATGTTTGGGATATCCAGAGAGCCAGTGTGGTGCAGTGGTTAAGAATGTTGGACTAGTATCTGGGAGACCCAGGTTCAAATCTCTGCTCATTCCATGGAAACTTGGTGTGTGACCTTGAGCCAGTCACACTCCCTCTGCCTAACCTGCAGGGTCATTGTGAGGATAAAATGGAGAAGAGGAATCTGCTGTAAGATGCTTTGCCTTTAGGGAGAGTAGGAAAAGAAAAGGAAAGGTCCCCTGTGCAAGCACCAGTCGTTTCTGACTCTGGGGTGACGTTGCTTTCACAACGTTTTCACGGCAGACTTTTTATGGGGTGGTTTGCCATTGCCTTCCCTAGTTATCTACATTTTCCCCCGAGCAAGCTGGGTACTCATTTTACTGACCTCGGAAGGATGGAAAGGTGAGTCAACCTCGAGCCGGCTACCTGAAAACCCAGCTTCCTCTGGGGATCAAACTCAGGTCATGAGCAGTAGCAGGGTACAAATATCTACATTCATCCATAGAGTTTACATAGATCCAGTTTGGTGTAGTGGTTAAACATATGAACATATGAAGCTGCCTTATACTGAATCAGACCCTTGGTCCATCAAAGTCAGTATTGTCTTCTCAGACTGGCAGTGGCTCTCCAAGGTCTCAAGCTGAGGTTTTTCACACCTATTCGCCTGGACCCTTTTTTGGAGATGCTGGGGATTGAACCTGGGGTCTTCTGCTTCCCAAGCAGATGCTCTACCACTGAGCCACCGTCCCTCCCCCAAGTTAAGTGTGTGGACTCTTATCTGGGGAACCGGGTTTGATTCCCCACTCCTCCACTTGCAGCTGCTGGAATGACCTTAGGTCAGCCATAACTCTTGCAGGAGTTGTCCTTGAATGGGCAACTTCTGTGAGAGCTCTCTCAGCCCCACCCACCTCACAAGGTATCTGTTGAGGTGGAAGAAGATAAAGAAAATTGTAAGCAGCTCTGAGACTCTGATTCAGAGAGAAGGGCAGGGTATAAATCTACAGTCTTCTTCTTTTACCTTGAACCAGTCGTTCTCTTTCAGTTTCATCTACCTCACATTGTGGAGATAAAATGTTGAGACCTGATATACCCTCTTTGGATGAGGGGTGGGATCAGAGGTGATAGAACATGGTGGGGCTTGTGTACCATCAAACATGCATTGCCTGCTCCAAACCATCAAGGTATTAAAGGGAATCAGCCACCTTTATTTAAATTAACTTTTGCAACTTAAATTGTCCTTGGCAGTTTTTGCACAATGCATAGAACTGTGCAATGTTGGCAGCTTAAAATAATCCTTTGACAGGTATCAGTGGCAAGCGGCCTTCCTTCCACACTATATTAACCTTTTGCCATGAAGGGGAGTGATACAGCAAAAATGGAGGAATTTTATAATGATTTATAATAGCTGGACAAGTGGGGAGAAATTAGAGTGGGGAGGATGTGTGCTATCAAGAGTGCATCCCCTTACCTAATTCCCCCTTTCAGGATCAAAGATGTTCAAGGGCTCTTCCTGCTCCATCCAGTAGTTAAGAGTCCTTGTAAATTTTAGATATGAAGAACATTAAAATGTGACAGTATGAAGTAAAAAGGTAAAGGTAGTCCCCTGTGCAAGCACCAGTTAATTGTTTCTGACTCTGGGGTGACATCACATCATGACATTTTCACAGCAGACTTTTTATGGGGTGGTTTGCCATTGCCTTCCCCCTGTCTACACTTCCCCACCCCACCCCCCCAGCAAGCTGGGTACTCATTTTACCAACCTCAGAAGGATGGAAGGCAGAGTGAACCTTGAGCTGGCTACCTGAACCCAGCTTCTGCTGGGTTCAAACTCAGGTTGTGAGCAGAGAACTTGGACTGCAGTACTGCAGCTTTACCACTCTGTGCCATGGAACTCTGAAGTAGCACAGCCCATTCTTCCATCTCAGAATTCTGCCTCATCATTTTGCTGCCTGGGGAGACCAGGGATTTACCGTACCAGTGGAGTGTGTATGTATAGGGTGGGAGATTTCTCTGTTTTTAGTGATTTCCATGCACCAAGTCCTCCCCAGCCTCACACTCATTAACTCATTAACATAGAAAATGGAATATATTCTAGTACCAATTTTTAAGAAGCTGAATTCTGAAACTGGGATTAGTTTGTTGGCAGATCTGAGGACAGTTCAGACTGCTTACTGTTCAAGGGGATACAGGCAAGCCTCTTTCTGTGCCATCCGTCAAATTTAGCACCCAGTGTTCCTGCACTCTAATTTGACAGTAGTAAACAACTTTTAAAAGAATTCACTCGGAGCTTTACAAGTAATTACTGTGGGAGAGGAGTCTGGGCAGATACATTTAAAGAAAGAAGAAAATGAGGTTTCTTTTCCCTTCTCCATTGATTCACTAACCCTTTGGATCTTCTAGAGTCATGTTAACGTTTGTTGTAAAAAGTACAGAAATTCACTTTTATCGATTCAGCCTATTGCTTTTCCTTGAGTGTGCATGGAAATACCTTGTGAGATCTATATAACAGCTTGGTGTTTTGTTTTATGTTTTTTTGTTTTCCTTTCATCATGCATAAAAAAGTAAAGACCATATTCCATAATGGAAATGAACAACAGCCCAAATGTTAAGCCTTACGCGCATTATTGTTGAAAAGCTCTTGATTTGTACCTTTTTAGACTGGTCTTGAATTGTGGCATGCAAAGTTCAAGTGAAATTAATTTGTTCTGACTTTCTAGTGGTTTGGAGGTTGTTTCTTCCCTGGAACAATCAGACGATTCAGCACAAATAGGACTAAGCACTCTGGAGAGGCTGCAAAGAAATAATAGAGAGGTGCATGTTGTACTGAAGAAGCTTGTGTCACAAGCAAACATGATGATTGTGTGGCACTTACTCGTGTAATAATTTATTTTTACATTGTATTTGCATTTTATCTTATTCTGCTTTTACTGTATTTAAAAGAGGCTTAATATTTGAGAAATAAACACATTGGATAGAAAATGTGTGATGCCATAGTCTAGATAACCTTTTAAATGCACATTATTGTACATATAAAATTAGCCTATGCTGGGCTGGAGTTGCCTACTCCTTCTGAGCCTGGGAGCAAGCAACAACATAGCACACAAAGGCAGTAAAGGTTCAAATATGCATGGCTATGATTCCATTGTGGTCATATAGTTTTTTGACTGGGTAGATTTGAGTTCCAATAATGATTCAGTTATGGACTCCTCCTGTCAAGATGGGCTACAACTCCCCCCCCCCCCAATAATCCATGTTGTGTATGGCAACAATGTCCTGCTAGTTGGCCAACCACATAGTAGTTGGCCATGAGTACAGTGTTGTTGACTCTGAGTATTACTCATAAACCACACTTTTTATGTTGAGAGCCAATGTGATATAATGGCTAAAGTGCTAGTTTTAGTTGGATATTGTGTCCACCATCAAGCTTATCAAGTAGTCTTGGGGAAGTAAATTTTTCAGCTTAACCTACATCACATGGCTGTTGTAGAAGTATATAAGTATGGTCACCTCGTTTTCTTAATGGACTATTAGGGATACACATGTGGCCAACAGTATAAATCCACTTTACTCTACAAATTAATGTGTAAATGAGTGATTTCTTGTTACAAATGTTCTTTTACAAATGCATATAGTCTGAACTAGTTACCTGGAGTCAAATATTATTACTCACCACCAGTGAACAGAGAAGTTTACAAGCCTGACCTATAGCCAGCGTTTAAATTGGAAGATCCCAGATGTCTTAAAAATTCTGTGTGGCAACTGTCCCACCATCTTCCCGTTCCCCAGAACTAATCATCTGTGTATTTCAGTTTACACTAAGAAAACAGTCTGACTCCTAAGCAGGTCTACTCAGAATCTACCCCGGTGCATTTAATTTGGTTTAACCACAGGACCTGACCTGTGTAGCCCAGGTTAGCTTGATCTCAGCATCTCAAAAGTGAAGCAGGGTCAACCAAGATTAGTGTTTGGATGGGAGACCACCAAGGTGGTCCAGGATCATGACTTAGAAGCAGGCAATGGAAAACAACTTCTGAATGTCTCTTGCCTTGAAAACCCTATGGGGTTACCATAGTCAGCTGGGATTTGACAGCACTTTCTACTGACCCCCAGGAAAATCATTTTGAATTTATTACTTAATAACTGTATTAATAACGTAATAACTGTATTAAGGCAGTTATTTTTGTCTACTGTTATGACTCTGTCCCATTGTTATTCCTCTCCCCATCACTGCTTTAAGTGCTATCATTATAATTATTATTTAGAATTGGTTGAGTTTTTGGTATCTGAGAAATGGGAAATTGGAGGTGTTATTAGTTTCTTCCTGAGAGGATGTAAATAGAAAGAAACTAGAAGCAACTAGAGAGCCAGTTTGGTGTAGTGGTTTAAGTGTGAGGACTCTTATTTGGGGGAACTGGGTTTGATTCCCCACTCCCCCACTTGCAGCTGCTGGAATGGCCTTGGGTTAGCCATAACTCTCACAGAGTTTGTCCTTGAAAGGGCAGCTTCTGTGAGAGCTCTCTGAGCCTCACTACCTCACAGGGTGTCTGTTGTGGGGGAAGAAGATAAAGGAGATTGTAAGCCACTCTGAGACTCTGATTCAGAGAGAAGAGCGGGGTATAAATCTACATTCTTTTTCTTCCTCCTCCTCTTCTTCCTCCTCCTCCTCTTCTTCTTCTAACACTTTTCCATATAGCCCACATATTTCATTACCCCCTCCCTTAAGTTTCATTCCAGAAAAGAGGTGACACTCTAGAAGGACTGCTTGTAATTCTGAAGTCCAGGCTTCCTTAATGAGCACTTTCCTGATGTTATATATTATTTCTGTAAAAACAAGCTTTTCTGAGATTCTCTATTGTAATATACTGTCACCTCTGTGACCAATGGATTACGTGGGGGGGGGGTGGAATCTTTCAAGGACAATAAAGTATGTTCTGTCTTTGTTGTGACTATTAAAGGAGCTGTTATTCATTCTTCCTGGAGCAATGTTCAGAAGTTAATTCTTTTCAGAATGGTATATTACACCCCTTGTATCTCTGTGCATTTGTTCCAGAGGCTTGACTCTTATCTCTGCTACAGTTGATTCATATTTAATACAGATCTATCATTGCATCTGAAGTATTTCAGTTGCGTTATGTTCCTTTATGAATATATAAACTGAATGAATGGATAAATGCACTGTATATGCTTTCATAATGCATATGAGATGTTTCACTTGGCAGTTACTCTTTCTCCCTCTGTCATTCATCCTTGGGCAATTTCTGGCTGATGTAGCATTGTGCAACACATTGTGCTTTAAACTTAGATTGTTCCTTAAACCAGAACATTCTTAAAAGCTATGTAAAATAAAGTGAAAGCCTCCTTTTATTCTAATGTTAAAGAATCAACAGCATCATATGCTTTAATGCTATTCACTGATTCCGACTGGAATACTGAGACACCTTTTGCCTCATTGCTCTACTTAATCTCAGAGGAAAGATGGTACTGTGAAGTTTTAATCATAGAGGGTGCCAAATCATAGGTGCCAAAAAAGGACTTAGTGTCTGGTTCATTAGAATTTTGCATGGGGAATGAAAGCCAACACTGGATTGTATCCAATACTTGCATTTTTTGGGGGGAAGCACACTTGTGCCAGTGAAAAGGCACAGTTTTTACCTGTCCCCCCACCCCTCCCCTCGCAGATCCTCATTGTGCCCAGTGCAGTTCTCAGAATCCCTGGGGGGGGGGGGGGTATAATAGGATGCAGTGAGTGGGGAAGCAAGAATTTTTATGGGTACAATTTGTTGTGAGCTTCCTTTTACAGGAAAAAGTGTAGGTGATTTTTGTCCCCTTAAATGTAGTACAGAATCAAATGGCATTCTCCATCCATGAAGTGAACCAGCAGTGCTTTGACTGATGCAGGTTATCTCCCATTGCAGTGCAGTTATAGACTTTGTTCCAGGATGGGCGTGTTTAAAAGTATTACTACTACCTCCAGGAATTAAAAATAGAGGGGACTAGTCTCCAAACTAGGATACAAAAATTAACTAGTTTAAGTGGTAAAAATGGACTCTGGCTTTGATTGCTGTCATGTTTTATAAATAAGTTCATAGACTCAATGTGTGGTTACAGACAGGTGGTTTAAGCTGCTCCGGGGATGGCAGGCAAGTGGATCTAAAAAGTGCATCCAAACACGCACATCTGCCTGCTGTCCTTGTCCTGGTCTCACCCTGTTGTGGTCTGGCTGGGAGTAGCCTCAGAAAGGTACCATGTCCAAAGTGGTACCTAAAACCTAAGGCAGCTCCAAGGTGCCTCCTTGGCTGTCTGGATGGCTGGGAAGCACCCAGGGAGCAGCAGACAGACACATGAGCACTTTGGATACTCCACAAGGGCACCTGCGACCAGTCCCTGTTCCGGGGGCAGGCCACATGCCGTCTGCACATTCCTGGGTGCTCCTTTTCCGGCCAGCTCACTTCTGGGTTGGCTTGATTCCACCCTGAGCCAGCGGTCTGTAAGCAGCCAATGTCATAGTAGAGACTAGGATCCTAAAGGGAAGGAGAATGGAGTCCAGTGGTTGGTGATTGTGATAGTAGATTGGATTTATACCCCGCCCTTCACTCAGAGTCTCACAGCGGATTACAATCCCCTTCCCTCCCCTTCCCTTCTCTTCCCCACAACAGACACCCTGTGAGGTAGGTGGGACAGAGAGCTCTTTTGAGAACTACTCGGAAATAGTAAGAAGGAGTGAGTGCTTAACAAAAGATCAGATATATGCTTACACCCCAGTAGTTCTACGTAACTTGTTTGGAATTGGAGCATGATCCAACCAAAATTGAGCATCTTAAATTCCATTTATTTTGATGGGAGTAGTGTAAGTGCATGTGCTTATTCTGCCATTAAAATCACTGGGATTCAAAGGTGCTTTGTCTTGGGTGAATGATATTCTGCCATTTTCTAGATTTTCCTTTACCTGCCATTTTCTAGATGTGATTTTGGAAATAATCATGAGCTTCTCAGTTTTGAGCCTAAGAATATCCAAATGCTAAAGGTTATGTTGATAGTAACAGCAAACGAAAAGTAGAAAAAATTGTCAAGACTCAGAAGCTGATTTCATCCAGAAATTGGTTAATACCTTTTCTGACAGAGCTCATAGTCGGACATTGTGGGTGTATTTCCCCACTTTGGGTGATTCCTTAAAATTAAGTCTTTCTTTATTTGGAATTCAGTTGCATTGAAACACTATGCCTTACTTTCAAGTCAGGCTTATAACTGTGTTATGAAAATTAAAGAACAGGCAACAGATATAGGTCCCCATAGGTTCCATTAGTTTAGGAGCTCACAGATGTTTCATGAGTAACGTTTTCACATTTAAAACTCTGTATAGGATTTCAGTCAAACTTCCCGAGGCAATATAGTTTTTGCATGCACACTGCTCATTTAAAAGGGATTTTAAAAAAAAATTAAGACATTTGTTCATGCTACAAAATATGATTCCTCTGAGGTAGTTGTGAAGTTTATCCAAACACTTGCTAATGTCCAGGCTGAGACAGGAATTTACTTTATTGTCTTGACATACTGCCTCCGAGCAGTGGGAGGATTGGTCATTATGCTGGCAAAACAACTTGAACTTGAAAGTGCTGGGTATTTTAACTGGAACACTTGTCAGTTCCTAAGCACAGGCTATAAATAAAGATGTAATCTGGGGAAAAGAAAAAACTTCACCATCTCTAGAAGTACTTAAAAAAAACCTGTCCAATTTTGCATGGGGAATGAAAGCCAACACTGGATTGTATCTGCAACTGTTTGGTTATAATTAAGTACTTGGATTAAATCTGTTAGGACTGATTGCAGTAGGACTGAAAATCTGTTTAAATACATTTATTTCTGATTTGTGGCTTGGGCTGCAAAGACATGGCTCTGGGAATAGTCTGAAGACATCTGGATGAGAGACTGCCTGAAACTCTTGTATAAGCAGCTCAGCATCTTGTGGGGTGGTATACCTGTAATGAAACACATTAATCTAAAAAAGATGGTGCTATGGAAATGGAAAATTCTCTGCCAGATCAAACCGTTTTAGAAGACTATTTCTATTTTGCACAACGTTTTAACTGTGAAATTAGTTTACAGAAATACATGGACTGCCTTTCTCCCTCTGAGTCATAGGACATCTGCTTGGGTATTCCCATCATTCCTCTTGGGAGGCAGGAATCACTTTTTTCCCACTTTCCTTTGGCACCTTCAGAAGACCTGCCCCTTAGTTCTGTTCCTGCCTCTGATCGGAGTAGCAGGGTGTAGTATAGGCTTAGCCTTGTCTACCTTCTAATTTATTTTCCTCTTCTTCCCTTCCCTTCTTTAGTCCGTGCTTTACTCTGTCCTCCACCCCCTTCTCTTTTTACCTTCTTTCTAGCTGGCTCTTGGCCCGCGAAGTGAAGACCAGAGGACGTCTGGTGCATTCCCACCCTTTTTTCTTTTGCCATTATAGTGGCAGAGTGCTCAGAAGTTTTTTCAGACAAGGAGTCTGAACCTTGTGCTGTTGCTACGGCGGCGGGCACACAATTTTCCAGTGGGGCCGGCATGCCTTTGAGGCTTGCGCGAGCCGTCCACCCGAGGACCGAAGATGCCACGGTGGACTGGCTCACTCAGAAATGATGCCTGCTTGAAGAGACTGGCCCATCCAGGCTGAAGTCTACTGGTGGTGGCCATTTTGAGGGCGCTCCCACTCTGTACCAGCTGTATAGCGATTCCAGAGGCTTTGGAGGTTCTTCACCAGCCATTCCGAGTGGCAATTCCAGGGCTGCAACCCGGGGTAATGTACCCATTCAAGGGTCGTGTGACACAGCTAGCCTGATGTGTGCCTTCAGACAAGCCATGGAAGAGGGGATTTCTTCCCTTTGTGCTAGGGTAGGGTTGCCCTCCCAGAGTTCCCTTTAGCCTTCACTACTGGGTTCCCAACATCTGAATTCCTGGCCAACTAAGGCCTCCAAGAAGCCCCCCCCCCCGCCTTCAAAAAGGAGGTGCATAGAATCCATACAAGAAGAAGGTTTTTCAGCCTCTGAACAGGAGGGGTGTGAGAAGGGGGAATTCCTATCTGAGGATGAGGAAGCTAAAATCCCTGAACAGGACTTGCAAATAGATGACTACCATTTCCTTTTATCTAAAGCTCTGGCTGCACTAGATATTCATGAGTCTCTTTCAGAAGACTCTAATTCTGAGAGTTCAGGACATAAATTTAAATTGCCAGCCAGTGGCAATTTAGAATTTTTTCCTTCCAATGTGACTTCAGAGCAGTCATTCCCTCAGTCCTTTGAACGTCAACTTACAGTTGAATGGGACAAGCCAGCTAACAATAGGCAATTTCCCCAGTTGGTTAAAAAACTGTATGCTTTACCCAGCTATGCCAATGAGTTATTACAGGTACCTCCTGTGGACATCCCGGTGGCTGCACTCCAATCGACAGGTCTTCTGTCTGAGGATGGACATGGTTCCATACATGATTCCCTGGACAAAAAGGTGAAGTCTACTCTCAAGAGAGTACATGAGGCAATTGCTATGACTATAAGAGCTTCTACTACAGCATCCATCGCTAATAGAGCTTCCATAGTCTGGTTATGGAAGCTGATTGATATTGTTCCTAAGAATGACCGCAATCTATTAGAAGGGGCTAGTTGTATTTTAAAAGCAGCTTCCTTTTTGGCTGACGCCACTCTTGACATCATCACCTTCGCCTCCAGAGCATTGGTGGCTGCAACAGTCTCCAGACGTCTTCGTGACTTTGAGCTTGGCCGGCAGACACCCTGTCCAAATCTATCGTCTCCGGATATCCGCTTCAGGGTGACAGGCTGTTTGGTGATTCTCTTGACAAGATCCTAGTAGAGACACAAGACAAAAAGAAAGCCATGCCTCAGTCCATTCAACGTTCTGATAGAAAGAATAATCAGTCCTTTTGTAGCCAACACACTCTTCCTAGATTTCGCCAAGACTCCAAGAAGAGTTCTGGGATTCATCCAAGTCTTCCTTTAAGTGGACCAATTCTGAAGCAAAGTTCAACAGACAGGGCTTCAACAAAGGGGATTGCAGCGAACGAGTCCCTAAGTCTAAACAGGCTCGACTATGCAAACCTTCCAGTAGGGGCTCAAATCTCACATTTTCTTCCTGCGTGAGAGGCTTCCCTTGCAGATGCCTGGAGTTTAGAAGTGGTGGCCATGGGCTACACTATAGAGTTTTGAACCCTACCCCCAGAGAGATTTGTCCAGTCTCCAATTTGCAAATCCAAAGTCAAGCAAAGGATCATGAACCAGGCTTTGCAACACTTGATGGACATTCATGCCATAGAACCGGTACCTGTGGAGGACCAATGATGGGGTTTATTCCATTCTATTTACTATCCCCATGAAAAATAAGGATTGGAGGACCATCCTGGACCTTGAATTCTTCCTCAGGTACATCAAGCTTTGTCACTTTTGAGTGAAAACTCTGAAATCTGTTAGAGAGACAATGCAACCTGTTGATTTTTTGACATCAGTAGATTTGACAGAAGCTTATCACCATATTCCTATCCACCCAGCACACAGACTGTTTCTCCACTTTGCTGTCCAGAATAGTCGTTTTCAGTACAGAGTTCTATCCTTTGGACTGTCCACAGCCCCCAGAGTTCTTTCAAAGATGCTAATCAATCCAGTAGTTCATCTGTGAAAACAAGACATTCACATCCATCCATATCTGGACAATCTTCTTATCCATTCCAGTTCCCAGTTGAAGGCTGTACGGACAATAAGACTCTCCTTTGCCTTCAGGAACACGGATTTCTAGTAAACCTGACAAAGAGTTCTCTACAACCTTCCCAGAGGATAGAGCACCTGGGGGCTCTCATAGATACTGTCCACAGCTCTCTGTTTCTGCCTCGGGAACATCAAGACAATCATGGAGGCAGCCTCAGGTGTGATTCGAAGCAAATCATCCTCTCTCATGAGCCTTTCCAGGTTAATGGGAGTTTTGATATCTTGCCTCAACACAGTTCAATGGGCACGTCTCCATTCAAGACCTCTTCAACGTTTTCTTCGTCCATATCAGATACCCATTATGGAGAGGAGAGACCTAACCCTAAAGGTTCCAGCAGCGATCAAACACAGCCTCCTGTGGTGGACTTGCACCAACAACCTGTGTCAGGGCAAGGTATTCTACTCTTCCAAATATCAGAAGTCATTCATGGATGCCAGCCTCCAGGGCTGGGGAGCTATGCTTCACAGGACTCTGGCTCAGGGGTTGTGGTCGCTCAAGGAGCATTCTGGAACTGAGAGCCATCAGCCTAGCCCTGAATCATTTCCTTCCTCAGCTGTCTCACCAACATGTGTTGATTTGGATGGACAACATTTCATCAAAGGTATACAGCAACTATCAGGGTGGCTCAAGGTCTCATCAGTTACATCAGGAAGCAATGAAAATCTTTTCTTGGGCAGAGAAGAATCCCCAGTCCATCAGGGCAGAGCACATCAAGGGAGTCCAGAACATGCACACAGACTGGCTGAACAGGGAAACTGTCAGTGAAGGCGAGTGGTCACTGCATCCAAGGGTATTCAAGTTCATCTGCCATTATCTGGGACATCCCCTGGTGGACTTATTCACTTCCCTGGTGAATCGCCAGCTAAGTCGGTACTTCACAAGATTTTTCCATCCTGAAGTGGAGGCAACAGATGCCTTGACAGCTCCATGGCCAATGGGGCTACTCTTTGCCTTTCCTCCAATTCTGCTCATTACCAAGACTATTTGTCATGTCAGGGAACAGAAGGCAGAGGTCATTTTAGTAGCACCCAGATAGGCACATCGGCTGTGGTTCTCAGCTCTGCAGGAACTGGCAGTTCAACCTCCTCTACCACTTCCAATAACTCCAGGCACGCTTATTCAGGGTCCCCTTTGACACCCCCACCCAGACTGGCTATGCTTGACCGCCTGGAGACTGAATGAGGATACCTACCTCAACTAGGTTATTCTGCCAGGGTTCAAGACACTGGTTATTCTGCCAGGGTTCAAGATATCTTCTAGACATCAATCTACCATCTGGATATACAATGCTACCTGGAAGGCATTTGTTCATTGGTGTATGAGAAAAAAGGTGAACCCATTGCATCTGTCTGCATCTTCAGTGCTGTCCTTCCTTCAAGATGGTTTGGATTCGGGGTTGAAGACTCCGGAAACAGACTGCAGCATTGTCCACTGTACTTCCAACGATTGGGGAGTACAAATTAACTAGACATCCTCACATCCTCCTTTTTTTTGCAGGGAGCTGGTCTCAGAGCTCCGCCTCAGGTACACTGTTTCCCTACATGGTGTTTAAACACTGCCTTGACAGCGCTGATGAAATCTCTCTTTGAGCCTCTTAGACAGGTAGATCTCAAGTGGGTGCGCATGAAGGTCCTATTCCTGGTGGCCATGACTTCAGCGCGCAGAATGTCTGAGCTTCACACTCTGTCCATAAAGTCTACTCTGTGTATTTTTCACAAGGGACAAGGTGGTGCTGAGAGTGGATCCCTCCTTCATTCCTAAGGCATCTTCCTTGTTTCATCGATCCCATGAGATCTATTTGCCAAATTTTTGTCCGCAACCTAAACACCCCAAAGAATTTGCATGGCATACCTCGGACATCAGAAGAGCTCTAAAAATTTACATTGCCAGAACTGAACTGATCAGAAAGACAGATTCCATGTTCATAAATATTTCTCCACCTAGGTTGGGGATGCAAATGTCCAAGAATTTAATCACCTTCATGCTCAAAGCCTGTATAGTTGAGGCATACAAGACTTCGGGTCTGGAAGTTCCCAAAGGTATCACAGCCCATTCTGTTTGTACTGCTGCCACCAATGCTGCCTTTTTGAACCGCACATCTGTAGAAGAAGTTTGCAGAGCCGCCACATGGTCGTCAGTTTCTACTTTTGTCAGACATTACAAGATCAATACGTTGGCTTCAGCCGAAGCAGCCTTTGGAAGAAAGGTTTTGCAACACATTGTGACTTCAGTGGAAGATGAAAACCACCCATCTAAAAGGTTACTGCTCTGGGAGGTCCCAAGCAGATGTCCTCTGACTCAGAGGGAGAATGGACCTTTGAACTTACCATAAGGGGTCCTTCTCTTCTGAGCTCAGGAGGACATCTGGGTTCTCCCTTTCATCATCTCTCCTTTTATTCTCTGTGTTGCTTTCTTCCTTTCTCTGTTGCTGTTATGCTTCTACTGCAGATTATTATTGCTACCTGTTTTGGTATTTTTGATGCAGTTTTTTCTCATTAGTCTAGTTTTAGAGACTGTTGTTCCATCTACTGCTTTTGGAGTTCCAGAACTAAGGGGAGGGTATTCCAAGGGTGCCAAAGGGAAGTGGGAAAAAGTGTTTCCTGCCTTCCAAGAGGAATGATGGGAATTCCCAAACAGATGTCCTCCTGAGCTCAGAGGAGAAGGACCCCTCACTGTAAGTCCAAAGGTCCGTTCTACATTAGCAGGATTTTAAATATTTGATCTACATTTCTCATATATGAATTACAACATTTTTATTAGTGGCATTGCTATGATGGTAGGAAAGGAATGATCATTACAAACTATCATGTTATTACAAACTACCAAGCATTACAATTGTGTTGATTAGGTCTAACAGAAAACATTTCTGTTTTAACAACTCTGAAATTCCTTTTTCCTCTGGGAGCTCTTGCTTGCTGTTTGCTGAGCTGGAATAGATTTCTTTTGTAAAAATAATATTTCCCAAACTCATTAAATTGCAATGTGCTTTGAAATTTAGTTCTTGGCTTCCACAGTTATCCCAGATGGGTAGTCATGTTAGTCCTTTGCTACAAAAGCAACTGTCTTGAAGCATCTTAAAGAGTTGGAGAGCAATCCTAAGGAGGGTCTGCTCTGAATTCTACTACAGTCCGTTCAATGGGACTTACTCTCAGGAAGTGTCCTTGCACTGTTAATGTATTTATTGCAGATTCAGGTGGGGAGCCGTGTTGGTCTGAAGCAGCAGAGCAAAGTTTGAGTCCAGTGGCACCTTTAAGGTCAACAAAGATTAATTCTGGGTGTAAGCGTTCGTGTGCTACCCAGAATTAAACTTTGTTGGTCTTAAAGGTGCCACGGGATTAAAACATCCTATATTTCTTTTAAAGTTCACTCAACAGCCCAGTAAATTTCTATTTTTTTCCAGTGGGGTAATATGTAGAAACAAACTTTTATGGGTTGGAATGGGATAGATTCCAAACCATTTTGTGGGGGCCATTTTCTGATTAGACTTGAGATATGTTATTGAGCTTCCTTGCCCTGATTTTCTGTTGATATTTCTCTTGACTGTATATAAGTACCTGCTCTTACAAACTTTACTCTTAAAGTTTACTCTATAGCCCAGTAAATTTCCAAATTTTTTAAATTGTGGGTTGATATATAGTCCCACATTGGTCTTGTCAGCCACCAGCGAGCCTGCAGCAAACGTGGACTATTGCACCCTTCTTAAATCTTCGTTCGCGAAGCCAAGCCGAGAGAGAGAATATATTAAATAAACTTTCTTTTAAAAGAAAGAGAGGCAGTTTGGACAAGAGCCAGCTTGGTGTAGTGGTTAAGTGTGTGAATTCTTATCTGGGAGAACCGGGTTTGATTCCCCACTCCTCCACTTGCAGCTGCTGGAATGGCCTTGGGTCAGCCGTAGCTCTGGCAGAGGTTATCCTTGAAAGGGCAGCTGCTGTGAGAGCCCTCTCCAGCCCCACCCACCTCACAGGGTGTCTGTTGTGGGGGAGGAAGGTAGAGGAAGGTAAAATATCAAATAACTTGTACCGGTTGTGAGAGGAACACAAAATTTTAACCCATTTTTCTTGTGTGGATGCAATTTTATATTTTTCATTGATTTTGTCACATTAGCTTTTTTGTTCTTTGGAGAACCAAAACTGCCAATACAGTGTTGTTTTAGTTTGCTTGGCTTGATGAGCATATTTTTTTTAGCTTGTCTCCAAAGAATAGCTTGCACAGTGGATGGTAGATTGTTATGTGATTGGAGCTTTCAGGAAGTTGGCACAAACAGAGTGAAAGTAGCTTCTAAGGTCTGTCATTATCCCATGTTGATAAGTGAAATTATGCATACAGTCTTCTTCATAAAAAAGGCATCTGTTTCTTAAATGTTCAGTGTTTTCCAGCAATCTTTCACAAAGACGACCCTTAAATTTCTTTCTGATGGCAGAAATACTGAGCATCAGACAGGCCAGCAGAAGCTGCCGTCTCTGCTGGCCTGGTTAACCTTTTCCACAGTGATGCAGAAATAATTAATGTGAATGCATTCATGCTTGCATCTCACATCCAAAATTAGGCACATAGACAATTAGGATTCCTTTGATGCATAACTAAACAGTTTTTTTGTGCCATTTATTATGAAGTGAACCTGCTTTTTCTCTTTTGCAAACCTTTACCATAGTACGGTTTAGTTAGAACTGATTCTGGCATAACATCAGTGCTGATTCTCCCCACCGCCGTCCCCATGGATTATCATCATCATCACAGGCATTTGTTACAAATACTGAATAATATAAAATACTGCATAGCCATTTAGCACACATGTACACACCGGAAAGCACTCTGATAAATGGTTGTGAACTTGTATAAAAGAAAGATACAGTTATTCTTGATCATTCATAACTAACCCACAGATCCTCATAGCAGCTAGGAAATACCTAGCAACTTGATTGGTAATGTAGGGATTCCAATCAGATAAACGGTATAAGACCAGCCACACATGTGAATAACCTTCAGATTTGTGTATGAGGGGGTGACAAATAGTTCTTTAAATGCAAGTTGAATTTCCCTAAGTGAGAACCACATTGAACACTTGGTATGTTTACACCAAAGAAGAGCCACAGATTTCAGTCAAGCAGGTAAGCATTTTATGAATTTAGCATACTAAAGATGTCAGGTAAATGTTTTAAAAAATAAACCTATTCCTGCCTAGTTCAGGGTCATTTGTATGTCACTAATTCTAGTAGTCCATTATGCAAGCCTTTATCACATTCTTTCTATTAGAGATAGGTCTGGTTCATGTGAAGCTGCATTATACTCAACCAGACCATTGCACCATCTTACACAGTATTGGCTTCTCTGAAATAGCATTTCTCTGGGTCTTTTGCCTGAACTGTTCTCCTCCCTGAAATACAAAATTATTGCTTGAAATCCTTTTAATTAGAGACAGCAGGGATTGAACCTGTAACCTTCTGAATGTAAAACAGATGCTCTTGCACTGAGCTACAGCCCCTGTTGTTTGTTCAGTGGATAAACTGGAATTTTTAAAAAATCCCCATGCACAGTGAATACAGCAACACAGAGAAGCTTTCATGAGACTCATAGGTCAGGATAGATTAAGTTTCACATCATGTACGACTTGTTATTTACTGCTTCAGTGTTATTAAAGCAACAAAGGAAATTTTCCACCTTTATTTTCTTGGAAATCCACATTCAATGAACCATTGACGTAAGGGTCATTAACCAGTCATCTGTAGGGAGTTTTGAGAAACTGTGATGTGACCCCTGAGGTGGGCTGCTTTGTAAGCAAAGTGAAGTGCAGTGAATCCAGCCAGCCTTCCATGTTACTGACCTGGCTATAGTTACCCTTGGATGAGCAGAACTGTCAAATAGTGCACATAGAGTACAATATCTTCAAAAATTATTAGAGCGCTTAATCCTGATGAAGTGGTATAGATTTACCTGGGAGCAACACAGCTTTGGCACAACATATACTATACTAAAATAAAAATAAAAACACAAGTAGAGGAAACTGTGGCAGGAGACCTGCATTTATAAATACAAACCTGCTTCAATCACATTGAACTAATGGATGCAACTATGTGATTTACGTGACCGGAGGGATGTACAAGTTAAGGTGCCGAATCCTGCATCTCATTCCGCCCTTTTTAAAATAGCTAGATTTCTCAACATGGATTGTATAATCAGCTGAGCCACAATTAAGTTCAAGTATAATGCTAAACATGAGTTTATCAGAATGAGTGAAGGAATGAGAACAGAACACCAGCAGAGGTGAAGCACATAAATGATCTGTGCACATCCAAGCACATGCTAGTTTTCTATGCATTTAAAAACAAAACTACTGCTGCCTCCTTTGCAGAAGTACAACTTGGAGGGACTGGCATGCAAAACAACAGAAGGAAATCCAGACAGTATATGGGGCTTTGTGGGTGGTGGTACCATGTAGTTTAAAATAGTTGGAGGGTCTTTCCATTTGGATCTGGACTACTGCAAACAGATCAGAGCTCAGAAAAGGGGGTTTTGCCATCACCTCTTCTTTCTGAAGCCATTTGCACTTTCCTTATAAAGCCATTCCTGAGGGTTGGGGACCATTGGATGTGACAAAGGAAACTGCATTGGGAACAGAGGGGGGGGGGGGGGATGAAAAATCACCTTCCTCTTCCATGCTTGAGCACACTCGTTGCACAAGAATGGGCCCTCTCAACTGAGTCCCGTTTCCTACTGCAGCACATTGCATCTCATTATTGATTAAGTGTGGTGTAGTGCTTAGAATGATTGTTAGACTAGGGTCTTCAGGGACCCAGGTTCAAATCCCACTTGTCATGAAGCTTGCTGAGTCATTAGGGACCACTCACTCTCAGGGGGCTATTGTAAGAATAAGATGAAAGAATGGAGCATTATATTATGCTATCCTGAGTTCTTTGGAGCAAGGGTAGGAGACAAACATATTAAATAAATAAATAGACTTGAGACTTCTGCTTTATCACAAGTCATAGTTTTCTGTTTACATCCCATGGGGTACCTTATGGTTTGCCTTCCAGACCTTTAATCAGTGTGCTCTCTGGAACATTCCAGGAGTTGGACAGCTTCCATCGAGGAGAGTCCAAGAGGAATTCCTGCCGGAGTGCCATCTTGATATCAAACTGCATATTTTATCCAGGCTCCTGGTGATCAAGTCAAAGGATCTTTTGGGCAAGATCAAATGCTGGCGTCCCTGGGGGGTTCAGAAGTACTATTACAGTGCACTCCTAGGCAGAGTTACACCCTTCTAAATCTTGAAGAAGAACTGCAGATTTATACCCTGCCCTTCTCTCTGAATCAGAAACTCAGAGCAGTTTACAATCTCCTATATCTTCTCCCTCCACAACAGACACCCTGTGAGGTGGGTGGGGCTGAGAGGACTCTCACAGCAGCTGCCCTTTCAAGGACAACCTCTGCCAGAGCTATGGCTAACCCAAGGCCATTGCAGCAAGTGCAAGTGGAAGAGTGGGAATCAAACCCGGTTCTCCCAGATAAGAGTCCGCGCACTAAACCATTGCACCAAACTGAAGTTAAAGGGCTTAGAAGGGTATTACTCTCTTTAGGACTGTACTGTTAATCCTTCAAGAGCTTTCACAGTGATTCTCCGTACACTTCATTTTTGGAAGTATTGTCAGCATGGTCAAAGCAGAATGTGGAGGATAGATCAGCAGTCCATACAAAAGCAACACCAAAAATCCAGGTCTCTTTATTTAGCTCCAGTATCTCCACTCACCTGTCCTGATTGGAACAGTATTTTTAGGACACATTTGTAGCAGGCCTACAGGTCATTTCCAGCTTGCTTTCCTGACACTACATTCAGCTTTTCTAGATCTGCCGGAGCAATGTATGTTTCACTTTTAGGTGATACCCATGAAAGATCAAACGGAACAGCATAAAAATAGCTTTTAGCAGGTCAGCAGAAATGCAAGTGAAGCTGGCTGTCCTTTTTGCCTAGGTGGTCTTTTGATTGCTAAAAATGCCTTCATGTCTAATCTGTGAAATGCATGACCAAATAAGAACTTCACTAGCCTGACTGCATGAATGCATTTTGCTTAAAAGACTCTCTTCCTTCCTCTTGCCTATGTGCACAATAATAGGCCGAGAGCAATGATGGTTTCACCCTGGATCCAAGTTTTATTGATTCTGCTCACTCCTCCTCAAGTACCAGTTTGGTTGCATAAATCAGCCCCAAGATTCCGAGATTTCAGCAGCTTTCCCTTGTATCCTTTATGCTTACATACTTAGGGTCAGTATACTCACCAGCTTTTTCATATGAAAAATGCTAGCAGTGGCCTCCATGTAATGATTTATACCACCTTCATAACATTCTGTTCCATTAGTCTCATACTCAAGAAGCTGCTTTATGCTGACTCAGACTGTTGGTCTATCAAGGGCAGCATTGTCTACTCTGACTGTCAGTGGGTCTTGAGGATTACACATCTACCATCCGATTCTTTTAATTGGAGATGCTGAGCATGGAGCCTTAAGAGTGCAGAGCAGATGATCACAGGGTGTCAAATGTGCGGCCTGAAAACCAGATCAGGCCCCCAGAGGGCTGCTATCAGGCCCGTGAGCAACTCACTGTCATCTGCTTCCTTCTCTCTCTCTCTTGCTTTTTTCTGCATCACAGGCTTACTGAGTCACACAGGAGCTACAGAGCTCTTATTTTCTCCATTGGCTGACCAGCACACGAAGCAACTTATGTACAAAGCTTGCAATGCCCAAATATTTCATGTTTCCGTCTGGGACTTAGGCTCAAAGCATTGACTGTGAGATTTCTGTAATGTCAATAAATCAAAAGCAGGTTTGCAACTTACAGATACACACCTGAACAGTCTTCTCATGATTGCTACAGCACAGACACTGTCTTCAGATTTTGATGCAATAATTCAGAGCATGAGGTGTCAGTTATCAGAAACTGTTAAACAAATTTTGCAAGAGTGCTAATCTTTTAAGCATATTTTAAGCTTTTTAAAAAATCTTTAGTTGTTTTTGCCTCTGTCCTTTATAAAGTTTACATATCTACTACCTGGCATTACATTTTATGACAAACATGGCCCGGCCTGACAAGGTCTCATTTTCGTCAGATCCAGCCCTCACAACAAATGATTTCAGCATCCCTGCTCTACTAGGACTAATGGCAGCCTTTGGTGCCAGAAATGGGCAGAGTTTGTGTCTGGAAAAATCATAAAGTGACTAAAGTACATATTATCCCAACATCCATGCTTAAAGGCAATATGAGAGTTTTTCCCTTTACAATAAAACCTGAACCGTAAGGTAGTTAAAACCTAGGTCTCTGTTGGTGAGAAGGAAAAACTGGATGCTGGAAGGTGTTGATGTGGACCTATGACATGTAACAAATTTTAATCTACTGATGTGTAATTGACCCAAACCAGGTCTTTGCTAATGCTGTGCCGAACTTCGCACATCCATGACTTCTGAGTCACCTTTCCCCAGTCGCTCACCACCACCCCCTCACATATTCTTTCCTCATCTTCCGTGCCTTTGGGGGTCTTGTATATTTCCTCTAATGGAACCTTTCCAGCATAAGCTTCAGCAAGCCGGCATACAATTTTACCCTTTACTCTGGTGTTGAAATCAATTTAACCAGAACTAACAAAGGGTGACCTTGTGATTGTGAAGTAATTGGAATTTTTTAGCATGAAGAATTTCTAAAGGAGAAACAAATTGTTTTGAACTTCTTTTTAAAAAATAATTATATGTGTGGGCAGGCTAAACATTTTGATTGTTGCTCACCTCAGTGGTTGTTACTGTTCCGGTGGCCTATTTATACAGAGTGTAAGGCTCCAATTCTTCCTTCCTTTGCCAAATAATATGCAGGGGATTTTAGGGAGTTTCCAGATTTTTTAGCTCAGACCCTTTGAGCAGCAAGGTAGCTGGCAGCATTGTTTATATTACCTTGCATTACCTTTGGAGCGTATGTTTTCCTTCTGCACTTTGTTTTTTTTGTAGACCCAAGGTGATTTGATTTTATGCCTTCTAAAAAGGTGAAGAGGAGGACAATTGTTTAAATTCTCTGCAGTGTGTGTATGCAAGAGATTTCAGATACGTTGCTCTCATTCAGTGCCCGGGAAGGAAAAGGTGCATGCCAGCTTTATTTCCTTTAGCACTGTGTAAATGTCACTGAAGTGTGTTTTGCCATAAGGAGAGAAGGACAGGAAATTAATGGATTTTGGATCTGTGGTAATTGCTTGCGAGTCAGTGTTTTATTTACTTATCTCTGCTATATTGAATCAGTCAGCGGTGAAACATTGGTTATGTGTTTCTTTTAATTTAGAATTTATATTTGATGGTATTTGCTGCTGTTTTATCTTTTTTTAAAAAACACATTAGATCTGGTCTTAAAGTTGGTCTGGTGGTTTTGGCTCAACAACATCCATCCTTTTCTGTGAACTTTTGTGGCATGTTCAGAACATCCAAGAGACACTGGATGTATGGCTACAGTTGAGCCAGCTTGTTCCTTTGTTTGACTGCATGACAGATACAAGTACATGTAGCCAGTCGTGCTGGCATGGGAAATCTTGTAGCACACATACAATTTTTCTCCATTATGGCAGCATTGTGTTCCATGATGATGATGATGATGATAATGATATTGGATTTATATCCCACCGTCCACGCCGAATCGCAGAGTCTCAGAGCGGCTCACAATCTCCTTTATCTTCCTCCCCCACAACAGATACCCTGTGAAGTGGGTGGGGCTGAGAGGACTTTCACAGAAGCTGCCCTTTCAAGGACAACCTCTGCCAGAGCTATGGCTGACCCAAGGCCATTCCAGCATGTGCAAGTGGAGGAGTGGGAAATCAAGCCCGGTTCTCCCAGATAAGAATCTGTACACTTAACCACTACACCAAACTGGCTCTCAGTTTCCAGAATGTGCCTTAAAAAGTACTGAGCATATGGGTAAAGTGCTGTCAAGTCATAGCCAACTTATGTCCACCTCATAGGGTTTTCAGGGCAAGAGATTTATAGAGGTGGTTTGCTATTTCCTTCTTCTGCATAGAGGTCCTGAAATTCCTTGGTGGTTTCCTATCCAACTGCTAACCAGGGCCAATGCCCTGCTTATCTTCCAAGATCTGACAAGAGCAGGTTAGCCTGGGCCATCCAGGTCAGGACATAGTGGAAGCTAATATTCAGTATTTATAACACTATTTACTGTTCAAGGGACTTCTGTAGATTCAGATGTCATGGGCAACTATGCCTTCTTTAAACTGTGGTTGATGCAACAACTACCAGCTTAAAGTAAGAAATATCAATTTGCTCTTAAACCCAGATCTGTCTTCTTTCTTTTCTCCCTGTGGAAAGGACATTCTCCAAATGTTATGTCTGTGTCTGGCTGCTGCGAGGGGTAGCACTGCTCAACAAACCATAGTTTAGTGAATTCACGTCACAACAAACCATAATTCAAATTGTGCTAACAAACCAGATCTTCTTCGTGGTCTCTGTGCTTCACACCCATGGGATAGAGCACCTGCGCCGATCCCGAATCGGTATCCGAAAAGCCCGGGATTTTTCCGCGCTCAGCGCCAATGGGCATGCACAGGCGTCCCAGTATGCATGCTCACCAGCGCCAGCGCGAGGATCCCGCCAGTTCCTTTCTGACCGCTGCGTGGAGAGGTTTGCCTTTTGTGTCCCCAGTCGGTGAGATATTGGGGGTTTTGCCTTTATCGTTGTAAATAGCCCGTTTGTTTTTCTTAGGATGGATGGATGGATGGATGGATGGATGGATGGATGGATGGATGGATAGATAGATAGATAGATAGATAGATAGATAGATAGATAGATAGATAGATAGATAGATAGATAGATAGATAGATAGATAGATAGATAGATAAAAAAAAGTTTGTGTGTGTGTCTGCCGGACTGCCCTCCGGGGCTTTCCCCCAGTTTGTTTTCCCCCGAAGTTTTTTTCCCTCAGAGGACTCTGAGCGGGTTTTTAGCGACTGGAGTCTATGGAAAGTCGCTAGGGTTTTTTCAAACGCTGCCGTTCCTGCAGGAAGAAGATTGCCCCCCCAGACGGCCATTCGCTGTGTCTTCTCTGCTTGGGTGAAGCGCACCATGTGGAGTCCTGCCCACATTGCCTCCGTGTCTCCAAGCAAACGAGGAAGAACCGGGCGGCACGGCTTTCAGCAGCTCTAACCGAATCGGCACTCCGCCCCCAAAAATCGGCATCGACCATGGCAGACACTCCGGCCCCAACGGTCACATCAACCGATGTGACCCCAGTCGTGACCGAAATGCCGATTGAGTGAGGCTCCTCCACAAAACAATCCCATGATGGATCAGTGGAAATGCCCGCTAAGAAGCGCCGGGATGACTCGGGGACCTGAGCATCCGCCCCGAAGAAGGCCAAGGAGAAGCAGAAGAGGCCCCACACTCCATCGCCATCATGTGACATTTCGGCACCAACGGCCCCGCCGAGGAAGATCCTGGCATCCCCGTGCCACAGCCCATCGGCATCGAGAGGTAGTACTCAACAACACCGTCTCTCGATGTCCGAGCAGGAGATCGACCTCACCCAGCGATCCTCGTCATCTGAGTCGCGGCGTCTCAGCAGGAGCGGGTCGATCTCGGAAGTGGAGGCTTCGGTGCCGATGGATCCGTCTCCCCCGATGGAACCCAGAGGCAGACGGGAGCTAGAGCCCTCCATGGCATCACCGCTACCATCGTGGGAGCAGCGTCAATGCCGCCCTCTTATCCGTATCCATACCCTTATCCATACCCTCCTGGAGAGCCAGTTTGGTGTAGTGGTTAAGTGTGCGGACTCTTATCTGGGAGAACCGGGTTTGATTCCCCACTCCTCCACTTGCACCTGCTAGCATGGCCTTGGGTCAGCCATAGCTCTGGCAGAGGTTGTCCTTGAAAGGGCAGCTGCTGTGAGAGCCCTCTCCAGCCCCACCCACCTCACAGGGTGTCTGTTGTGGGGGAGGAAGGTAAAGGAGATTGTGAGCCGCTCTGAGACTCTTCGGAGTGGAGGGCGGGATATAAATCTAATATCTTCTTCTTCTTCTTCTTCTTCTTCTTCTTCTTATCAGTGGTATCCACCGAGGGAGTTTGCGGAATGGGATCAACAGTCCGAGGCGTCCTGCATGTCAAGGCTGTCGCACCATTCTCGAAGACCATCGGCATCGATCCCTCCGGAGAGGTGCACTACATCAGCAGCTGAGACTCATCGTCGGCCATCGACATCGATCCGCTCGCCGACCCGGGAATCGACGCCGATCATTTCGGAGCACCGGGAGTATTCTTCATCGAACTCTGAGAGCGGTGCCGACACCCAGAAAGGTGCTTTGGAGCCTTCGCCAAGGCCCCAGACGACCGAAGATCTCCCGATTTCGCCATCGGAGGATCTGAAGTCCTATGGTGACTTAGTGAAGAGGATGGCAACCTCCCTCTCCCTGCCTGTGACGCAACCACAACCCGTCGTGGATGATAGTGTCTTTGACATTATGCAGAGGGACACATCCATAGCAATCGCTTTGCCGGTCACCAAAGTGATTCTGCAGGCAGTGAAGGAGCCATGGAAGAAACCATCTTCGACTCCAGTGTCATCCAGAAGGCTGGACCATATGTACAGGGTCCAGGAGACGGGGGCTGAGTTCCTTTTCACCCACCCGAAACCGAACTTAGTGGTCGTCTCTTCTTCCTCCAAGGCACGAAAGGTCCACTCATCCCCACCCGACAAGGAGGGAAAGAAGCTGGACAATATGGGAAGAAAGGTCTACTCTGCAGGGGCCCTAGGAGTAAAGGTATCTAACTATGCGGCTTGCATGGCTAGATACCAGTACTCTGTATTGGAACAACTCACCCCTCTCCTCTCTTCCCTGAGCGAGGACAAAAAGGCTGCTGCCAGGAAGCTGCAGAAAGAAGGCTTTGCTGTGGCCAAGCAGCAATTGGCTGCAGCAAAGCACATGGTGGACGTGTCGGCAAAGGCAATCACGTCCGCTGTGTGCATTCGTCTGCACTTCTGGCTACGATCAAGAGCCCTGCAGCAGGACACTAGGGCTTTTGTCGAGGACTTGCCCTTCGAGGGGGATGGCCTGTTTAGCACCACCACAGACAGTGTACTGCAGGAAATCGATAAGAGCCTCAAGACCTCCAGGAACCTGGGTGTGCAGGTCACCTCCAGGGCTCCTAAGGCGAAGCAGTGGCACAAACCGTGGGCCAAAAAGCCTTACCAAAAGTTTTCGCCCGAACAGCAATGGCGACCTCACTCCCACCAGCCTGACAGACCATTGTACTCAGGCAACAACAGGAACCACTTTGGTTCTCAGGCCACCGGCAAGTCTAAGGGTCTTCGCTCTCAAAAGCAGGGCCTTTGACTTTCTTGTAGCACGCGTCATCGCCCCCACTTCAACATCTATCCGCCTCCGCCCTTTCCTACCTGCCTGGGAGTTGATTTCTACAGACAGGTGGGCTCTGTCCATCATAGAATAGGGCTACAAAATAGAGTTTGTGCAGATTCCGAACCAATCCGTGGTGATCACCACTCCCCCTTCCCCACCTCTGCTGGCGGAGGTGAACAACCTCCTACAGAAACAAGCCATAGAGAGAGTTCCGGCAGAGGCCAGGACGGGAGGTTTTTACTCTCGCTACTTCCTGGTCCCCAAGAGGGACGGGGACTTAAGACCAATTATAGATCTTTGGAATCTGAACAAATGTATTCTGTACCAGAAGTTCAGAATGGCCACGCTGCAAACAATCCTGCCCCTCATCAATCAAAGGGACTGGATGGCGACCCTGGACCTCAAGGATGCCTACTTCCATATCAGCATCCATCCGGAGTTCAGGCGTTTCCTCAGGTTTGCAGTGGGTTCCCAGCACTTCCAGTTCAAAGCCCTTTCGTTCGGCCTGTCCACTGCACCTCAGGTGTTTACGAAGATGATGAGCATTGTGGCTGCCCTTCTCCGTCTCCAGGGAGTTGTCGTTTTTTCCATACATCGATGACTGGCTCCTTGTGGCGAAGTCGAGGGAAAGCTTGTCAATGCACATTGCCATCACTCTATGTCTTCTCGACACTTTGGGGTTGCAGGTCAATTTGGAGAAATCTCACCTTACTCCGTCAAGGACAGTGCAGTTCATAGGGGCTTTGCTGGATACGAACCAGCATCGTGCATACCTGCCTTCACAGAGGGCAAAGGACATTGTCGGTCTGGTACAACTGCTTCAGAGGCGAAAGTGGGACACAGCACAGCAGCTTCAGCAGATGCTGGGGCTGATGGCGGCGACGACAAGCATGCTACTTTTCGCGAAACTGAGAATGAGAGGCCTACAGTTGTGGTTTCTTCACCAGTTTCGCCCACTCAGAGACTCACCTCGAAAGAGGTTCACCATCCCAGCCGGGACTCTTCAGACACTACAGTGGTGGGAGTCAGAGAACAACATCTGCCAGGGAGCTCCCTTCCAACTTCCAACTCCTACTATGACTATCACCACAGATGCTTCCTTGTGGGGTTGGAGGGCCCACATGGAAGGCCTGTGTGTGGCCGCCAAAACTGACTCAGTTCCACATAAACTATCTAGAACTGCTGGCGGTTCACTTTGCCCTACGTTCTTTCCGCCCCTTAGTGGCGGGGAAGACTGTAGCGCTGCTTACGGTCAATACCACTGCCCTGTGCTACATCAACAGGCAGGGAGGGACAGTGTCTCGTCGGCTCTGCGCATTGGCGATGGATCTCTGGTTCGAGTGTCTCCAGTACGATATCTTCGTGAAGGCGGCACATCTTCCGGGCGTTCTCAACATTCAGGCAGACTCCCTTAGCAGTGGTGGGGCTTCCCCACACGAGTGGAAACTACAGTGGCGTTTTCTGAAGCCTGTATTCCAGCTTTGGGGGTACCCACAGCTGGATGTCTTCGCCACGGCCGAGAACAAGAAATGCTTCAGGTTCTGTTCCAGAGGGGGAGCAGATCCAGCATCTCTGAGAGATGGGCTCCTGCTTCCTTGGGAGGGCCGGTTCCTCTACATGTTCCCGCCTCTGAAGGTGGTCGACAAAATAGCAAGGGAGAGACCACTCTGCATCCTGGTAACTCCCTGGTGGCCTCGCCAGAACTGGTTCTCGATCCTGCTCCAACTCTTGAGGGGGGCCTTCTACCAGTTCCCGGCAGAACCGGACCTTCTGTCAGCTCAGGGCAGGCATGTATTTCATCACAACGTGCCCCATCTGAAGCTGACAGCGTGGTTCATCGACCAGTAGGGTTCTCTGACAGGGTCCAGCAAGTTCTTATGAACAGCAGAAAACCGTCGACCTGCGCTTCCTATGACAGGAAGTGGCGAAGATTTACCAAGTTTTTAGTTGACCCTTCGGTCTCACCTAGCAGGGTGGGATTGGCGGCAATTTTTGACTTTTTGTTGTCACTAGTGGATGCGGGCCTGGTTTTCTCCTCCATTAAAGTTTATTTGGCGGCATTATCTGCCTTCCATGATCCGGTGGAGGGGTACTCTGTTTTCGCACACCCTCAGTCCAAAAGATTTTTGAAGGGGTTGTTTAGGCTGCACCCACCGTCAAGATCGCCCCCTCAGTTGTGGGACTTGACTTTAGTGCTGGACAAACTAACTTGGCGCCCCTTCGAGCCGATGGACACGTGCTCTTTGCAGCTCTTGTCATAGAAGACTGCATTTTTGGTTGCCATCACATCAGTACGTCGTGTTGGGGAGCTCACAACGATGTGGTGTGATTATACTTAACTTGTTTTTAGAGAGGCTGGGGTTTTCCTGGCTCCGGATATTAGTTTTCTTCCGAAGGTGGTCTCTCAGTTCCACCTCAATTTACAAGTTTGGTTGCCCACTTTTTACCCTAGCCCTTCCTCAGACGAGGAACGTAGGTTGCATGCTCTGGACGTTAAGCGTGCTTTGCTGTTTTATTTGAAACGTTCAAAAGTTTTTTGTAAGGACAAGCAGCTTTTTGTTTCGTATGCTGCTCCCAAGATAGGTCCGAGGATTTCGTCTCAGAGGCTCTCAAAATGGCTCACTGAGATGATTAAACTCTGTTATTTGTTGGCAAAGAAGCCGTTACCTGGACCTGTTCGTGGACACTCCACAAGAGCGATGGCCACGTCGGTGGCGTTCCTGAGAGGTGTGTCCCTTTCTGATGTCTGCAAGGCTGCCACCTGGTCTTCTCCGCATGCCTTCATGAAGCACTACGTGCTGGACGTGCATGCTGAGCAGAGGACTCGGTTGGGAACGGCGGTGTTGCAAGCTGTTTCTTCTGGTTGACCATCTTCCCGTCTCCAGGTATGTCTTGCTTGCTAATCTCCCATGGGTGTGAAGCACAGAGACCACGAAGAAGATAGACAGGTTGCTTACCTGTAACTGTGGATCTTCGAGTGGTCATCTGTGCATTCACACTACCCGCCCTCTTTCCCTGCTGCTGACGGTCTCCCTCCAGTAGGGGCTTCCAGCGGTCAGGAAGGAACTGGCGGGATCCCCGTGCTGACACCGGTGAGCATGCGTACTGGGACGCCTGCGCATGCCCATTGGCGCCGAGCGCAGAATAATCCCAGGCTTTTCAGATACCGATTCGGGGATCGGCGCAGGCACTCTGTCCCATGGGTGTGAATGCACAGATGACCACTCAAAGATCCACAGTTACAGGTAAGCAACCTGTCTTTACAAACCCCAGTTTGAAATTCCGAATTGTTGCCAGTCAGCAAACCCTAGTTCATTAAGTTGTCTACATTCAGACTTCGTAACTAATTAGGGTTTGATGTAATCACAGTTTATCATGACATCTGGATGCATTCATAATCTTAGTGTAGAATAATATGTTTGCAGGTAGTTCCATGTTCCTTTTAACAAACATTTTTTTAACCAAACGTACCTGTTGGGGCTATGAACACATGAAACTGCTATATACTAAATCAGATCATTGGTCCATTAAGGTGAGTATTGTCTTCTTAGACTGATAGCAGCTCTCCATGGTCTCAGGTTGAGGTCATTCACATCACCAACTACCTGATCCTTTTCAGGGGAGATGCTGGGCACTAAATCTGGGACCTTCTGCATGCCAGGCAGATGCTGTATCATTGAGCTGCTGTCAAGCATGCAGTTTCAATGACGAGATGGGTTTGATACAAACTACGTTTATTGATAGACCGATACTTTCAGCGTAACAGATTCTTGAGAGTGATGCTAAAGATACATTGATACAATACTTTTAAGGCTAACTTCAAAAGGATTCCAAAAGGTGGGGGCGAGGGGTGCGCTCTCACACTTAAACTATCATAAGTGTCTACATTCTCATGGCGTTATCAGGACTCCGTCCTTGCTTTCCCCAGATGTGTCGCACTCCCTAACAGGAATGTATGGGAAGGTGCTGATTACTTTTTCTCAAGTTAGTTTCGTTTCTCTCTGCTTCTACTTTGCAAGCAATAAAGCGAGAAGGGGGAGGGGAAAGAATAACAGAGCTAACAGACCTTGGTCCTCCATGATATTTCACAGACCAGTTTCATGGAGGACCCTAAAACAATCAATTACCAATGGAATTTTACCATGCTTGACAGCTGCAACCACCATAAGTGTAGTGGGGAAAATTGGGATGCAGGGTATTTTTTTCCTCCCCAGAATTCTCATGCCCAAAGCTGACAATCTATACCAAAAAGCAGGAGGGGGTGCACATCTTAGCAAGAAAACAGCATGGAGGAAACATTTCAAAAAGCCCCTCTGCTTCAGATGTCTTCAATTTTAATGGGGTGGGTGTTTTAAAAACCCTACTCTTTATAAGCTGAGCTGATCCCTTTAATCATAGGCCCAGTGGCTGCATTCAGTAAAATTTTGAAAAATGCAGTTTAAAAAGATCACATGTACCTGCATACGTAAGTACTATCAAGTTTCAACCAATATGTAGTGACCTCAGGAAGGGGCTTTCCGAGCAATTGAAAAGCAGAGAAAGTTGCCATTGCCTTCTGCAGATTCTTCCATGGTGGTCTCCCATCCAAGTACTGACCCTGCTTAACTTCTGAGATCTAATGGGACCAAGGTATACCATGTTGCATTCCCTCCCTATTATTTTTGCTGTCAGAAAATCCTTACAACTTGAAAATTAGGTCCATTTTTGCATATAAAAATGAGGTAGGTGGGTTTACAGCTGAAAGAGAGCATTTTTTACGGCTGTTTGCCAAGTTCACATCAGAAATAAGCTGTGAACCAAAATCCTCCTGGTTCAAAACTCGGGCCTGTAAGCCACCATGCTACAGTAGCCCTCTGATGAATGGAGGCTGCACAGCAGCAGTACATGACAGATTGCATCCTAAAAATAAAACATGTGTCGTGGGAAATAATGACAGCCAGGGCAGGGTAACCTCTGAAATGTGTGGTATTCATTATCGGAACTTTTTGCTTATGTGCAGAGCTTAATCACTGTTTCGAGTTATTGGAATTCAGAAATTGTATTATGTTTTTGTAATGAAGGTCTCATATATTACTTGTGTCTAGACTTGCGGTGGTTGCTTTTTTGGTGTGTGGGGGACTTGATTATGGCTAAAGTTTGGTGAAGTCGTAACAATGATGGAAGTGCCTTTGAGCTATAAAATGTTTGGTTTTTCTAAATGCAGTATAACCACCATGAGCCCTGAACTGAGAGATGTATAGAATAATAGAATCACAGAGTTGGAAGGGGCCATACAGGCCATCTAGTCCAGGGGTGGCCAAACTGTGGTTTGGGAGCCACATGTGGCTCGGAGAAACTTAATGCAGGCTTACTCTCTAGTAAGTGTGCTTAGCATCAGGACCTCAGTCAACCTCTGAGTGTTGACCCATAGATAGGTGGCTATTTCTGCCATGTGTGAAGTGGGGAAGGAGGGGGAAATAGGCAGGCTTGCAACACATAGTTTCTTCTCCTCCACCACAGACCTCACCTGAAGACCTAGAGTGGGGAAAGAACGTACAAGAGCCAAGGGAGTCACTGAAGGAGGGATAGAATTAAAGAGGGTGGTGCAGGGTTCCCCCTTAGTTTCATAGCTCTTGTAGGAGCTGTATTTACTAACCGTGGTGTCAAGGCAAAGAGAGATGCATAATTATGAAATGGTGGTCAGCGATTTCTATGGTACATGTATGCTTTCTTTTCCCACTGGAGCCAAAAAATTATTCCCTAACCTTTCCCTATGCTGGTCTTATGGGGACTGTTATTCCCAGCTTTTGTTTTTTTAAAAGTCTCCTTCTAGCATGGCTGTGTTGTAAAGTGCATACATACGCATTTTATCTTTCTGTATAAAGTATTAAGAGTTTTAATAAAGATGTGTGTGTAATATTTGTTCATATCTTGCATCTCTCAAATATCTGGTGTTTATTCTATGTGACTCTTACATTAAGCAAGTTTGGCTACCCCTGATCTAGTCCAACTTCCTGCTTAATGTAGGATCAGCCTAGAGCATCCCTGATAAGTGTTTGTCCAGCTGCTGCTTTTCCTAATATCCAGCTGGTGTCTTCCCACCCTTAATTTAAACCCATTATTGTGAGTTCTGTCTCCTGCTGCCAACAGGAACAACTTCTTGCCCTCCCATAATACTTAAAGAGAGCAGTCATTCCCTCCCTCACCCCAAACCTCCTCTTCTCCAGACTGAAGATTCCTAAGTCCCTCAACCTTTCCTCATAGGGCTTGTATAGACTTGAGAAAGTTTAGCTTCTTGGCAGATTTGAACTGGGCCTCCTGTTGTAGAAATTAGTCTCAGAATGACTGATTAACTGTTGGCATTTATATTCTATGTCCCAGCAGCTTTTGGTGTAGTTTGAAACCTACTTTGTATCTGGCACCACCATATCCTATTCTATTCCATTATAACACTCTCCAAGCTACATTTTGGGGTCTTGGCATCATGCCCTGAAACACTGTCTCCCCTCCCATTTGTGTACCAAATATCTGTCCTAATGTTTTACAAAATTCAGTGGGTTGGATTCAAAGTATTGTGAGGGGGCAAAGCTTGTATAATGGGATTTTCCAACCTTCTGCTGAAGCCCAGCGATCCCCCTGGAATTCTGCTCCTAGGAATTGGGACCCTCATGAACAACATGAAGAAGCAAGGTCATGGTCTGCAGCAGAAGGATGGAATTGGCAAAAACCACACACACATACACAGACACACACAGTGGTAATGTTGTGCTACTGGTGGAAATTCCGTTACACCTGTGGATGTGCCTCCTTAGACCCAACCCAGGTTTTTGTGAAAGTTTCATGAGTCCTAATGAAAAGTATTGCATGACCGTTGTTTTTGAACACGTTTTTCCTAATGCTCGGATGTGAAAGATAATTTGAACATTCTTAGTTATGTATTGAGCAAGAGACAAAAGAATTACGTTTTGAGCAAGTGACATAGAAAAATGAATACCGAGAGAACATGGCCACATTCATGCTCTGGAATTTTCCTCCTAAAATACAGGAGTAGTTCCCAGAGTTTTAGGGACTTTCTTCTGTTGCAGTTAAAAGTACTTTAAGGACTTTCCAGAACTTGCTCAGTGGTCCCTTAACATGATGGGCTTTGGTTTGATACCACAAAATATTTGTTATGCATTGCTTTCATTTTTATTGCAGAAAAAGACTTGGTTTAAGTATTAAGGTTCACTGTGAGTTCCTTGCAAATAGTTGCTGGTGTTTTCTTTCTCTTGTGCATACCAGTTAGAGAGTGCAAGAGGTGATGGAGCATCATTTGCTGTGTATTACAGAGCACACATGATTATGGCCCTGGACCACTGTTCTAGCTTCAGCATACCCTAGGTTTTCATTTCTCCGCCCTGCACTGGTAAATCCAGAAGATGGGGCTTTCTGTCTCATTCCTGCAATGCTGCTATGTTACTTTTCCAGGTGCTAGGAATCATAGAGCATATAATTTTCACAGGGTGTCTGATGTTGTCATTGTGAGTATGCCAGACACAAGGGAAAAAAGTGGGAGGGAGAAGAGAGCTGTAGCCACATGCATTGACAATGTGGAGGAGGTGGTTGAAGAACTGAGAAAGAAAGCTCATCCAGAAGAGTAGCAGCCAGATAAGTGGGTAGAAGGAAGGAATTATTGTCTTTTTTCAGTTTAATATCCAAGCCAGACGAGAATGCTGGGCTGTAATTCTTCCCTATGTGGTATAAGCACATGAGTCACTGATAACCATATTTCTAGCCAAGGAATGGCAAACTTCAGCAACATCTCTAGTTCTGTATGTTATCACAGGGGTCCCCAAGCCTGTGGATTCTTTGGAATTTTGAAAACAGGCAGCAGTGGGTGCCACACAAAATGTTTACCACAGAGGTGTGGGAGCAATCTCAAAATGGTCACCATGGGAGCTGCATTCAGTCATAAGAAGTTGGGAAGTTACACACACACACACACACAAAAGGCTAGGAGATTCCAAAACAAACATCCTCGTATGATGGTGGC